>NW_006284618.1:4529596-4534748 GCF_000327345.1 Myotis davidii | reverse complement strand
TTTCCCTAGGAATTCCCCTCCTTCGCTGGGTCCCCCGTGGGAAGGGCTGGGTCTTGAACTCTTGGTGGAATCTTCAAACACATAATCAGAATTAATCATCACCGGCTCTCTGTTTTAACAGCTGCCGCTACCTCCGTGCCGGCCGCAGCTGCGGACTCCTCTCCTTCCGCTGACATCATGCTCCCCTCACAGCGGGGAGCCTGCGCTCATAAAACACAGGTTGAGGCTCACTTCTGAAACCTATAGCCGTTAATTGCCCCGATCTCTATCACAAGTGGGCAGCCCCCTCCTCCTTGCCGAGGCCAGGAGCACTCTCCTTTCTCGGGGTTCAGAGCTGGACCCCGATGCACAGCCATCTCTGGCAGCTTTCAGTTCACGGACACACTGCACCTGTCCATCTGCTCCTCACTCATCTCTCTTCCCAGCTGGACTCGGCTGGCGGCGAAGGAAACGCCCGGGGGCCGGCCCTGACCCGGCCGTGTGGCGACATGTGCTGGCTCTCCCCGTCTTCGCCACGAAGGCGAGGGCTCGCGCTCCTGACTTGCTGAGTCAAGTGGGAGAAATTGATCTCCTGGTTGGGTTCGTGCCCTTTTCCAACAAGACGCTCACTGGGTCGATTCCACTGTGTCCTACACGTTTGTGGGCTTGCCCAGAGGCTGGCGCGTGGCCTACAGCCGGGTACATGAGTTTCTCCAGCCCGTGATGGTGCCGGCTACAAAACCTAAGGGGAAAAGGACCATGTGAGGAACTGTGTGCTGGATGCACACGTGTGTGTGGTGTGTGTATGTGTGAACATAGCAAGAGGGCTCTGTGGGTTTTGTCCTTGTTCTGAGAACCTGGGGGGAGGAGGGGATTGCTGTGATTAAATTAATTATAGGCAATTATTTTGTCTTCTAGCAAATTGTATTGTTACAGGCTAAGGGGACCACAGGAAGAGGAATTATTTAAAAATTGACCATGTTGCTCTGCCTGTGTGGCTCAGTGGTTGAGTGTCGATCCATGAACCAAGAGGTCACCGGTTTGATTTCTGGTCAGGGCACTTGCCTAGGTGGTGGGCTCAGTCCCCGTGGAGGCGTGCAGGAGGCAGCTGATCAATGTTGCTCTCTCACCAATGTTTCTGTCTCTCTCTCTCTCCCTCTCCTTTCCTCTCTGAAATCATAAAAATGTATTAAAAAATAAAAGTAAGATAAAATAAGTCTTAAATGTGTTAAACATTAAAAAAATTCTACCATCTTAAAAAAGTGAGTTAATTTTAACTTAGGGCCACGTCTGGGATACTCCGTCAGGGTCCCGGCGAGACAGGCGTGCTGCCCTTTGAACTCACAGAGAAGAGCCCTGGTCCGACTTGGAAAGGTTCTCAGTGAGCGGTTCTGAGGTTAGCAGTTCTTTCTTCCCCCGTCTTGAGTCCGGTGGTGTGTGCAGCCCCACCTGCTGGTCAGCGGCGGGAGTGTGGAGGATCAGGAAAGGCCTGGCATTTCCTCCTCCTGCCAGGAGCTTTTCGGATTCATTTTGGAGAGATTCCTTCATCGAGAATCAGGGACACGTCTGCTGCTGCCCTGACTGAAGGCAGATGTGATGGGGAAGCTGCTCTAAGGCAGAGGGAGGAGCTGAGAAGCCACCCGCCCGCCGAGTACGCGGCAGCCCTCCCCGGGAATCAGCCCTCCCCGGGAATCTGGGCGCTCCTCGGTTTCCCGCCATGGGTCCCTGGCAGACAGTTCTGTCGCTCTGCGGCTGTGACTTCAGAAGGCATTCCGGAGCCCGCGCGACGTGCTTAGTCCAGGCCAGTCTTAGAGGCCGTTTGGACAGAAGCAGTGCTTGCCTCCCCCGGGCCAGGCGGGCTTTGGCGAGCGTGCCTCGGTGGCCCTCAGAGAGGGAATCCGGTTCTCAGCTCAGCGTTTGGACCCACCTCCCGCAGGTGGGGAGCTCCCACAGGTGAACCCCAGAAAACCTCCGACGCCCGCCCGTGGGGCCCATCATCGCCACCTCCTGTGAGTCCTGCCGAAGGTGGGATGAGTGCCAGGCCCCTCCTCCCGCTGAGTCACTGCCCCAGTTGGGCCCAGGACTCAGTCAGGATGACTCAGCACGAATTGCCCAGTGCCTCTGGCAACACTGACCTGGGCTTCCCGCTGGACTGGCCCCCCGGACAGCCTTCCTCCCCCTGGCCTCACCGTCGCAGCCTATCCCGTTCCGTCCTGACCGCCGGGTTGCGCTTCACCAGACAGAGGACCCTCCCCCCATCAAAGGCCGCGGTGATGGCGTGTCCCTGCTGCGGAGCCGTGTCCTGCCCGGCACATCCGCCGGCAGCCCCAGCCCAGCACCCAGGCTGGGGGACACCGCCCTGCAATCTGTGCGTCCACCCCGCTCCCAGCCGGTGCTCCCTCTGCAACACACTCCGGGGCTGTAAGCGCTGCTGCCGGTTTGCACCCCGAAAAGACTGGAGGCCTCTCTGTGCGTCAGGGCTGACTTTTCAGGATCCCCTCAGCCGTCCTCAAGCTTGAGGTGGGGAGACACTGTGGACACCCCGGAGCGGGCCCCAGGGCTGGGAACATGCAGGGGAAGCACAGCTGTGCTCATTTCATCATCTCTGCCAGCCCCTGCGGAAGAGAGCTCTTTTATCTTCACACACAAACAAAATCCGTGTTTCGTAAGCTCCCTGGATGCGCCTTAAAAGAACCAGTGGTCACAGCTTCCGTCCGTAACGCACGGTTTGGACAGTTATGGGGCCCGATATGAATTTGTTTTTCTCTCAATTAAATGTCACTTTGCGGATGAAGACTGACATCCCATTGGAAACTGGGATTTCTTTCTGAACTTGGGACCAGGTCAAGCTGCTCCCTTCTCTGGTCCAGGGTGTGAAGGAGGGGCGGACGCAGTGCCGTGAGGGCAGGGGGGCTGCCGGGTGCCCCCTCTGTCTACAGCCCAGAGGGACTCTGGACAAAGACCCCAGGGGTCAGGTTGCATCGTGCCCCGTGGCTGCAGGGCGATGCAGTGGAGGTTTTCTTGGGAGCACAGAGAGCTCAGGGTGATCGGACCCTGCAGTTCACGTCCCGGGACCGGTCGCAGGGTTTGCATGTGGCTCGAGTCCACGGGGTGTCCCGGGCCTCCTTCCGCCCTGTGCTGCTGACCCGGCCGCGTGTTCTCGCATCCGACCCGTGAGCACACAGTCCCTCTGGCTCCGCACCAGTGGTGGCACGGGCGGCCCTCAGGCAGCCTGCCACGGGAGCTGGCTTGGCCCTTCTGGGGAGGGAGCGCGTCTCCACGGCCATGTCCCCTGCTCCCCACCCCAGGGCCCCCCAGAAGCAGGTCTTCGGATCTGAGCGGCGTGCGCTGTCGCTTCATCCGTGTTCAGTGATTTGCCTTCAAGTCCCAGGAAAGCCTCCGATTTCATTTCACTCTTAAGCAAACCCGCATCCTTTTTTTAAAAAATAGTTGCTTTTTTAAAAAATATATTTTTTTATTGATCTCAGAGAGGAAGGGCGAGGGAGAGGGAGAGAGAAACATCAGTGATGAGAGAGAATCATTGATCGGCTGCCTCCTGCACACCCCACACTGGGGATGGAGCCCATAACCCAGGCCTGTGCCCTGACCGGGAATCGAACCCAGGACCTTTCAGTCTGCAGGCCAATGCTCTGCCCACTGAACCAAACTGGCTAGGGCCAACCTGCCTCCTTTGTGGGTCTACAAGAAGGAGGCACACTTGGCACCATGACACGGTGGCCACTGGAGCAGCCTTGGAGGTGAGGCCTTGGGGGTGAGGCCTTAGAGGCGAGGCTGGTCCTGTCCGCTGGGTGCTGCTCTCCGGGTGGGCCTGTGAGCAGAGGACCTGCACCCCTGGGTGTGTCAGGGGGAGATGGACGACCACAGCCCTCTCTGTGACATGTGACTGGCTGCCTGCCGGGACCCTGGTTAACCACAAATGTAACACTAAGGTCCCCAGAAAGCAGTCATTGGCTCCATAGACTGTCTGGCCCTGGCTCACTCTCTGTGGGGTGGACTTTCGGGGTGGGTCTCCCCGTGCAGGAAAGAACTAGGCTCCCCTGAAGAGAATGGCCCAAGCTGCACTTTCCAAGAGATGAAGTTGGGTAGAAAGGAAGCTAGATGGTCCTCACAGCTGGCTTGGAGAATTAGGAAGGGAGGCAGGAAGGGAGGAAGGAAGGAAGGAAGGAAGGAAGGAAGGAAGGAAGGAAAGGGGGAGAGAGAGAGAAAGAGAAAGAAAGAGAGGAGAAGGCAGGACAAATGAACCCAGGGAAGTCACTGGAGCTAAGCTATTAATTGTATATATATATACTAGAGGTCCGGTGCATGAAATTCGGGCAAGAGTAGGCCTTCGCAGCCCCGGCTGCCTCGGCCCTCACAGCCCCAGCTTCATCCGGAAGGTCGTCTGGATGGTCGTTCCACTGTTCGGCCGTTTGGTCGATTTGCATATTACGCTTTTATTATTACAGATTTTTTTTATGGCACATTGGGTAAGTTTAATGTGTACACTGTGTTGACTTCATGCATGATATATTATAATGTGATTACCACCGTAGCACCTTCATCAAGTGACATAATGATCATTTCTTCTCTGTGGTGAGAGCAGTTGGGACCCAGTCTCTTGGCGAGTCTGCGGCTCAGACCACAGTGCTGTCGCCCACGGCTGCTATGCTGGGCGTCAGGCCCCCACGGCTGGTTCGTCCTCTCACTCTGCAGTTCCATTTTGGCAGCGACTTTTTAGGTACTTTGTGCAATCGGCTGAAAAACTGCATAATCCATTTCCAATGTATGTCAGAGAGGCACCCAGGAACACCACCTCTGGGGGCTTTGACTGAATCTGAGGTGACCCTGAGAAGACTTCACATGTGACATTCTTCCACTCACCCAGCCTCCATCCTGCAGGTCGTGTGCAGGCACGGCCCTCGGTGAGCAAGGTAACACTGGGCCTGCCCCCAGTAAGCGTCCAGTTGGATCTCGTGGCCCTGCTTTTGAAGGAAGTATGAAAACGAGGGCACTTTATACAACCTCCCCCTTTTCCTTCTAAAAACCAGAGACATGGCTGATCACGAAGCCGCTGAGTACAGAACTCACAACCCGTTGTCAGGACTCACCCTCTCCCCGACACAGC
This sequence comes from Myotis davidii, assembly GCF_000327345.1. NCBI lineage: Eukaryota > Metazoa > Chordata > Mammalia > Chiroptera > Vespertilionidae > Myotis > Myotis davidii. Next base: position 4,529,644 of record NW_006284618.1, on the reverse strand, counting down.
GGCTCCGTCTCCGCGTGGAGGGGCGCAATGAGTGCTGAGAGCCGAGTG
>NW_006284618.1:4501584-4529569 GCF_000327345.1 Myotis davidii | reverse complement strand
CAGCGAGGAGGGGGCACAGCAAACCCAGAACCACCGCGGCACACGCCTCATTACCCGCGAGGGCAGGACTCACGGCCATTGAGTGGGAGTCCGCAGACATACCCGATGGACTGACCTCCATTCTACATCCTCTGGTTTGCTCCTGGAACACATGGGAATGGAGGTGCGTCAGGGCTCAACAAAGGCTGTAGGCATCGGGTGAGCATTACGTCGCGGCTGTTCCGTCCTTTGCATGAGACTGAGGGGGACTGAGAAGGGAACCCCCTTCTCGGGCTCGGTGGGCAGGCAGACTGCAGGCCACGAGTGTCAGTTTTGGGGCACCTTCCCTGGTCTTCAGCGGCTGTGTCTCGTCTACGGTCACCCATGGGTGTCCCTCAGACATGGTCACACTAGCTCCCCACCTCCCGCGGGCTTTCAGGGACCCTCCCCTAGTAAGTATAGAACCCGGCCTGGGGCCGCCTCTCTCTGGTAAGGAGTAAACTCAAGACTTTTTGGATTTTGTCAGGTTTTACATGTCGTGTCACTTTTTCTTCTTTATTGACTTGAACACGACCATCGTTTGGGCCTCACACTGCGAGATCTGGGGCGAGGTCCTTGAGCAAACAGCGCCGACAGCTCGCTCATGTGCGAGGAAACCCGTGTCCCAGGACCGCTGGTGGCTTAGCATCGTGCAGCCACGCAGAGCGGCAGCTGTCTTTCCGAGGCCGGAAGCCAGTGGACAACCAGGTGACCACGGACTTGATCTCGTATTCTGCCTCGAGTGTTGATATTTGTGTGTGGAACGAACACACTGTTTTGGGTCTTTTTCTGCCTTTTCCCCAAACTGAGGTGCTTGAGGATTCCTGCATCACTTCTCTTCAGAGCACAAGTAGCCACAGTTTCTTGCCAACGGTCCTCATCTCCACCGGCAAAATAGTTCCCCGTTAAACACACACGCACACGCCGCATGCCTGCCTCTATCTGCATCTCTCTCTATCTCTCTGTATATAGATGAATATACACACTAAACATGATATATACATGCATATGCGTACACACATATGCACACACTCACACACACACACACACACACACCTTATACTTGAAGAGCCCATCTGAAAGGATTTGCTTTCTTTTTAATATTTCTGAAGACGGCTTTATGATCCTGTTGACCTGCTATTAGCGGACGCTTAGCTTTCAGCAAAGGTAATTAAATTATAAAGTCACTCCCGCAACCATCAAACTACTCATAAAATAAGAAATGAAAAACAACAACAACAACCCACCCTGAAATAAAAATCTTGCAGGCTTTCCCTCCTTGTAATATTGCTCCCCAATGTTAATTACATTTAAATGGGCGAGCACTATTTTGGTATCATTCATCTGCCGCCAACAGTACTTTCCAGTGTATCATACCTGTCAGCCTCGGTGCATCACAGGCTAATACTTTATTAAGAAAAAAACCATTAGGGAGCTGCTGATCCCATTCAAGTACACTGTGCAGAATGGAAGACTAATTAAAAAGCATATTTTTACATTATTAATTTCTGAGTTTCACACTTAATGAATGTGAGGCGACAGGGCTACTATTTTTACATCCAGGCGCTCCGGGCTTTCCAGTCGGGGGAATTAGATTCGGAGGGCTTTTGCGAAGAGGTTGCTTGAGAGAGATGTTTTCAAGAAAAGGCGAGCTTTTTTTTTTTTTTTTCTTAGCTCTGCCTTTTCTTGGGAAAATGATACCAAAGCACATAACAGCCACTTAAAAAGAGTAGTTAAATGGATGCTATTTTTTTCACCCTCCTGCTATAAAAGTATTTTAGATGAGGTATAAAATATGGTTTTTAAATGATATTATGATTTGCAAACACTAAAAAATAATTGCAGCGCAGTTGAGAGAGAGAGAAAGAGAAAACATCTACTCTTTATTGTATAAGACAATACGATAAAATATTTTACAGCCCAAAGCTCATTTTGCATCTGTAAAATTGTGTAAACTGATGGGGGGCGGGGAGGGGGGAATCTCATTAAAACGAAAGGTTATTTTTTTTAATATTCTCAGAACAGAGCAGCACATCACAACTGCCTTTTTTCTCTTTTCCTATTTATGAAACCAGATCGTCACCTGAGTGCCTTGCCTGCGCTATAAATAACGGCGGAAAAATGACAAGACCAGGCAGATGGACAAAGACGAATTATGTCAGGAGGCCGGGAGCCCGGCTCAGCCAGCGGTGGGTGTTCCCGGGTGGCGCGGGCCGGGCCGGGCGGCTGCAGGCTGCGCTGGGGTGCGAGGTGTTATGTGACTTGAGGCTCCGCGGCCGCCGATCGCTGGCTCCCCTCCCGGCCCCTGCACACACAGCCCGTTTTTATAGGGCTGCGCTCGAGCACAGGAAAAAAAAATCCTTTCTTTTTCAAATGTGCTTACAATTACCTCTCTGTATTTTTATTGTCTTTTCACAAACCACAAAACTCACACTGGAGGCAGAGCTTAGCTGCGGAGGCTTTCCTCGTGTAAATATTAGGAAATTACATTTGTACAAACTGCCGGGCTTTGTGAATGGGGCTGGAGCGCCTCCAACACAAATTAATCAGGATAAAGTTGCTCTGTGTTGAACACGGCCGGAGTTTATTTTCTTAAAGTATTAATTTGTCAACAGCCTTCCTGCTCCGCGTGCGGCTCCTCCGCGGGGCTCGCTCGTGGCTGCGCCCCTCGCCTCGTGGGGTTCAGGGACCCACGGCAGTCAACCCAGCAACGTGAGCTTCCCTTTTCAGAACCTATTTCCACGTGGACGTTCGCTATCACTCGACAGCGACGGGCGTGCGCGTGCAGGCGCTTCCCAAACGCTGGTTTTCCGGGGAAAAAGGAAACCGGTGCAGCTGGATGCTGGGTGATGGTGTCATGGTGTGTGTTTTGAAGGATTTCCGAAAGAACTGCTGTCGGAGTCCTCGCCCCGAGTTTTCTGTTCCTGGGAAGATCCGCGCCCCCCCCCCATTATCACTGTGTGAGTGTTACACTCACCCCCACCACCGCCTTCTCCATTCCGAAGGCATTTCGCTCTCTCTCATTATATCTCAATTTTCTTAAAATATTTGCTCCTTGTGACGTTTCTGGAAGGAGAAGTGCGTGTGACGGCCTCTGTTTTTCAGAGTTGCCAAAACAAATGCAGGGAAATGTTCAGTGCTCCCTGCCTTGGCTTTCCTGCGTTTCCGTGAAAGCAGATCTTGTTTGTAATGTACATGAAACCCGCGGTAACGAATGTGTCCTGTCGGGCGAACTAGCAGTTACCGATGCCGCCTTGGATGCAAGCAGATCAGAGGCAGGATTGCGTCACTGGAAGCGGACATAGATCTGCCAAGTTACAGACAGTCTGCGCGGGAATCCGACCTGCCTCTCAGAATGGGACACCCAAGGACAGAGAATTAATGTCTTTTTGAACCACCACCTAATCAGCTATTTCTTAAAACACACACACACACACACACACAAGCACACACACACACACACACACACAAAACAGACATAAAACAACAATAACCACCACAACAAAAAGCCAAAAACCTCCAGGATTAGGTTGACCAGGTCTCAAAGTGCATGCAAATAAACCCTCAAAAATCCCACGTAATGGAGAAGGCGATGGTGGGGGTGAGTGTAACGCTTTTTCCCACTAGGACGAAGGCGAGATCACGATGGGTCCACTTCACGGCGATCCTCCCTTCCCTGCCCCACCTCTGCTCCAAACACAAGTGTGGAAACAACAGGCCCCGGTCAGGAGCTGACGAGTCGGGGTCGGGGTCAGGGGTCAGGGGCAGAGGTCTGCTACCTTCCACCAACTCCAGGAAGGACCCGGCCGGACCGCCTGGCTGGTCCCTGCCCGTCGCCGCCTGCGCTCCCAGCCCAGATCGCCATGGCGATGGCTAACAGGAGCTGAGGTGGTGCATCTGGACAAACTGGCTCCCACCCCCTCATAAGGCTGCCCGGGTCGTTGGTGTGAACACACATCCTCAAGCCTTCCTGACACTCTCCCTGTTTTATTAGCGTGCGTTTACTCGTGCGCCGCTTTTATTATTCGAGATTTCCGCCGTGGCCGGAGTATTAATCAATGTACTCCGCCGCGCGCTCGGGCGAGCCGCGGAGAACACGGGGCGCCCCCGGGGTTAACACAGTCAAGAACGAGAAAAGTGTTCCAGACATGTACACAACATGTGGCCTGCTATTATCATGAAATGAGGTGAGCGGGGACTGCATACATATGGATTTTGAATTGCATAAATTTTGATGGATATCATTTGAAGACTGAGGCTCTGAAAGGCTAGATTTTGTGAAAGACGATACACAGACCAGCTATTACCCATATAATCAGACCAGGAAAAGCCTCTGAAATGAGCCCGGCAGCTGGCTTCTAAATCGCTAAAACATAACATCGGTACTTATTTTGAATAATGGAAAAAAGAGGGAAAAGATGCCGACCCCTGCCTGACAGGAGCGTGTTCCCAAAGTAGCACGGGCCCCGGGGCGGCCTCCCTCCACAGTAGCTGCCAAGCCCCCTCTTCTTTCTGCCACTTTCTCAGCCCCTCCCCCACCCCATCTTCCCCTTTGCTTTCTCTCTTTCACTCTCTCTCTCTCAAAAAAAAAAAAATTTCTGAGCATTAAGCCACTACGGACAAGCGGCTAGAAAAAGAATTTTCACAAATTCAGGAAACACTTGAGAGGTAAAACCAACATCCTGAGACAGAAGACAGGCCAGCTTTTGACACCAGGTTGGACCTGTGAGGCCTGAAACCTCGAGCCAGGAAGTGCTGGCCACGGGGTCAGGGCCCCAGAGGCCTGGGGGGCGGGAGGCAGCACAACTTTCCATGCAGGGCCGTGAAGCCGACGGGCCCCGTCATGGGAAATTGGCTGAAAATGTGCTGACCCGCATAAAACTTATTAGAATCCGAGGACGGGAGGCTGAACTTCCAGGGAATGACGGTTTGGGGAGGGTGCAGCCAGGGCCCAGGGGGCTCTCGGGGGGCCCCTGCCCCATCTTTGGGGTTCTGCTCCCTAGGCCCCGCACCCGCCTGCCAGCACAGATCTGCACCCTGCACCAGCCCTCTTTCAAGGCCCCCGCCAGGATGGAGGTGCTGGATCCTGGAGCCCTGAAATCGGGCGGCAGGGTTGGGGGGTGCCGGGGGGGTGGTGGTTGGGGTGGGGGCAGTGGTGCGCGAACCCTTCCTCCTGCTGAGCCCCCGGCGCAGAGCCGACTTTCTGGAGGGAAAGGGACATAAATCAGGAAATAAAAAAAGTTTCTGCACATTTTCAAAACCCACGTTGCGCTCTCTGAGGTCCTTTTCATTTTAACCAAATCAGGGAGAACTTGTCCTCACAGGGCGCGGCGAGGCAGATGGAACGATAAATCACCCGCGCCGTGACTGCCCGCCGCGCGCTCTGCCCAGCTGTCACTTTTTTGTCTCTTTGGTTTTAGCTGACACGGTTTGAGGTCCACTGTGAACCAATCTGGGCTCTTTTTTCCAGTCATATCCATCAAAACGACCAGTGGCCATCAGTCCGCCGCGGCCATCGATCGGTGGCCCCTGCCCCCACGCCACCCGGCTCCTAGGTGAGGCTGGGGAGCACCTCGTTTTGTGGGTTTTTTTTCTCCTTTTTTTTTTTCCCTTCGCCTGCAGCTACAGCTGTGATTTTCCGAGCAGTCTTAGCTCACGTTATTAAAGTTGCATCAGGATAGATGCCCAGCGAAGCAGATAAGGGCCCCCGAGCTCTTGGGGCTGGGAGGACCCTTGACCTGGGCCCAAGCGGCTGTTTTTTAAGTGTGGGAGGCACCCCCAAAGCCCGGAGTTCCCAGCTCTTTGCTTATTTGGCAAAGTAAACAAGCAAATGCTATGTGCATAACCTTCGCTGTCTCGCTAAAGGTCAGCGCGTCCCTGCGCCTTTCCCGGGCCGCCTTTTGGGGGCACTCTGACGCCGGGATTTCCGCGGGTGTTCCGGGAACAAGATGTGCTCGCCTAACAAAGACTCAGCCTACAAAGGCTGCTAAACAAAAACACTGATTACATGGGGGCTGCGGTGCGGAAGTCCACTTCAGTCTGTATATCAAATAGCAGTCCGAGAGCCCCAAGCAGCCAGCAGGCGGGGTAGGGGCCGGGTGTCCTCTGCCCAGGCCTCTCCCCAGGCCTTTCTTGGGGACGGAGGGCCCCCTGGCTGGCTCCTACCATAGCCGCCCAGGTCCCAGCTGCACCAGTAACTCAGGAGACGGGCAGCTGGGTTCAAACACTCATTTCAAGTTCCTCTTAGATTTCATTTTCGCCCGAAGTGGCATCTCCCTTTTCGAGTGTTTGAGAGTGCGTCCGTGCAAACAAGATGATTTCACACCGGCACACAAGTTTGAGCTCTAGAAAGAACCAGGCAAGAAACCGCTCCCCCCGCCGACCCCCCAACCCCCACAACATTTATATGTGGGCACAGGGAGCCGCACAGATACACAATTAAAAAAAAACACACACAAAAAAGGGCTGCTTAAAAATCCCCAGTTAGGTCAGGTTAAATTTATTATATTCTTTTATAGCTGAGCTCTATGGTTTTGAGCGGAGGTGACAGCTGAAATGCACCAGAAACCTTAGGAATTTCAGTCCTATATATTACTACGAGGAAGAAAATAAAGTTCTACCATTAGGAGGTAGGTGCTTGCCTCAAAATGTTCAAGGAAAAAAAAAAGATGTTAATTTTTCCTGCAATTCTCTTTTTTGAGTCTGAAGTGAGTTACGTGAGCAGAACAGCCAGCTAAGCACAATATAAACATAGCCGGGGAGCCAGCTGCCTGCTCCAGATTCCACATCTCCACATTGCTCTAATGACTAGGGAAGGATCGCTCATATTTTTAACTGAAAACACCTAATTTGGTTAATGTGTATTTTTATCCTTCCCAGGCACCTCTTCCTAGCGGGGCTCTTCCCTGGGTGCATTTGTGCCACGGGCACCGCTGACCGGTGACGACCAGGACAGACCGTTCGTCCTTTTACGCCACGCTGCCAGGGGCTGGCCACGGTTCAATGCCAAGGAGATGCCAGGGGAAGGATTTTTTTCTCCCAGAAAGAAACAACAACACGTAAACCCTTCCATTTTTAGGGGAGTCCATTCATACAGTTCCTTTTTTTTGGCTTTCCTAGTAAAATCACCGCCGACTGTAGAAAACAGATGTATGGGCTCCTTTCTTGAAATAGTCTCTGTGTCCAGTGGCAAGGGCATGATGTCTGGTCTCTGGAGTGGATTCGCTACCCTCTGTGTCCTCCAGGTGACCACAGTGAAGTCCCATGAAGGCCGAGAGCAAGTGGCCGGAAGGAATTATCCCTGACTGTGCCCCCCCCCCCTTTTTTCTGTTAATCCTCATCCAAGGATATTTTTCCATTGATTTTTAGAGAGGGTGTAAGGGAGAGGGAGAGACAGAGAGAAACTTCTATGTGAGAGAGACACATCGATTGGTTGCCTCCTGTATGCACCACAACCAGAGCTGGGGAACCTGCAACCAAGGTACCTGCCCCTGACCGGAATCGAACCCGGGGCCCTTCAGTCTGCAGGTCGATGCTCTATCCCCCGAGCCAAACCAGCCGGGCCCCTAACTACTGTCTTCGGGGTAGAAATAAGGGTTACCAACGGCACGGTCTCAGGGACACTGTAACAGGTGACGCCGCTACAGCCCCGGGTAGGCCCCCAAGATGTACTGTCCGCCACACCCTTTCAGAGCTTTGCCTTGGAGTGTGCAGCCAGCACCTGGCCGCGTGGCTCCGAGGTCCTGGGCGCAGCAGTTTTCTGGGCACCGATGGAGAACAAGAAACACAAAGCGAAACACCAAAAATCTCACGACCAGCCCTCACCCACGAGGCCGTGCGTCCGTGCCTTCGGATGTATGCTTAGCGGGAAGCCGGCAGAAATGGTTACGTGTCACGGTCCCAACCGGGGGCGGGCTTTGGAAGGACAGGGGCCCAGGGCGGCGATCTGTACGAACATAAATGCGAGAAGTAATTCCCTGCGCCCGGGAAAGGCCCAGCACCAGGTCTGTATTTTCCCTTTCCGAGCGCATTTGGCACAAAGAGCTGGAGGAGACAATGTCTCGAACGCCGCCCCCGCCGCGGAGCCGCGGAGCTCGCTGGCGCCGGTCCCAGCACACGGGGGTGTGCTCCGCGGCAATTAAGGACTCTTCTTGGTTTGCATGACATGTTTTTGAAATCATACAAACGGCTAAAGAATAAACAAAACGCCTCTGCCGTTAGCGTCGTCGCCGCTGTTTTGTCCTTAAATTGCGGGCAGGTCGGATGCACTTGGATTTTCACTGTGGCCTGAGACTCACCCCCCCACCCATGGCCTCCTGGAGGGCTAACCCTTCCTGTGGTGTGCTGTCGCTTCATTTCCATTTGCACCTGACTCCAGCCCCTCGTGCAAAAGTTCCAGGAAACCAGAGAGTCACCGGGGCTGGATTTTTATCACATTTTTTTTTTGTCTCCAAGATGGGACTCTAGTCGCCTCTCTAAGCAAACCCTTTGGTGCCTCGGAGGCCGGAGGGAGAGAAACTCCTCAGGGAATGGCCTTCATCTCCACCACCGCTGTCAGGTAGTCAGTTGAATTTTGCAGGATTCTTTCCATATGTCGCTTTCCTTTCATGTGCTAAATTCACAACAGAAAAAAAGAGACATTATTTAAATGTCTCCACTTCTGTCTGTCAGGACACAGACTTAAAGGGGGACTGGATTTTCCTATTTTAGGTCTTCAAAGGAATGAGAAGGAAAAAATAACACAGATACTGTATTTCCCGAAGCTTTTTTCTCACGTCACCTAAACCGCGCACTATTTATGAAGTCTAAATCCGGCCGTGTTCTCCTAAGAGCAGTGCCCGGGAGTGGAAGGAAGAAAGGAATTTACAAACAAGTGTTCTTCAGGATGGCAGATTAAGGCTGACCGCAGTTCAAGGGCCCGGATTACCTGGACATGTGACAGGTGCCAGGCACAGGTAACCGGGTCACGTTAGCAACCTCCAGAACCACAGCCTGCCGTGGCCAGCCTGGGTGGCTGGTGGCAGCCTTTTAAAGGTGTTCACATTATATCCTCTATTTCTTTTCTTTTTTCTTTTTCAAATATGTTTTTATTGATTTTTAGATAGAGAGGAAGGAAGAAAGAGATAGAAACATCAATGAAGCATTGATCAACTGTCTCCTGCATGCCCCCTCCTGGGCATCAAGCCCGCAAACGAGGCATGTATCCCGACCGGGAATTGAACCCAGGATCTCTTGGCTCATGAGATGATGCTCCATCCACTGAACCACACCAGCCGGCTGTCCTCTATTTCTTTTGAAACAGCGAGAATGCTCATCAGTAATTGCTCGTCTCTGTTCCCGAGGTTTACCAGAGAGCACATCAGTCGGGGAAATAAGTATCGCAGGCCTTTTCCCAGCGGACCCAGCCAGGGAGCCGTGGCTGCGATGCCCGTGGGGGTGCAGACATCGCTCCCGGTGCAGGAAGCGGAGGGCCCGTAATTGCAGGAGGACTGACCGGGCGCAGCGCCGGCCTCTCTCCCGGCTCCATTTGAATATCTTAAGCGCAGAGTGGCTGCGAGCGAGACAAAGGCATGTCATGCGCCCAGGTGACATTCGGTAGCCCATAAGCAAATCGGCATCCGGGCAGCGTTGTGCTGTGTGCCAGCAGCGAGCTGACAGTTTTCCCTGCAAAGAAAACATGACACTTTTCCAAATATCAGAGGCGGCGGCGGCTGCTCCAGGGACTCCCTCCTGTCACCTCGCCGGAAGGTCGCAGGCTGGCGGCGTGATTTCCGCGGCCTCGCACCGAGCGGTAGAGGGTTTGTCTGCTAAGTGCTGTAGGCGAAGGGGACACTGTCCCTTCATCTCCGAGGGAAGTGACAGCAGGAACACGGTCCTGTGGTGACAGCACCTCTAAGCGAAGAGGCTCTTTCCTGCGCTTCTGGAGGCGTGAGCCAGGGCCCTTGTTAACCTGTCCCCGGTAGGCAAGGGACGACGGGGAGGCCACCCGCCCCTGCCCCACCCGGGCTCTTCTCACGTGGGACATGGTCATGCTTCAGTGACAGCCCGGGACCCCGTGGACCTGCACCCCCTCTGCCGGAGATGGTCCCCCACACGCGCTTTCTCTGCATGGTGTCCTGCGGACAGGGGCCGGCCCACGGGCCACATACTGCATCGGGGGACGTGCTGTTTGGAAACACTCCTCTGGGGAGTCTAAAGTGACGAAGTCCTCTGGCATTTCCAAAAGGTGCCCACCAGGAGGGAGCCTCCCCCGGACGGGGCGATGTGTACCCTGTGGGGAGCTGGCCTCCCGGGAGGAGCAGGGGGATGAGGGGGAGGCCTTCACGGGCACAGGAGACTGACAAGGAAGGCACGCGGGCCCCTTTGCCCACGCAGACACTCCGCTCTGGACCCTGGGCCAGGCCGGTGCCCTGTGTTCACCTGGTCTCGGCTGTGCCGCTGGGATAAAAAAAGTCTCCCAACCGATTTCTTTTAGGAGAGGGTTCCATCTTAACGAGTGGAAAGGCACAATGTTACTCAGCCATGTCGCTACATGATTCTCTGAGTTAAAGTTAAACAGGCCGCTGCCCACATTGAGGAAGGAAAAAGAATAAAATCCAATCCCAGGCTGCAAAGCAGAGAGCAGAGTGGAAACCTGCTCCCGGCACCCCCTCCCGGCACCCCCGGCACCCCCTGCCTGGTCTCCAGGCCCTGCAAGTCCCTGCCCCACACACCTCCCACGGCAGGTTATATACTTCCTGTTGCCCCTTTTATAAGCAATAAGAATGTAATAACTGAGGGCAACTCTATAGCAATATTTATATGGGTCAAGTGGCTTAAAAGTATGCAATAAATGTAAAGTTATGAACCACATTGCCCCTTTTTAAATCATGCAACGAGCAGGAGAGATTACGTTTCATATTCTGGAAAAAGGTGTTTCGGGCTAAGCTCCCGGCAGGCAGCAGACATGAAAAGCTACACGGAGTCCATAACAAAGTCTCACAAAGTGGCTGCCTGCTGCACAAGGGTGCCCGCCAGGCCCCGCCTCCCAGCCCCGGCCCCCAGCGCGGCGGTCCCAGTGGGCGCAACAAAACCTTGGCGTCCTCATTAGCAATCAGCAGATTCTCCTGGTGTCTGCGACTTTCACATCAAGGCAAGTGCCTGCCCTCCTCCCGCGAAGCCCAGTAGGATAATAGAGAGAATGTCGCCTAATCAGTAGCAAACACTGCAGGTCCCTCGTTCACAAGGGGCTGGAGTGAAGTTGGTGAATTCGCTGCTCAGCAGCTTCAGGGGCCGTCGGAAGCGCCGGGCGTGATGGATGGAGGCAGGAGGCCAGGCTGAGGGCCCACAGCCCCTGCCTGGGCCGGGGAGGGGCCCCAGATGCTGGAGCTTCCCGGGAGGGCAGCTCTCTGGAAGTTTCGGGAAGTCTGAGTTCCCGAGAGTCTCTCTGCATGTCCGAGTGCAGGGAGCTGCCGAGGGCCAGACCCACGCCTGTTTTCCACGGGAGACACAGCGACGACCATGAGTCATGTTCTCAGCTCTTCTCAGAGCTGGAATTCTGCCCCGATGCAGCCATTCTGATGGGCATTGCCCCAGGGCGGGAAGAGCTCGGTGGATCTCAGAGAAGGAGGTGCGGGACATACCTACTCGCCCTCCGCGGCTCAAGGTCTGAGCCGTGGCTCTTGCTGTTCCCACCCACCCCGTGACTGTCCTGGGGGAGTACTGAGGCCACTTGGGGTCTCCCCCAGCGCCCCCTCCCCACCCGCCAGGAGGGTCCGAAGCTGACCAAGGGCACAAGGCCTCCACTGTAGCAGCCGGGGGTCCTGTCCGTGAGGTGCACTCCCTCCGTGAGGGAGTTTCCACCCCCGTGTTCTCAGACCCCCCCCTCAGCCGCTGCGCCTCACCTGGCACACACCTGTGCCGAACCCAAGGCTCACCCGGTGGGTACCTGGTGTTTTATCCCAAAGGTTGACCCATGCACTTGGGTCTCAACAGCCACTCTCAGCTCATGGAGGCCTGTGGCCGCCATGCCAGACATGACATACGGAAAGCCAAATGAAACCACAGACTCACCCACACAGGCCTCCAGCGGCGGCTTCAGGAGGGGTCGCCTTTGCAGAGCTGGGTGGGCAGACGTCCCACCTGCAGCCCAGGCTCAGAGGCGCTTTGCCCAGCACCCGTCCGTCCCTTCGCACAGCAGAGCCCCGTCAGGGAGCAGATCAGAGAGCCCGCTCAGCAGGTGGGCGACGAGCGGAGCAGGTGTGAGTCTTTGAGAATAAACACCTGGCTTATGGCCCTGACCTCAAAGGGCCCCAGCCTAGAGGAAAAGTGAGATACCTGGTTGGTTGTTGAGTACCTACTGTGTGTGAGGTGCTTGGTAGGTAGTAGGGACCCACCTGTAAGAACCCAATCTTGATACCAGCGTCCATCACCTGGTGGGAGGGGCCCATCGTGAACAGCGATGAGCGGGCGTCACAGCTCTTCCCACACGTGCGGCCTCTGAGCCTGCCCTTTAATTCAAGACCAACCAGCCGTTCCCCATGCGGCCGGGAGACCCCCACTCACGGTGTGGGAGGGCTTGTGGCCCGAGATCCGGGCTGATTGGGCTGCCACGGCTCCTGCCCACCAGGCGGCGCTCCGGGGGCTTCCAGGGATGCGGCCCGTCCAGGACCCGGCCAGTCCTTCATCGTCCAAAAGCCCGTGCCCAGGAGGCCACTGCGTGGGCACGCTCCACTAAAGGCTCGGTGCGGTGGCGGGAGCGCCCCTCGCAGACACTGTCCTCAACATCCACTGGCCGCTTCTTTCTGGCCGATTCCCAGACCTGTCTCCACACAGCCGGGCCCGGGGAGGCGCCGGACGAACGTGGGGCCAGGCAGAAGGCTCCAAATCACCCCAAACTAAGAATGAGAGCCCCCCCTGTACCCCGCCCCCTCCCCAGGTTTACAATACAGCTCTCACCCTCTTTTGTCCAAACCAGCAATGCGGCTCTTGGTCATTAATCTCTTCCATCTCTGGGAGCACAGATCCTCAGCATGACGATCCCTTTCCCCCGGTTCCCCTTTCAGCCTCTGTGCGGGGCCCGGCCGTGCGTTTTCCTGCACGTCTGCGCGGTGCCAGGGATGACCCCGGCTGTGAAGGCGCGGGTCGGGAGCGTTGGCTAGATTGGACCGAGGCAGGGTCTGCTGAGATACTGTGCATGCGTGTCCGGTAGAATCACATGTGGAGACAGTGTCCCCAGATGCGCTGGTCCCCTCACTGTCCTCACCCAAAAGAACTGTCACCCAAATGACGCTCCGGGAGGCCCATTCTAACCCTCGGAAGCCCTCGGGAAACGGAGGCAACGCGCCGAGACCACTCTCCTGCGGACCTTTGGAGGCAGCAGGCCTCCCGTCTGCGCGTCCTGTGGTGTAGGGTCAGGGTGCGAGCCCTCTGCTCCCCGGCAGCGCGGGGACACTCACCATGACACCCGCATCCCCCCAGAGGGAACCCTGGTCAGGTGGGGGTCCTGCACCCGGGGGGGGCCCTTCCCCCAGCTTCCTTTCCTTCTGGTTTTGGAGTCAGCAATTGGCGTAATCAATGGGCGACGCGTGCTTCAAAGGAGACAGAAAACCAAGCCCTAGAATAACGATAAGCTTTGGCAGGTCCCCAAATAAAAAGGGCCAGGCCACCCCCCAATCCGTGGGCCCGTGAGCACCGCGGCCACTCCGCGCCCGCCGCCTCCCTGCCTCCCGCTGTCTCCCACACGCGTCCTGTTGTGCAGCGCGGAGCTGAGTCATTGTCTCAAGCTGGGGTGACATGGTAATCGCTTAATGACAGTATAATCGCACAAATAATAATATGTGTCACCCTGTCTGAGGCACCGTGTTTACAGGGGACGTGGTAATGGATGATGACAGTAATTTGAATAAAAATGAATTTACTGCTCTTGTCTCATTTGCAGTGAATTTTCACATCTTTCATGCACAACCGCGGCCCTCTGACCCTCTCGTCATTGTGTTGGCGGCGGTGGCAGCGCGCTGGCTTTCAAGTGAGAGGCGGGCAAGAGAAACAGCCCGCGGCGGCTAATGACGGCTTTCCAGCAAGGCGTTCACACGCTGGCTTCTGGAAAAATCTTTCCTCCCCTGTTTACCGAGATGAGGTGGCGGGGACGGGGCTGTTTTGCTGATACAAAACGGGGGTGCCCATGGGGGCGGCCGGGGGCTGATGTGATTGTCAACATACAGATAGTTTGAGGGAGCTCTTTGCAGCGTGGAGGGGCCCTGGGGGGAGGGGGCGCCTTACACTTGGCCAGTTTCAGGGAAAGGGCCCTGCACTCATACCACTCAAAGGGGTTTGTTCTTCCTGGGGCTCCGCTTCCGGGCTGCTACAGCCTCACACCCCATTCCCCCCTCGGGATGCGCCCCTGGGCCCACAGAACCCAGGGAGGGTGAGCCAGAGCGTTCTGTGTGAAAAGGCACGCCCTGGCCTGTGGTCGCCCCGCTGGGTCCCTGGCCACTCTTTGCAAAGACTTGCAGGGGAGGCCCCTGGGTGTCCCCGGATGGCGGCCTTCCTGGTGGGGCGGGATGAGCCTGTGGATAATTGGTCTCAAGTACAGTGGTGGGGAAATTATGTCGAGTGCAGGGAGAAGAAAGCGCTGACACCCCGCTGACGCGCTTGGACTGGATACAATTTGATGGAATGAGGACAACAAATTGGAATTTGCTGGGACTTAAATAGTGACAGGGAACTGTTTCCAAAAATGGTCCACACTTTAGGCATGTGCCGTGGAGGGGCTGGCGAAGAAGAAGGTGGGCTGGGGGAACTCGGGCTGGGGTAGGGGGATGGGGGGGGCTCCGCCGCCTGCCAGAATGGGGCACAGAGGTGCTGCCAGACGCGGAAGGTAGATTAATGTGCTTCTGTGAACACCGGGGGCTGAGGCAATGAGAATCGACCTGCATGCTCAGAATGGACGCCAAAGGTCCCGGCTCTGTAAGAGGCAGAGTCAGGAGCCAGATGGGAGTGCACTGGTGAATTCTGGGGTCACATTTTGGCCTAAGCATCTGGGCCATTTAAGACCTTTAGAATGCGCTAGCAGGGAACTCTAAGAATCATCTTGTAAATGTGTGGAAAGAGGAATCATTTTGTAAATTTCTTGTACTTAAAGCGAGGTGACCAGAGAGCTAATACATCAATAAATTAACCTTAAAGGAGATTGGAAGGCTTTCAAAAATTGCCTGGACATGGAGCTTGGCCTGATGCTGCCCTGGGACTCTGCCAAGGCCTGGTAATCCATCAGCATAGATTTCCCCCAGCGTGGTCTCCTCAAAGAGTCTCCCTGTCACCCCCACACCCCCGCCCTAAGTCATGCTTTCTCTTTAAGAATGAGCGATGGAATTGACGATCAGATACGCAGGATGCGATGTATGGTATAGACAGCCCTGTGCTGGTGTGAGCTTGTCCCACGTGATGATGGAGGACACATGAGGGGACTATCTGATACAAAGTTTCCTCGGGAGTGTTGCTGAACATGGAACATCCAGTCGCTTCCTCACCAATACCCACGGCTGTGAGCTCACTGGCAGTCTCCAGGTTATGATCTGTTTCCACTAGGAAATTGCACACACAGACTGCTGTCTTACCTACTACATAGTCACTCAGTGGGGTTATAGTTTAAGCACCCATTTAACCATGAGAGTAAAGGTAAATATCTGATGAGGGCGATGTCTGTCTCCTTATCGCATGGGCGAAGCTCAGGCTCTCACCACAACATTTTGTAGGAACAAGATCACTAATGTTTTCACTTGCAGATGAGCACCTCATTTTCCCCTAGTCTTCAAAGGGTAGATTTAAAAATGCAATTTTAAAACATACAATAGGAATTCAATCGTTTTCTGTCAAAGGTTGTGTTTCTTTTCCTTTCTAACAAATATTAGACTTTCCCCACACCATTAGCTCCTTGTAAACATTGCTTTTGGTGGCTTCATATCACTCCACTGAGTTAGATATTCACAATTTATGAATCTATTCCCCTATGGTGAAACAGTTAGGCTGATTCAAACTTTTGCTTTTATAAATAACTCTGCAATGAATAAATTTGGACATAAGCCTTTTTCTGAGTTTCCGATTATTTCCATAGGACAGATTCCCAGAAATGAAGTTGTTAGGTCAAAGGAAAAAAAAATAAATCTACAGATATATGCTGCCAACATGCTTTTGAAAAAGGATACGCGCACGCGCGCGCGCACACACACACACACACACACACACACACACTTGTGCGTCTTGTAAGAATATGACCTCATATCCTCTTGTAACTGAAATGTTTATTTTTCCTTGCCCTCTGGGTCCTGGTGGTAGGAATGTTTCTTTTCGCAGCCACACCTGTATTAGAGGTTAGCTAATGGTTTATGTTCACCATGTAGATGGCAAAGAACTTCACTTTGCTCTGTGTGTGTGTTTTAACTTTTTATTTTAAAACAAATTTCTAACCCAGAAAGATGGCACCTCAGCACCAAGAACTCCCTGGTACCCGCTCCTCCCATCCAACTTGCTCCTTGAATGAGGTCCTTTAGGGCCAAACGGTCGGGGCCAGGCCACACTGCCTCCTGGGGTCATGTCTGTGGTTCTTTCAATCTTGAACAGCCCCTTCACCTTTGACCTCCATGACCTTGCTGTCACTCGCAGAGCATCCTTCAGTGTGTGCCTCTGCATGACGAGCCATGTGCCCGAGCAGCCCGGACGTGCTGTGTCCTTGTCACCACGGTGCACACGTCAATGTGTGTCCTGGGGTTCGCTTTGTGTCACTCTGAGGTGGCGTCGCGGGGTCTCGCCTCTGCAAACTCACGCCCACCCCGTTATCGGGGACAGGTAATCTGAGAGCAGGCATTCGAGGCTGCAGAGCAGCAGTTCTGAGCCTGTTTTTACTGACGTGGCATCCACGCGTGCTTCTGGCCGATGCGGGTTACGAGTGCGTTTTCCAGATGCTGATTTCCTATCTGCGTCGTTCCTTCTGCGTTTACCAGTTGGCATTCAACTGCAAGAAAACATTTCTCCCTTCCTATTTCTTTGTTTGCTTGTTTATTTATGACAGTGTGGGTTCATCGACTCCTATTTCATCCCAATAATTTCAATGTGTTCCTATTTCGACTTACTTATTTTGCTGCTCCAGTGTCAGAGGTTTTGGCCATAGGCACCCCGAAGGGATTCCTTGGACCTGTAGATGTGCCCTCTCCATTGCAAATGCTTCTCTGTTTTCTGACACCGAGGATGCTTGAGGCTCACCTTGTTCCTTCCCCGGCCCAGCCCTGGAATCGGCCATGTCTTCAAGAAGCCCGGGTTCCTTTGAGCAGCGAATGGTATGTAGACACCACGCTCGGGCACCAGGTGTGCTTGCTGTCACGGGGGCCATGCTGCTTCAGCCCTCTCAAGCGTTTCCCCTTTAGAGAGAGAAAACCCAGCCCCCATGATTCTTGATTTAGATTCCTATTTGCTCGATCCTCTCCATTGCAGGTGACTCTTCCCCTGCTAGGCAGCTGCCCGACCTGGATTCCCTCCTGGACTGGCCCTTGGCTGGCACGTGTTGCCTCCTCCTCCCTCCCACCTCACCTGGCTGCTGTTCTCCCCCTCCCGACCCTTCTACCTGCTGCTCCGGGAGTCAGCAGGCTGTACCCCAGCTGCTGACCATGGGGCTGGTCCCACCCATCAGGAGCACTAAACTCCCACCCGCACCACAGTCTCCAATCCTCTCCCCCTCCACACCCCTCCAAACCCACCACCATGAGGAGGGAGTTTATAGAGTCATGAGTGGCCACGTGGGCTCTGTCCTGCCGAGCACGTGTGCTTATAAAGACTTGCCTGCTTGAGCCTCTGTGTGGGGAGTGCAGGAGGCAGCTAATCGACGATTCTCTCATCATTGATGTTTCTCTCTCCCTTTCTCTCTGAAATCAATATATATCTATATCTATACCTATATCGATATCTGTTGATATCGATATATAGATACACTAGAGGCCCGATGCATGAAATTTGTCAAGGGGCTTGGCCCTCTCAGCCCTGGCTTCATCTGGAAGGTTGTCCGGTCTAATTAGCATATTATGCTTTTATTATTGTAGATATGGAAGACTTGCCTGCCGAGATAATAACTGCTGATTTTTGACACAGATCTTCTTTGTGGGGGGTCTCCTTCAAAGCACAGGATATGGGGGACAAAGCAAAAGATTGGGTGGCCCTGAGAGCCTAGGGTTGCCACCTTTGTGGGCTACATTGTATTCTCCTAACCTCCAGAAGCTCAGAATGTGACTGCACTCCTGGAGACAGGGTCTTGAACGAGGCAACTAGTGAGGCTGTGAGGTGACCCAGGTCATTGTGGCTGGTGTCCTTGGAAGCAGAGGAGATGAGGACACAGGCAGGTGCAGAGGGACCACCAGGTGAGGGCACAGGCGAAGGTGACCATCTACAAGCCAAGGAGAGAGGCCAGAGCGGGTCCCAGGCCTGCCCACATCTCGGTCTCAGACTTCTGGTCTCCAGAACTGTGAGGACACAATGTCTTCTGTGTAAGCCGCCCAGTCCAGTTTGTGGAACTTGGTTAAGGCAGCTGGATGGAGCAAAATATACCACCCAACTCCCTGTGACCTTGGCCACTCACCCTATATCTCAGAGGTTCAAGGAGGAGTTTAGATTCCGCTGGCTCTCACAGCTTCTGCCTCTCAGGGTCTACCCCTCGCATTGTGCACCAAGTTTGTGATAGTGACCCCAGGACAATAAGCTAGTTGTTGCCAATAAAGACACCACGTGCAGTGTCTTGACCAGCCTCATGCCACCTGCTTTCCTAAGGTGCACGCCCAGCGATGCTCTGGATCGTGGAAGAACTTAGCAACCATTGTATTAGAATCTACTTTTATTAGCTTCTTTCTTCAGTTCTAGTTCTACACCCTGTTATTTTCACAATCATTATCTCTCTATTCTTTTGGGTATTTTTTGCTAGTGATTGCTTAAGTGTATATTACACACGTGTTTAGCACACAGTTTCATACTATGGCCATATTAGCGCAGAGATGTTATGCAGGGGTGCTGTCTCAGTAGCTTGGGGTGATGGGGTATTTCGGGGGCTAGTTAGCGCTCACTCTAATCCCCTCATTCTCTAAAGGAAATAGATACCAAGCAGGAACCATCTGGTAACGCCTTCTGTACCTCTTAATTACAATGTTTTGAGTGGCACCTAAATAAATTCCATTTACAAGCACAAGACTGCTTGTCAAAACTCTGTTGATAATTTTATTATCCTAATATACTTTCTTCCTTAATTATTTAGTTCCAGTGAAGTCAGGAATATTAATGTTTATGGAAATTACCTGCATAAGCATAGCTAAACCACAGACCTGTATATATATTTAGAAATGCATTTTAACACATCTGCCCCTGAAACCTATCAGGGTGGATTCCTGTGGACCATTCGGAATGTCTGCCTATCTCGACTTTCTCACCGAGGAGCAGAAGGGAGTCAAGCATGTCCTAGTGACTGGGAGTTGCCAGGGGTCTTTGCAGCCACATGGGGCCCCACTTCTCTCCCCGTTACAAGCGGCCCCTGGAGTCAGCTAGCCCACTCTGTCCAGCCCCCGGATACCTTGGCCTTGGTGACCTTGAGGCTTCTACTCAAATGCCCTTGAGAATAGAGTCACTGTCAGTGTAGACTCCTATCCAGCGTTTGGCGTTCACAGGACTGCAGGGCGGCAGGAGAGGACGTGGCACTGGACGTGGGCCTGTGCGATGGATGCTCCGCCTGCGTCAGGCGGCTCCGGGGTGCACATCCGTCAGCACCTCACCACCGACCCCCACTGCTTAGTCATCAGCCAATGGCGCACTGTGGTGGGAGTGTGGCCTTTGGGGGTGTTATCAGGCCACGGAGACAATGCCACAGCCTTCATACTGCTGCCCCCGTGGTGAGGCGCCTGGGCGGCCTCCCAGCAGTGCCTCTCCCGCCTGTGGCTCAGAGTTCCAGAAACGCAAGGAGAATCCTGGTGACGCTCACCAGAGAGGGTTTCTACCTGGCGGTGGTCTTCTGTGCAGAAGCCTCACGGAGTGGGGTTCATACGTATGCAAAGTGGGGGCGTCTTAGGGCCTCACCAGACACCAGGGCTGATTGTATGTGCGTGCGCACACACAGACACACACATGCACACACACGCACACACACACACACGCACACACACCTGCCCCCCTAGTCCCCCTAGAAGAGTTGTAGAGCCTGCAGTCACCTCTCCTCTCCATCCTTCTCCCCTGTGTGGCTCTGGGTCCCCCTGTGCCTTGAGGCCCATGGAGGACACAAAGGGACCCAGGACGGGGGATGAGCCACGAGGCAACGGCGTGGCCGAAGGAAGAGAAGTAAGCTCGGTGCCAGCACCGCAGGTCAGACCTGCCATCGCCTGGCAACGCGGAGTGAGCCATCTTCCCCGGCTGTGGGGCAAAGCCCCTGCCACCCCTTCCAATGCGGCAGCTTCAGGGACCGTGGCCCCAGTGCGCTCCTCTGGGCTGTCGGAGAAGCACAGTGAGCCCGCAGGAGGTGCGCCCAGTGGGAGCTTGCGCTGCACTGACTGGATGCGGGGCGGCTGCGGGGAGCCCTGGAACCCCGACCCATCCCCCTGGCTCCCTCTGCCTGGAGTGCTGCAGATGGCGTCCCGGGGACCGCCGGGGTGACGTGGCCCAGCCAGCAGGAGCCGCTGCCTCTGCAGCCGAGGCTCACCCAGCGCCTCAGAGATTAAAGGCGAATTCCTACTTTAAAAATAAAACCACGCTGTGTTTTGCACCTTCTGACACTTATTAACTTAGGTCATTAAAAAGGAGGCTAATTAAAAATGAAGTCAAACAAAAGACTTGCTTGTCTAGTGTGAAGCCTGCTCTTCCTGCGTCCCCAGCCCCGGGGACGGGCACCCCTCTCCTCTCCACCCGTCCTGCCCGCGGAGCCCGCCCCGGTGGGGCCTTGGCTGCCTCATTATGCACCTCATAAAGGAGAGAAATCCCTGTCCCCACAATGAGCCGAAGCTGGAACTCACATTCCCGGGTAATTCTGGCTCCTCATTGCCCTTGGGGACGCTCACCAGCTGCAGGCAAAGTACATGGAGTCTGGTAAGCACCCCGGACTCACCGAGACCTTCTCAGGCACCTTGCGCCCCCTAAGTGGTGTTTCATGGTCACAGGTGAGGGTGGCTCGCTTTTGCGGGCCCAGCCTGGCCGCCTGCAAAAGGGCTGACTTGCCATTTAAGATAGAAGAATCAGAACTTCAGACCCCAAAAGTTGGCCCTGCTTGAGGGGTTCCTCTCCCCCGGGGAAGGGCGATTTGGCCAGACACCATGAGCACGTGCCTCCTGATCGGCCTTGGCCCTGCGGGACGTCCTGGAGAGAGGGGTGGGCGGCTGGCATTGCAGGGGTCTCTTGGATGTCTTGAAACCCACCCCACAGTGTCTTGTCCATACTGTGTTGCTGATGGTTTCATGGTCCTTCGTCTCTATACCCCCCAGCTTTGCGGGCGCAGCCCTGGACCCCGAGCCTCCCTCACTCCGAGCAGACAGGGCTGCTTGGCTCCGGCCAGTCTGCAGCGTCCCTGGCACCTTGTTAGCGGTTGTGCTGCCTGGGTCTGGGAGGGTTCCAGCATCTGGCAGGTCTCCCTGCTCCCCAGCGCGAGGTGTGTCTGATGGCCCCTCGGCTCCAGGGGGCCACCTAAGGGCCGGGAGAGGAGAGCTACGCCCGGCACTTTCTGGGGTGTGCCCCGGACCCCGCAGGGGGAGGGCCGGGCGGTCACTGAGAGCCTCTGGGAAATTCAGTAGCTGGATGCCCTCACGAAACCCACCACAGCCAGTGTTGTCACATTAGAAATAAACCACCGGCAACCTGGCAGTGCCCGGGAGGGGCCCTGCAGGGGGTGAGGGCACTGCACGCCCTGGACGGAGCTGCCCCTCGGCCCCGGGCCAGCGCCTTTCACGCCAGTGTCCCTGGTCTGGGCTCCCAGGCTCCGAAGGAGCAGGATGAGCAGCCAAGGCGCCCCCAGCCGCCGGCCCCGCACCCTGAGAGCGCAGTGGGCTTTGGAGGCCAGAGTCGATGTTGGCGACAAACAAAGCAACCGTTGCCGGTGACTTTCATTTTGAGGGCGACCTGGCTGCCACCCCTCCCGGCAGAGCAGTTTTGGGCTCAGGAATGTAATGAACACGTCAGGTCAGGCTCCGTCCTGCCGGGGGCGTGGGCACCACATTATGGCTTCCCAGACGGGTCCGGCCCAGCCAGGGGACCGTCCCCCGCGTCTTGGCCAACGCCGGCCGCTGACGCAGCAGCACTTTGGAGCTGTTTGTGAATATTCATGCGGACGGAACAGAAAAGTGGTTTTCTGGTGGCCGAAGCGTCCAGGGACAGCGGCTCCGGGAGCCACGGGGTGTCTTCCCCCGCGACGCCGTGTTTCCTCCGCGTGTGTTTTCTTGGAAGCCATAATACCCGACGCTGGAACCTTCCTCCCAGAGACCCCACGGCGCCGCGGCCCCCTTAAGCGGCCGAGATGCCACCGCCGCGCCGCTTACAGGTGGCTGAGAGCGAGCGGCACCCCCCGAAGCCGCCAGTCACAGCCGTCATCTTCAACTCCCAAATTGTCCTGGAAGGAGAATGGCATCGGATTTGTCTTCGGCTGTTTGGCCAAACCGGGGCACAGATGGGATAATGACTTTTACAAACAGCATTTTGATGAGAGGAGGGGAGAAGGAGTGATATGTAACACGCACAAAGGCTGCATAAACACCCGGATGCCTGCAGCTGGAACAAACTAAAAAGATGTTTAATAATTTAGAACCAAGCAGGCAGGGCGTGTGCAGCTGTTGTGTGCAAGGGACCATGAAAGTCTTCCATTTGACAGCTGGCCTCATCTTTCCCCAGTTGCTACGTGGAGAGGAGAATGCAGATCTGGGATTAGCCAATCCCTGGTACCCTGGCCCATCTGCCACCACGACCCCCAGCCCTGCCTCCCGCACAGAGGCAGCCGAAGGAAGGCCAGCCTTCCCCAGCATATGCGAGCCCCGCTATTAGCCGCCCGCTCCCAGGATCTGTTGACTACGCCAGTGCACGCGGGCGGCTGTCGTTTTTGCTGGAGGGCACACTTTGCATTTCACACATTTGCAGAAATACAAAATGCTGTTGGATGCAAACAATTCAGGGCCTAATTGGCTGAATTACTTCCATGTTACCTTGTGTCCCCCACCTGATTAACATAGCTCAGCGAGGGAAGGAGGAGAGGGAGGGACTTGGAGGGCAGGTGAAGCTGTGTTTGCCCAGGAAAGCGAGCTCCTTAGCGAAGTCCCAGCTGAGCGCGGCCTGTGCCAAGCAGATAGCGGAGCGCGGGAGGGGCCGGGCCGGCCGCATTCTTCCACAGGAAGCCAGGAGCAGCGGCCTCTGCTGAGAGACACAGATACTTGGGAGCACAGAGGAGGCAGGCTGTCAGGGAGGAGCAGGGGACAGTGTCCCTTTTGTGAGGTGTCCAGGGCTGTGTCACAGCGCTGTCCCCCGTGCAGGCACGGCACCAGGCAGCCGGCGGGCCTGCCAGAGCCCGTGCCAGGAGCGTGTGCAGCCACAAAGACAGACCCCACAAAGGCCCGGCCTGGCTCCGTCGCCCACCCCTCCCCACCCCTGCGATGTCGAATACGCTCACGCCGACTTAAAAACGATGTTCACCTCCAAATTTGTTGGGTTTATTTAATCATGGAAAACCCTGCTGATCCCAATCCCGCATTAATATCGGTGACAAAAACCACAGAGGAGCTAATGATCGTTATTAGAGAATATTCTGCAATTGCATCCTATTATTATTAATGAGGCAGATTAGCATTTTTTTTCCTTTTTTTTGTCTTTAAAAGAACTCGGGAGTTTGGGAAATGAGGAAACCAAAATAGATTTTTTTTTTTCCTTTCTTTCCAAAGACAAACACTCTACGGTGAATAACAGAGTTTGCATTCTTTCCGATAAATTAACTCGTGTGGTGGACTTTTCCCAGGAAGCCCTAGCGGAGAGTAGGCTGTGGGTCGGGCTGCCCACGAGGTGCTGGCCTTGCTGAGGGAGGTCCTACAATGGACAGAGGCCGCTGCCCATCTGTATTTAAGTCCTTTTTTCACTTCATGTGAACAATTCAGATAACATCGCACCTACATCCGAAGCTGCTGCTGCCCTCCGCTGGGGCCACTAAGTTTCCCCTGGAAATGACCTTGCCTGTGACCTCCGTGGCCCATTTCCCGGGCGCACACCCACCAGCACCCACCAGCACTGCCTCTGAATAGCTGCTGACAGGGGTGCCATTAGCCAGAAGTGTGGCTGAACCCCCTGCACCTGTCACCTGCAAGGGACCCGCTAACGACCCACGGCCCACACTCGGAATGCCTCCTGCCCAGCTCTCGGCTTCATACCTTCTGGACTCCAATGACCCGGAACCCAGCATCGCTGCAGCCGCCGAGAAAAGCCTGTGTCGCTGAGAGCACGCATGGGAGAGGCAGCTTCCTAAGGGCAGAGGTGCCCACGGCCCACGGCAGAGCTGGACGTACAGGGGAGACCGCGCTAGGCCCCTCGACACCTCCAAGAAGCCGGCTGTTCGCTGAGCCGTGTGCATGGACCTGGAACCGGGGTGGAGACGGGGACCCAGGCTGCGCCCACGGTGCCGGGGTGACGAAACTCACGCACGGACCCTGCTGACACAGGGGTGACCCGCGGTTGGAAATGTACACACAGGTCTCAGAGCTGGGGCACTGGATCCGCTGGATAAACTGCCAAGAACCACCCAGAAGCCTGGCACCAGGCTCTGCCCTTTCCCGGACACACAGCGTTACCCCGGAAGGCTCTGGGTCCCATGTCGCCCTCATTCTCTCTCTGTCTCCACCGCAGCTCCTGGCCACCTCCACCCAGAACC
The DNA here is from genome assembly GCF_000327345.1 of Myotis davidii. NCBI lineage: Eukaryota > Metazoa > Chordata > Mammalia > Chiroptera > Vespertilionidae > Myotis > Myotis davidii. The sequence goes on along the minus strand of NW_006284618.1, from coordinate 4,504,671 downwards.
AACTCCGAGCATTTCGGTGCAAATGTCGCGGTTTTGTGTCGTCAGAGACCTGCGTGACGGGCAGTGCCCGGATGAGCTGGGGCCTCGGGCGCCTCCTCTGGGCAGAGGGAGCGGGAGTCAGCCCTGGTGGGACCGGGCTGCCCTGGCGCAGTCTTTGCCCTGCTGGGGAAGCAGCGCGTTCCGCGGCACTGGCACTGAGGACAGGAGCAGATCACCGTTGGGGCATCTGCCTGAAGGTGGAGGGACTCCGCTGCCGCCGTGAGGGGCCCCGGGCTGACCCCGGGTCTGTGCGGGGACCTCAGGGGCCGGGCGGTTCCTGCAGAGGTCGCCACCCAGGACCCCTTTAGGTTTCAGCAGAGCCTCTTTTCCTAGAGGTTTCCCCACCGACTGCTGGCCTCTGACAGAGCTGGGCTAGTCCTGCCTGCGCGGCCTCTCCCTGGACTTTCAATTAAGCCCCAGAAGCAACGCTGAGGCCGCAGGACAAGCAAAACCCAGGGGTCGAAGCGGAAGGCGGTGTGTTCTCACTCATTCTCTGCTCATCGCTCCTGCTGCCTCTCCTTCCCAAGATAAGCCCGTGAAAGGGGGTTCCTGGTCAAGCAGGGGTCCCCATGAAGTGCAGGCTGCGAGGGGCCACCGAGGGACCCCTGGCTCCCTCCCGGGCTTCTCACACCCCCAACGGGCAGACAGGACTCTGGGAAGAGCTGGTCTGGCCCTGCCTTCCTGCCATGAACTTATTAAAAAACAACAACACAAAGACACAGGTAAGTTCCAGAGAGATGTTTGAGGGAGCGGAGAGGGAGGGAGGGACAGTGCTGCGCCTGTCGCAGGAAGAGGGCCATGGACAGTGGAAGCCGCGACGTGACTCCAGCCGCAGCTCCGGGCAGGCGTTCTGGTCCCCCGGGCACCCATGCGAGGCTGTGTGGATGCTCACTCAGCATCTGGCGTGTGCCCGCTGCATGTACACGTCTGTGTAAACGCATTGGCGGCGACCATGGGGGCGCGGTGCCTCTTAGAGGTTTTCCAATCAGCGGGGGGCCCGATTGGGTGCGGACAGTGCTCACCCCCAAGACCCACCACTTTGCCTGTGAACAAAGGCCTTGTGCTGCCGAGTGTGGGGGGAGGGGGGGCACTGCAGCCCTCAGATTTCTTTAGAAAAGTCTGCATATTTCATTCCATGGCGACTTTGCCTCTGACCCCGCTAATGGCTTCAAACATGAGGATCTGGCTTCCTGAACACCCGCCCTGCCCCCTGTGGAGTGCCAGGAGGTTCTGGAAAGGTGAGCGGCGGGCACGCCCGCCCTGTGGGGACTGCCTCTGGGGGACTGGCACCCCTCCGAGGTGGGCAGGCTGCTCTGTGCCATCCCTTCTGGCGGGAGGTGTCCTGGCAGCGGTTTTGGGATGGCGTTCCGCCTGTCCCCTCCCCCCTCCTTCGCCTCCAGGTCTAGCTGCTCTTCTCCTCCGATTATTGTCTCAGCATCTCAGCTGAGAGCCAGGCTGGTGGGGCGTGGTCTCCGCCCTCGGGGAGTCCTCTCTGAGAATGTCACTGGGATCGCCATCTGTCACCCTAACAGGGCAGGGAGTGGGGGCTGGGAGGGGTGCACTCACCTTCCTGCAGCTGCTGGCCTGAGCTGTTCCCCCTCCCCCGCCAGGCTCTGCTGGAGCCTCCCTCCCTCCCTTCCTCCTGGCCTGCCCCCACCCCCCCAGGAGGAAGCCCTTGGTCAGAGGGAGCAGTCACCCTGAGCAGGGGAAAGGCGGGCAGCCTAGTGACCAGCTACCGGTCCTGGGCGCCCCGCGCCTCAGCTCTGGGACCCCTCTGGCCTCCAGGACTGAATACTTGGAAGGCAGGCGGGTACTTTAGGCCGCGAGCAGGAGAGACAGAGGAGAAAAGAGACATTTTCCGAGGAAGGCTGAGATGAGAGGGGAATTAATGAGGTGGAGACACAGGAAGGCGGTTCCAGATGGTTGCAGCGGCGTCTGTGCTGGGAGGTTCGGGAGGTGGAGCGGGCAGCCGTGGGGACTGAGGCCTGGCAGGCTCCTCTGTGGCCAGGGAAGCGGCCTCCGGGTCCGAGGAGAAGGGGCCAGAGCTCAGGGAGCCAGGACCTCAGGGCGGGGTAGCTGCCTGGGGCCCTGGTCCCAGTGTTCGAACGGAGCAAAAACCCCGTAGCCGCGGGTGACGTGCCCCAACAGAGGGCACAGCGGGGGCACCGTGGCTGCAGCCGTGCCCTCGAAGTGTCAGGGCGGCTGCAAGTCTAATACACCCTGACCGTGACCTTGGCCCCTTTCCAGCACAGTCCCAGCTGGGCCTGCGGACCCGAGCAGCATTTAGGAGCATCTCTGGACCCATCAGGACGGGGCCAGTGCAGCTGTTCATTTGTGTGTGTCTGGGTTCCCACGCGAAATAGGACAATGCAAACGGTGGCGACACATTCCTGAGGGCAGCTGGGGGCTGGTGCCTGGGAGCCCACCTGCAGCGGGCAGCGGGCGGCGGGCGAGGGGACCAAGGGGACCGGCAGAGGGCCCGCCCCCCACAGGGCAGGCACACAGCCTTCCCGTCCTGTCCCCGTGGTCCCTGCACATTCCCGAGGCCGGACGGAGCTCCGTCCATGTCGCTGCACTGCCCTTCGGGGAAAGGCTTTCTCAAACTGGGGCAGACGTGGGCATGTCACCATGACCAGGGCCGGCCCCTGCCGAAGGCCCGTCTCACCGTCTCCCCCTTCCAGGCCACGGAGCGTGGAAACACCCGCAAAACCGGACCTTTCAGGCAGACCCAGACCCCTCGCTCCTCTTTCAATTGTTTATCGATGCCCATCATTTTCTCAACAATAGAGTCCCCGTGGCCTTCCGGAATCTACATAAACGCATAGAGAGCAGCCGGGGAGAGGGCGTCCTCGGTGAGCCATCCAGGGAGCTGGGCGCCGGCCTGCTTTCTGAGGCTGCAGCTGGTGAGGAAAAGAAGGAGGAGGAGAGGCCGACTCCGAAGTCCCACCGCGCCGCCTCCTCCTGCACGGTGTTCACTTACACGCGGAAGGACACACTTGTGAGTCCGTGGGATTTATGCTCACGGTGTGAAGGCCGTCTGTGTGCATG
>NW_006284618.1:4500546-4501332 GCF_000327345.1 Myotis davidii | reverse complement strand
AGGAGGCGGCGGCCGCGGAGGCCGGGAGCCCACTCCACGCTGGCAGGGGCCTCGCTCCCGCCTGCTTCATAATCGGTTTAATTTACCTCCATTTCACGGGCTCGGAGGGGGCCTGGGATTCGGCACACAGACCAAGGGGGCGTGAAGGGCTTGCTCGTTAGCTCCTCCGCCGGGAAGGGGCCCCGTGAGAGGGGACAGGACAGCATTTCATCCTGAAGGGGCTCCCAACCGAGACCCGTGGGGAGAGGTCTCCCCAACCACGGCGCAGGGGAAGCTGTTAGGCTAGATGACGCGGTCGTGGAAACTTCCTGGCGATTGGCGCCCCCTGTAAGATGTTTTACTGTTGATCTCCAGGGTCACCTCATGCACGCGTGTTAGTAAAACGCTAAGGCCCCGGTATAATAATCACTCTGTAAGAGGTCCTGTTTTCCCCGAATCTCACCGTGTTTGCATAGTCAGAAAACACACACCCTCCTCTGGGCACGTCTGTTCAGTTCTGATTACATTTCAGAGTATTAATCTATATGTCCTGCACCCAATTCTAATTTTAATAGCAGCATCGACTGGTGTCTTTTCTAGAGAGGCAAACTTTCATGTTGCTGTAAACCGGCTTTAAGTGGATGTTATCTTGCACGGATCAGATCAATGCATCGGGTCTTGTGTGTGTGCATGTGTGTGTGCACGTGTGTGTCTGTGTGTCTCTCTGTGTGTTTGTGTGTGTCTCTGTGTGTGTCTGTGCCTGTGTGTGTCTCTGTGTGTGTTGTGTGTGTCTGTGTGGTGTTGTGT
>NW_006284618.1:4500023-4500531 GCF_000327345.1 Myotis davidii | reverse complement strand
GGGTGCATTAAGCACATTCCCCAGCGCGCCCTGCTCGTCAGGCACGGCACTCACATTTTTTTCCCAGGGTTCGGAGGGGGGAAAGCGCGAGAGAAAATGAAATCCAGATTCGTAATTCCGAACGGAGAAATGTGATCTTTCTCCACGTTTAAGTAATATTTCCTGCAGGAGCGGGGCCATCTGCAAGGCCGTTTCCAGACACGCCGCGGATGGCAAGGGCGAGCGCAGGAGGCGGCTTTATGAGGCAGATAGCAACTGTCTGGTTGCTTCGTACATCATGAAGCCTTTTTCAAATTTAAATTACACAGGTTAAAAAAAGTTCGTTCTCTCTCTTTTTTTAAGATTTTGCATTTCCTGAAGATAATAACTCAAAGCATAATCTGTTCACTTTTGTATATTTAAACGTCTTAATACAAGCTACCATTTACGGGACTAGTATAATAATCGCTTAATTGGTCTCCATACTTTATATCTTGATTAACTCACTTCTGTCCTTTTAATACATTTC
>NW_006284618.1:4497638-4499193 GCF_000327345.1 Myotis davidii | reverse complement strand
GAGAATAAACAGAGGGGAGGAACGCGAGGGAGCCGCTCTCAAGAAGACACAACACAGTGAGGGAGAAGGAGAGCAATCGCATAACCTCGCCAGGCAACAGGGAGTGGCAGGATGTAGTAAGGGCTATGGAGGAAATGTGCAATTTGCAGAGATGCTACCACAGGAGACCAAGGGTGTGAGTGTGTGTGTGTGTGTGAGTGTGTCTGTCTGTGTGTGTGTCTGTGTGTGTCTGTGTGTTGTGTGTGTCTCTTGTGTCTGTATCTGTGTCTGTGTGTGTCTGTGCATGTGTGTGTCTCTCTGTGTGTCTGTGTGTGTTTTCTCCCAGGTCTCCTGTGAAGTTTGCCAGCCCGACAGGGGCACCGATCAGAGGCTGGCTGTGATGTTCCTTTAAGGAACAGCGGGTGTCGTTTGGATGCACGTTTACATTTTAAAATAGAACCGTAGACAGACGTGCTGTTGGCAACATCCTCCCGAGTGGACACAGCCACGGAAGCATCTTCGATCCCGTCCTGGGCTCCGGATTTGAACAGGGAGCGGAAGTGGCAGGACTTTTCCTTAAAACCTTTTCCTCGCGACGGCACAGGCTCCCGTCCCGGGGCAGCGCCGCCTGGCTGGCGTGCTCCCCCAGGGACTTCTCACCCCGCCGTGGCCTCTTCTCTGAATTCCGATTCCGTTTCCCCCTCTGCTCCCAGAGGGTGAGTCCCCGAGTGGAGCGTGGGCCACTTTTGGGGGGGGTGGCAGTGCTGTCAGCGTCTCAGATAAGAAAACCCCAGCTCAGGGGGCTGGGCCGTGGCACCACTTGAGTGGCACCATCCACGCTGGTGACCAATGGGACGGTGGCCATGGGCAGAGATGTAACGGGTTTTTTTTTTAAAACGAAAGGCGCGTTGTGGTCGTGAGGAACGAACACCCACCACAAGGGGCCCGCCTTGACCTGAGAGGGCGGGGCTGCGGGAGTGCCCTCGGGTCTCGGGAACCTCTTTCCTCCTGCCCCTCCACCAGCAGTGCCTCGGGGCTGGTGACCCCGCTTCTAGGGTTTTCCCTTGAGAATAAGACGCAAATGCGATCCTTCTGTCCGGAGGAAGGTATGTCTGAAACAACTGACAGAAAGAGCGTCTTTCAGACCCAGAGCCTGGGAGTCATTTTGTCTTCATTTCGTCATCAAGGGACACTTTGTCCAGAAGGCTGCATTGATACTGATGGGCAGGTCTCCCTCCGCTGGCGGGGACGCCGAGGGGGTGGGTCCAAATGGCCTGGCCTGGAGGGTCCCATGGGCGCCTCCTGGTAGGGTAGCTCCATGGGCCAGGCCACCTGCTAACTGCGCTGCCCTGATGTTCCATCCTCGCCTTCCGCCGCATCCCTGACCGTCCAGGGCCATGGTTGGCAAACTGCGGCTCGTGAGCCACATGCGGCTCTTTGGCCCCTTGAGCGTGGCTCTTCCACAAAATACCACATGCGGGTGCGCACATACAGTGTGATTGAAACTTCATGGCCCATGCACAGAAGTCGGTATTTTGTGGAAGAGCCACACTCAAGGGGCCAAAGCGCAACATGT
>NW_006284618.1:4482092-4496764 GCF_000327345.1 Myotis davidii | reverse complement strand
GCACCACTTGAGTGGCACCATCCACGCTGGTGACCAATGGGACGGTGGCCATGGGCAGAGATGTAAAGGGTTTTTTTTTTAAAACGAAAGGCGCGTTGTGGTCGTGAGGAACGAACACCCACCACAAGGGGCCCGCCTTGACCTGAGAGGGCGGGGCTGCGGGAGTGCCCTCGGGTCTCGGGAACCTCTTTCCTCCTGCCCCTCCACCAGCAGTGCCTCGGGGCTGGTGACCCCGCTTCTAGGGTTTTCCCTTGAGAATAAGACGCAAATGCGATCCTTCTGTCCGGAGGAAGGTATGTCTGAAACAACTGACAGAAAGAGCGTCTTTCAGACCCAGAGCCTGGGAGTCATTTTGTCTTCATTTCGTCATCAAGGGACACTTTGTCCAGAAGGCTGCATTGATACTGATGGGCAGGTCTCCCTCCGCTGGCGGGGACGCCGAGGGGGTGGGTCCAAATGGCCTGGCCTGGAGGGTCCCATGGGCGCCTCCTGGTAGGGTAGCTCCATGGGCCAGGCCACCTGCTAACTGCGCTGCCCTGATGTTCCATCCTCGCCTTCCGCCGCATCCCTGACCGTCCAGGGCCATGGTTGGCAAACTGCGGCTCGTGAGCCACATGCGGCTCTTTGGCCCCTTGAGCGTGGCTCTTCCACAAAATACCACATGCGGGTGCGCACATACAGTGTGATTGAAACTTCGTGGCCCATGTGCAGAAGTCAAGTGGGGGTGGGCCCCCAGGCCGGCGTCCGGGCCTCCCTGAGTCAGCCGAGCCGACCCCGGCACATGTCAGGCAAGGTCAAGCAACAGTTTTAAGTCAGGTGCCGAGTAAACAGATGTAACTGTTCAACACGGTGATTTACGGCCGCCTTTCATTAAGTTCTTCCTTGGGAGGTGGCGTTTTATGGGGCGCCGGGGACCCCGGGAACGGGTCAGATGTGGTTCTAAAACAAGCCGCATTACAGCCGCGTTCCCACACCGCTGGCTGCAGGAGACAGAGCCCGACAGAGAAGTCCTCTTCGCTTGGAAAATGTCACCTCATTACATGGTGGCCCTTCCCCGGGCGGGCGGGACGGGGTCAGGTGCTCCTAAGCCCTGCAGGTCACGCAGGTGCGGGCGGGACGGGGCCAGGATGCCTTGGGCACCGGCCTGCCGCTGCTCTAGCTGGGGACTCGGTGGAGATGAATCCCTGTCGTCCATCTTCATTGGAAAACTCTCCTCCTTTGCTTCCAGCTTCCCAAGACCCTCCATGAGGCCCGTGGGAGGCTCAGCCACGGGACCGTGGCCAGAAACACCCTCTCCAGCCAGGGGCTGGGCGGCCAGCCGGGGGAGGGGGGGAGCTTGGGGACGCCCCGCACCTTATCAGACCTGGCAGCCCACCTGCAGGTGACCGCCGCTCCATGGCGCAGCTGGGTGAGTGGACGGCACACTCCCCAATCCTCCTACTTTGGCCGTCCTGGTGAGATGCAAGTCTCCGAGGTGCCTCTTCCTTCCTCCCTTCAGACCCTTAACCAGGTCCTTCCCAGCCCAGCTTTGGGGGTCGGAAACCTTTGTCCATATTTTGCCCCGTGCTGGCCCTGGGCAGCTCCTTCCTCCCGCGGCCTCCCTGCGGGGCTCGGGGCTGAAGCGGTCCCAGGCCTGGACCCTGGGCCTCCTCACCCACACGCTCTCCCCTCCCCTCCCCTCCCTCTCCTTGTCAGGAAAACTCTGGAAGGAGAAACTTGAGGCATCAAAAGGCTGTGCCCAGATGCAGAGACAGAAGCACATTGGGGGCTGCTGAGGACTTGGGGTCGGGGGTGGGTAATAGAAAGCTTTGCTTTAATGGTTACAGTTTCTGCTTGGGGCGGTGGAAGTTTCAGAAAGAGATAGTGGTGATGTTACACAACATTGCGAAGGTAATGAATGCCATGAATTGCACGCTTAAAATGGTTAAGAACGCATTTCATGTTCTACATGTTTGACCCAATTAACATCCTATATAATAAAAGGCTAATATGCAAATTGACCAAACAGCAGAATGACCGGTTGCTATGATGCACACTGACCACCAGGGGGCAGATGCTCAACACAGGAGCTGATGATCAGTGCATTCCCACAGGGGGAGCACAACTCAGCCAGAAGCCGGACTCATGGCTGGCGAGTGCAACGGCAGTGGCAGGATGTCTGACTGGCAGTGCTAAGGATGTCTGACTGACGGCTTAGGCCCACTCCCCACGGGGCTTCCCCTAGGGCTCCCCTGAGGGCTCCTGGACTGTGAGAGGGTGCAGGCCCAAGTGCACGAATTTTGTGGACTGGCCTCTAGTAAATAATAAAAGTTCTGCCCAGGATGGCCTCTGAGGAGCTGGTTTTGTGAACCTGCTGGAGCCTGTGAGACCCTCTCCTGCCAGGAGCACCTCCTGGCTGCAGCCACTCCCATCCAGCCCCAGAGCCAGCGGCCCCTCCCGTGGTCCACACACATGCACACAGTCTGTGTCCTCCTGGGGTCTGTGTCCTCCTGGGGTCCGTGAACCCCGTCTGGGGGAAGCATCGGGTTTGTTGTAGGAGCTGGCCCGGCGGGGTGCCTGGGCCCTGTGCTGCCCGGATCTTGCCCACGAAGGTGCCAGGGCGTGCCCTCTTCAAATACAACACTGGAGGAGGAAGTCCTGGTTTAGACCAGCAACCTGCTGCTCCTGGGAGGACGGGCTCGGTAACAACAGGGCCTGAGCGCACTCGTGCTGTGCCCTGGTCACTTAGCTGCGCCTCATTCTTCCTTTAGTGCAGCGGTTCTCAACCTTCTGGCCCTTTAAATACAGGTCCTCATGTTGTGAGCCAATCATAACATTATTTTCGTCGCTACTTCATAACTGTCATGTTGCTACTGTTATGAATCATCATGTAAATATCTGATATGCAGGATGGTCTTAGGCGACCCCTGTGAAAGGGTCGTTCGACCGCCAAAGGGGTCGGGACCCATAGGTTGAGAACCGCTGCTTTAGTGGATAAGCAAGTGAGACGGGAGGCAGCCCCGGAGTTTTCTGGGGTCCCAGGGCGAGATTCATTTGCAGTACGAGGGGTGATACACTGAGGGCGGGCACGACCCCAGGCGGCCTGGCGTTGGCCACACGAGGTTTCTTCCGCTCCTTTCTCCTGGCCGTGCGCTTGCTTCCAGCTGGGCCTGCCGCACGCAGGCTTGTTAGTGGCCTCCACGCCGGGCTCAGGGCTGGTGCGGCCCCTGGCAGGCTTATCCTGGCAGATTGCACAATCCAAAGAAATGCAAATTCTCACTCCATTTCCCATCATGGAGTAGAGTGGGGGCCATGGGAGGGGTCACTGTATATTTGAATAAAGAAATCTGGACTTACTCAGTACAGAGTCAGAAAACCTGGCACGAGGTTCGGTCTCCTTAACGAACATGACGAATAGGTACCAACATGAGTTAAAATACAGCAAGACCTTTTTTTCTTTCTTTTTTAAATAGTTGCCTTTCGGATTCCTGGTCCAGAAGCTTGTTTTAGAAATTGTTTTTGGTCCCACAAGTCAGCCAATCTCTCCGACGAGATTAAAATCCTCGGGTCGGGTAACGTTTGCATAAATGTTTCACACGGATCCCTCTCTAATTAGGTTATAACGCGCTAAAGTGCACGCGGCGTTCTCTTCCCCCAAATTAGACCTGAGCCCCACAAACAAATTAATTTGCGTCTCAGGGTTTCGCCTGGGCCTCTTGGCTGCCCCCCTTCCCGCAAGGACTCCTGACCCTCCGGGTTTGGAATGCCTGAGGGTAAAAAGCAATTATAAAAGCACGGCTCCCCCAGATCCGCGTCCCCTCTGCCCTGTCTGTGTTTTATTGATGGGAGATTGAAGGAAGATTCAAATCAGCCACCCTTCAATTCCTCACCGGCAGCAAAACGCAGAAATCATTAGCTTTTCCCGTGTACGGGACTTTGTCCTGCCTTATTATTCAAAACTGCTTGCTTGTACGACTCCGAAAGGGCATGTTGAATATTTATTTCTAATTTTCAGCACTGGTAAATATTATATCGCTTTGTTCCCAATGTTCTTTTTATTTTGCAAATTTCACAGCAATTAATCGATGCGGAGCCGTTATTAGCAGCAGCTCCCCAGTTTTCAGGGCCTGCGTTTAAGATGCCATTGCTCCCAAGGACGCTGCTGGGGCGAGCTCCCAGCCAGAGCGTGTGAATTACAGGTTGGCTGGCTGACTGGGAGCCTGGGCTCCGCGGAGAAATCTTTTATTGCTCCTGAACGCTGCATCGCCAAGCTCGCCCTGACCCGCCGCAGCTCATTTTACTTAATTATGCCCCCTGCCCCCCAAACAAAGGGAAAGAAACTTGGTATAAAAATAGCCAGTTGTCTGTGTTCAAACAAAGAGTGCGGAGGGAGGATTGGGAGGCTGGCCTGTCGCCCTCCCCCGGCAAGAGGGCCCACCCCGCGGAGAGCCGAATAATAAAAATAATTTGCAGTATTTGGCCACATGTTTCCACTTATTCACAAGGCTAATTTTAAATGCCGCTGTTTCGATTTTATTGGTGATGTAATTTTCTATCTCATGGAAACCTGAATTCTATTGATCAATAAAAAATAATGAGTATGCTGTTGTTGAGTAGGATAAATAGACTGTTCATTTGGCTCCCGGATTTAACCACTGTGTATTTGAGGCAAAATGGATCTTTTTTTAAAAAGCGAATCCTCGGATGGCTTCACTATCCTTTAGGAATTCACAGGAAGAGGGATGGATGCGGAGGCACCTCTAAGACTGCCGAGAGGGTGACTGTCGGGCGTCTGGAGGTCGTGGGTGTGGGGAGGTTGTGGGAGAAGGGCCCCTCCCAGGGCTGGGGTGGTGGAGGGAAGTCGAGGCCAGGACGGCAGCTGGAGCTCACCTGAGCCTGTGGACCTGAGTCTGTGTGGGAGGAGGGCAGGGAGGGGAGAGGGGCAAGCCGAGGAGGGACACTGCAGGCCGGCAAGGGGGACGCTAATGGAGCTAGGGGAGGCAGGCCCTTCAGATGACAGGAAGGAGCAGGAGCTGGGCCTCAGGGACACAGCCCTGCCCTCTGTGCGCCGCCACCTTCCTCGTCCAGGTGGAAGGCACCGGTGACAATCCTGGTCCCGTTCCTGGTTCTGTATCCTGGTTCCAGCAGGTGCGCTGAGCGATGCAGTCACAGGCCTCGCTGCTCGGGGTGGTCAGGCTCAGAGGGGACAGTGCCCGCTGCAGACCCGGCCGGCAAAGCCACATCCCGCTCCTGCAGCCCAGGTGCGCCTGCCATGCCACCGGCCGTGCCCAGAGCGGAGCCCAGCTGGCGGTGTGGGCTGTGACGGAAGGTCACGGATGCTGTGCTCAAGGACATCTGGGGATGACCCTGCATGGCCTCTGGGGAGAGAGGGGAGAGGGAGAAGCGTCCGCTCCGTGGAGCACGCGGAGGGGAGGGAGCAGCCTGCGTGGGCTCCCCGTCTCGTCTCCAGGGCTGGATGGAGCAGTGTGCGCCAGCTAGGATTTTAAATAGCCGCCGCTTTATTTTTGGAATCCCAGAATGTGAGCCGGGCTTAATGAACCCAAAGCTATAATGTTTTACTTCTCCTTTGATAAAAATTTGTATTTCATATTTTTAAAATTGCACTCATTCTGCCAGTTGGTGCTGCCAGCCAAGCATGACCCATCCCCGCAACGTTCACAAACTGCGCTTTTTCTTGGTCCGACGTCTTCGTAATGGCCTCGCCATATGCTGAGCCGCGGAGCGGGCTGCGTGCGGTCCAGGTGTCCCTCGTGGATGAGAGGGTAGGTCACCGGGCTTCCTCAGCACCCGGGACCCTTCCTGCTCCCACGGGCTCAGAGTGCCGAGTGCAAACGGAGGCGATAGTCACCAAAGGTGGGACCCCCTGAACCCCACTTCTCAGACATGCAGGCACAGTGCTGGCTCCTTCCCCTCCATAGCTGTTCTGGTTAAAGGACTGTTGAGCTTCCCACACTTAGGACTATTTTAAGGAGAACCTATGCGGTGTCGCTGAAACAAGATAAACGCACATTGCGGTTTATTATGCAAATGCTCTTTTCAATTTCACTAAAAGGAGACGTGTCACCGAACTCCTGACACCAGCGGTCTCCGTGTGAGGCTCTCTCACAAGGCCATTGTTCATGCGACGCCTAGATTGTGGGTCACCGAGGCTTTTTCTGATCAGGTGCCTTTTTCTTCTTATAAACGTCCCTCTGAGGAATGTCGCTTCAGCTACAGGTCCCTGTGTGCACACGTGGTTACAGGCTGGGGGAGAAATTGCCAGAAGTGAAATGGCTGTTTGTGTCTTCCAGGAAGGTCGAGTCAATTTCAACTGCCAATGGCAGTGCACAAGGATGTTCTTTACCTGAACCCTATCCTCTCTAGGAAGTACCAGTGTTTGCCTGTCTGTCCATCCTTCCTTCCTTCCATCCATCCATCCATCCATCCATCCATCCATCCATTTGTCCATCTGTCCATCCTTCCATCCTTCCATCCATCCATCCATCCATCCATCCATCCATCCATCCTTTTAGCTATTGTGATGATTTTCTAGTCTAATATTTCACAGTGGAGGTGTTTTGCATCTTTGACCATTATGGGTTTATTGGGAATTTGTGATTCATCTTGGTGAATGTTCTTTTCCCGTCTCCATCGAGGCTTTTTCCTTTCTTGTATGAATATGTAAAAGTTCTGCGTTTATGCTTTAGCATCTAAATCTTCTCAATTCATATTTTTAAAATTGCACTCATTCTGCCAGTTGGTGCTGCCAGCCAAGCATTTTATTTTTTATATTATTTTTTGACCTCTGGCCGTGTAACGTTTTTATACAGTTAAATGGACCAATGTTTTTTTTTTAAATAGTTTTGCTTTTGGTGTCATCCTCAGATAGGTTTCTCCCATTCTCATATGGTACAGATATTTCATAGTGTATTTTCTTCTGTTTTATGATAAATTTAACCCCCTTTGAAATTTATCTGAGGCCTGAATCTCATTTATCTTTTTTCCTAAATGGATAGTCATTTCCTCCAAAACCACTTATTCCCTCTTGACTTGAAATGTCACTATCCTACTCTTGGTCTGTGTCACGATGGTGCATTCTGCTTTATGTATCTGTCTCCTCCTGCAGCAGTAAAACACTCTTTTAGACGTGCACTGGTGTTTGCTTAGGCCAGTCCCCTCACTCCCCTTTTAACCTTAATATAATTATTTTTTTTCAAATGAAATTTATGATAATTTTAGCATTTAGAAATATCCCTGCTGGGAATTTTATTGGAATTACCTTAAATCTGTAGACTAACTTGGAGGAAGGGTGGACTCCTTGAGTACCAGGTTTTTCATTCAGGGACATAATTAGCACAGCGTTTACGGATTCCTTACCGATTCCCAGTTATTTTATTTCTTTGCTTAGCAGCGCCTAGCGACACTTCTCTCCAACCGCTGAAAAATCGTCTGCCTTTCATTTCCTCCTTTTTTCTACCCACATCTCAGTTTTTGTGAAAATAATTGAACTTTTTCATGCAGATGATTATTTCTATTACCGTTGTTACACTGCATCGTTTTCCCACCTCTGAAATTTTTTACATTTGCAATTAGTTTCATTATCATATTAAAACTATTTAGACATTAACTCTCCAAGTTTTATAGCTTCCTTTTTTTTCAAACAGTGGGTTCCCTTTTCTTGAAATAATTACTCTGATGTATGCCTCAGCTGCTGAAGTCCATCGCCAACTGACTCTCCTTTGCACGAGGTGCAGGGGGTACACTTTATAAATCAGACGCACGGCTGTTTGGATGCCGATAGAATTTCCCTGAGAACTTTGTAGCTGATGTTCTGTTGAGTGCCAGCGTTTAGTGTAGCTGGGGATCAGATGGATTTATTATTAGCAGTTGTAGCTCCGTAAGCAGTTTTTTCCCTGCCTCGATGCCAGGGGTAGTTAACATTTTCACAGGAGAGGGTCCACGTGGATTGTGGGTCGTTATTGTATTTGCCGGGAGTTCATGATCGGTACAACCTCGGTTTAAGGGGGAGAAAGTTTCTACAGCACAAAGAAGTCCTCGGCCAGGCGTGTCCCTCCGCCTGCTCCACACAGGATTCCTCCGAGGCATGTGCTGAATTGTCTGAAACTTTTTCCATGTGTGTCAACTCCCCTGTCATCACATTCCTCCCTTTATTATTTAGCTTTGAAATGTGGGAAAATAAAAACAATGAATAAATCATAGGCTGTTCTCTGGATTTTCCAGGGTGATCTGGCCTATTTCATTTATTAAAAGCAAGACAGAAAGGCAGATACACACCCATGCACGCACACACACACATGCACATGTGTATGCACATGCATGCACACACACACATACACGTAGCTGCCTTTCTTCATGCAGCCTTACCCCAGGGATATATGTGGGCTCGGTTCCAGACCAGGGCAATAGAGTTAGTATCGCAATAAATCGAGTCAGACCCCATTGTTTGCTTCCCGCTGCATGTCAAAGCAGTGTTTACACTATGCTGTATCTAGTACGTGTGCTGTAGCATCATATCTACAAGCCAATGTAAACACCGCAATTAAAAATACTTCATTGCTGCCTTGGCTGAGTGGCTCAGTTGGTTGGAGCATCGTCCTGCACACCAAAAGGTTGCAGGTTCAATTCCCGGTCAGGGCGCATGCCCAGGTTGTGGGTTTGCTCCCTGGTCCTGGTCGGGGTACCTACAAGAGGCAATAGGACCATGTTTCTCTCTCCCTTCCTCTAGATTCAATAAAAATGAATCCTCAGGTGAGGATGAAAACAAATACTTCGTTGCTACGAAATGCTGACGTCACCTGAGTCTTCAGGAGCAGTACTCCTTGCTGGTGGGTGTCTTGCCCGGAGGCTGAGGGCTGCCCGCTGAGGGGGTGTGGCGGCTGCAGCCGGAGGGGTGGCTGTTTCTCACAACAGGACAGCAATAAAGTTGCTGATCAGTTGACTCTTCCTTTCACTTGAACCCTTAGAGTCATGGTGGGGCTGTTAATTGGCCTAATTTCAGTTCTGTTGTGTCTCAGGGAACAGGGAGCCGAGGAGAGGGAGAGAGAACGCCTGTCACTGACAGCCAGAAGCCACAAGACATTTATGTTCAGTTCACCGTCTTGTATGTGTGCAGTTCATGGCGCCTCCAAACGATTACATAGTCACGTCAAGGATCGCCGATCACAGATCGCCACACAAGCACGTCTGAAATACTGCAAGAATGACCAACATGTGACTCAGACACGGAGTCAGCAGGTGCCTTGGGAAAAACGGCTCGATGCAGGGTTGCCCCAAGCCTGCAATCTGTAGGAAACATGGGATCTGCGAAGCTCAATCAAAAGAAGCCGATGAGAAGAGGAGTGCCTGCACCCGCTTTCCTAGAGGCTCGCTCTCCTCAGTGTAGGGAGAGGCATTAGACATTCTCCATGTTGGAGAGAGCCTTGGGGGCCCCAGTCCATGCCCTCCCCTGAGTGTGGCCAGGAAGTGCCAAAGGGGACCAGCTGTCCCTGCCACGATTAGGGCACGTGCTACAGTGAAGGCTGTGTATGTCTGTGAGTGTGTCTGTGAGTTGTGTGTATGTCTTTGTCTTGTTGGCACGCACTGGACGGATTGCCACCCGTGGCATCATATTCTATGGAGCATTTGGGGCACACGGGGGCCTTTTGAGAGTGCTCCGGACCCAGATAAATAACAAGAACTGCTTATGTTCACTGCAGGGGAGCCTGTGGAGTCCACTGCCCGACACCCCCGCCAGGGATAAGTCAGCCAGGCTGCCTGGACGGAGCGGGCTCACACTGCTTTGGAGAAAAGAAACAACAGAAAAAGCCACCTGACACCACACTCATGAAGGACTCTGAAATCAGTTCCAATCTAGTCTTACAATTTGGAGCTTCCCCCGGGAGGTACAAAGCTTAGCCTGTCATCACGAGACACAGGGGACAATTCTCACGGGACTTTCTAAACTTTCAGATCCTCAGGCACCATTGATCTCTGTTCCTCTCCCTTGTTCACCGGGAGCGGGTTTCTGCTTTCCTCTGAGCCTAATCGTTGGCCCCCAAGGAGAAGGATCCAGCGAGTGCCCTCCTTCCCTACCTGGTAGCGAGAGCAGGTGTCGGTCATGGTAGGCGCCTGGTGTGGCACTCTCAATGCTATGACCAAAAGGAGGACTATACAGGTGTCTGTAGGTTGTTCTGTAACCTGGGAAGTTTCCTTTTTCTGTTTGGAAATACCTGGTTACTTCCAGCATTTCTAGAGGTGACTTACATTTTATTTTATTAGGAGAGGCCCGGTGCATGGATTTGTGCACTGGTGGGGACCCTCAGCCTGGCCTGTGCCCTCTCGCAATTGGGACCCTTCAGGGGATGTCAGGTAGCCTGTGCCCTCTTGCAATCTGGGACCCTTCAGGGGATGTTGGGTAGCCAGTTTAGGCCCGATCCCCGCAGGCCCGATCCAGACAGGAGGGAGCCCGATCCTGTGCGTTGAAAGTCTGTCCCCTGGTGGTCAGTGTACATCATAGCAACCTGCTGACTGGTTGTTTGGTTGTTTAGTCATTTGGTTGCCTAGGCTTTTATATACATACTAGTAGATTATTATTTTTTTTAAATCGTCACCTGAGGCTATGTTTCCATTGATTTTTTTTTTTTAGAGAGAATGGAAGAGAGAGGAAAAGACAGAGAGAAATATCGATGTGAGAGAAACACATCGATTGGTTGCCTCCTGCACGAGCCCCAACCATGGCCCGGTGCCAGGGAGGAGCCTGCAACCGAAATACATGCCCTTGATCAGAATCAAACTCAGGGACCCTTCGGTCTGCAGCTGATGCTCTATCCACTGAGCCACACTGGCCAGGGTGAGGTACTTGCATTTTATACAGACAGGTGCATGGGCATGTGCCTGCTGCCCAGCTGTGCGTACATAGACTTCTTACCCAACATCAGAGGATAAACTCGGCTTACACTGAAGCTCTGAGGTCACATTGCCGGGTTAATAGTGGGTGATAACGGAGTGCATCTCTGTGCCCGAGCGTGTGTCAGGATTTAACCTGATAAGGTGACATTTCTACAGCATGAACATTCCGACCCAGTCACCGGGCCCTGTGGTCTCAGAGCCATGGAAATTTGTTTTTCCTTTCATGTCTGCTCAGGCAGGAGAGACACCGGCAGGAAAGAAATCTTATCAGACCGCAAGTTAGTTACTTTCAGTCCCAATAATTGTAGATTTCAGAGTATCAATTTCTGGTGCTCTAAAGCATGTCCACCTTTTTGCTTCTACAAATTGATTAAGCTTTTTATTTGATATCACAGGAGTCCCGGGAGAGTTCTAACCTGTATTTCCACCTTTGAAGAAATTCATACCCACAAGATATTTCTGCTGGACAATCTTCAAGGTCATTAATATCATGCTTAGAAATTTTCAGCTGAAAGTGGATTTAATCAGAGGCTTTCTCTCTGTGCCTCTTCCTGGCGTGATTCAAAAAAGTGTTTTGCCTTTTAAGTTCCTGAGAAAGTCAGCCTTTATTATATTTTCTTCAGTCCTTTCAATGCAGGCGGCCAAGGGGATTTTATGACAAAGTATGCTAAAATTGACACCATAAAATAATAACATAAACTAACCCAAAAGGGTATAAATTATAAATGCGGATGGAGAAAAAGTTGAAGAAACACTTTTAAAGTCCTTGATAGGGTCCTATCTACAAATAGATTCCATAAATTTTGATGGGAAATTAAATATATATAAAAAGATAGTTATCTTTTTATATATATTTACATGTATGTTATGTAGAAACCACCACAGAGTAGGAGAAAGAGTTTGGTGAGGAGAAAAGAAGTGATTTGTCGGAGTTCTGCCATTGAAGTGTTACATTGTACTTAGAAATTAGGAAATAAAGACGGTGAAAATCACCCGGCCACAGTGGCTCAGTGGTTGAGCATCGACCTGTGAACCAGGAGGTCATGATTCCATTCCTGGTCAGGGCACATGCCCAGGTTGCAGGTTCAAACCCCAGTAGGGTACCTGCAGGAGACAGCAAATCAATGATTCTCTCTCATCATTGATGTTTCTATCTCTCTCCCTCTCCCTTCCTCTTTGAAATCAATAATAATAATAAAAAAGATGGTGACAGTAAGCTGCTGAAAACCTGGAGGTCACCCTTACAGAACACAGGATGTGGCAATAAATGAGGTTGCCCACCCTCCTGGGGTCAGTTCCTCAGTTAGAAGCGACCTAGAAAATAATGAAAGATAAGGAATAAAATGTGGGTCTGGCAAACGAGAGGCCATATTTTAATGACGATGACCGCTCACGTTTCAGGGAATAAAACTTAACGAAAGCGCCCACCACCAGGGCGTCAGCGAGGTGGCCGGGAGGGCCCACAGGAGGAGGTCAGAGCTCTGAACTGCCTTCAGAAACAAACTCTATCAGGCACGAATTTAAGGCCCTTCATTTATCATGTAAATGTCTCACTCACTCTTCCTTAGACTTTTCTAGATAAAAAAAACACACCAGGTTTAGAGAGAAAAAAATCACATCTCACCGCCGCATTGCTGATAGTGAATTTAGATTTTAGTGACATTGAGACTTCCATCTCACCCACGCTACTAAAGCAACAGCTCCTCCCAGGCCCGGGACTGGGACCAGACGGTATCTTTTGTTTCCGCGAGTCAGTGTGCGTCACGAAGAAGAGTGTGTCCCGAACCCGTGCACTAGGGCAGCGGTCACTAACCGGTGGTCCGTGACGTCCGAAAGGTTGGCGACGGCGGCACTAGGCCCCTCCACCCAAGTCTGTGTCCTATTTGCAGACATTCCTTAAGGCAGTGGCCAGCAAACTGCAGCCCCTTGAGTGTGGCTCTTCCACAAAATACCACGTACAGTGCGATTGAAACTTCGTGGCCGCACTCAAGGGGCCAAAGAGCCGCATGTGGCTCGGGAGCTGCAGTTTGCCGACCACTGCCTTAAGGAAGCTCCCCGGGCAAATGAACAACAGGAATGGTGGCATTAGAGACCACAGATAAAGCGACCCCTTAGCAGTAGCTAAAGATAGGCCGTGGTTTGGCCTAGTGGTTTTCTTAAGAACGAAGAATTTAGTGACACACGATCTCTCATGACGAAGGGGATTTGTCTATTTCTTCCTTTAATTCTATCAGTTTTATTGATCAAATTGGATGTTTTCTTATAAGTAGCAACATATTTAAGATTTTTGTCTTCCAGATGAAGAATGGGGTGTCCAGCCCAGCTGGTGTGGCTCAGTGGTTGAGTGTTGACCCAGGACCCAGGAGGTCACCAGTTCGATTCCTGGTCAGAACACATGCCCGGGTTGCAGGCTTGATCCCCACCCAGTACCGGGCGTACAGAAGGCAGCCGATCAATGATTCTCTCTCATCATTGATGTTTCTATCTCTCTCTCCCTCTCCCCTTCTGAAATCAATAAAAACATAAAAACAAAACCAAACCAAAGACAATGGGCGTGTCCCTCTTTATCCCTTATACTATATCCTTTGCCTTGAAACCTACTTTGACTTCCACATAGTCATGGCAGCTGCCTCACCCTGCGCTTAGCCTGTGTACCTTTTGTCTCTCCATTCACTTCCACCTGATCTGTATCTTTATAGTGTAAACATATCTCTTTGGCTCATTCTTTTTTTTACCCCCCTACTACAATCTTTGCCTTTTAATTAGGAGGTTTTAGTTCACTTAATTTGAATGCACTTATTTTTGTGGTTTGGTTTAAGCCTGTCATCTTGCTTTGTTTCCTGTGTTTCTTCCTGTGCCCCGTTTCTGCCTTCTTTTCTGTAAATCAGGTATTTTTATTTTTGTATCGTATTTCCTTCATTGGCTTCTCAGCTAGACTTCTCTGCTTTTTCAGTGTTACTAACAATATACATGCTGAACTTACCTGCCTATTTCAAGTCTATCCACTGTTCTTCTCCACGTGTCACATTTCATCCTTACCACCCGACATTTTGCATTTCTTGCTTCACACTTCATCTCTCCGTTAGACACCTGACACTCCCTACCTCCTGCAACAAACTCCATACTTTGCAGTTTAAAAATTTAACAACCACGAAATAGTATAATTCTCTTCTACCCCCATCCTTTGAGAAATTTCTGTCATTTTTTTTTTTGCCTTTCTTTTTTCCCTTCTTTATTTTATTTAACCTCATCTTACAATGTTTTTATTTTGGCTTTAAATGTCCAGTTTTAAGTAAATGGCAAGAAGTAAAAAACACCCTAACTGGTTTGGCTCAGTGGATAGAGCATTGGCCTGTAGACTGAAGGGTCCCAGGTTCGATTCCGGTCAAGGGCATATACCTTGGTTATAGCACATCCCCAGTAAGGGGTGTGCAGGAGGCAGCTGATCGATGTTTCTCTCTCATCGATGTTTCTAACTTCCTATCTCTCTCCCTTCCTCGCTGTAAAAAAATCAATAAAATATATTTTTAAAAAAAGAAGTAAAAAAATAATTCATAAATATTTACTCATCTACTTATACTTTTTGGCCTTCTGTTGCTTTCCTATAGATCGAGGACTGCCTATAATTTGTTACAGCGACTCTGGGTTTGGTTACCCATCCCTGGAGAGAATGGACTCTGGGTCTAGCCAGTTTTTCCGGCGGAACATGCTGACTCGTGTAGACTTGGTTCTACGCTTTGTTTGTCCCGGACTGTGGAAAACCTGAGTGAGTCCCAAAATGACCT
>NW_006284618.1:4472283-4481854 GCF_000327345.1 Myotis davidii | reverse complement strand
AACAGTAGCAACATGACAGTTATGAAGTAGCTATGGTAATAATTTTATGGTTGGGTCACAACAGGAGGAACTGTATTTAAAGGGCCAGAAGGTTGAGAACCACTGTCCTAGGATGTGGTCTTTACTCCAAAGGTGAGATCTCTGTGATGTCTCAATTGCATCCCTCTATGGTGTTAATGAGGTGTTCACGAGGTCTCCCCACTCTGGCAGAGCCAGAACCCCAATGTGGCCCAGTACTGATCCTCCCCCCTCACTGCTTGACCTCTCTGCTATGTTCCGTCCTGTTTCATTTACCATCTTCTGGTGGTTTTGCCTGCCAATGAACAGCCCAACCCTCAGCCACAGACTGGCAAGGCTTTCAACATGGATTCTGGGGTATCCTCTTTGCACCTTTTCCTCCTGACACCAACCTGTGCCCCACAAATTTGAGCCACATGAGCTGCCCTAAATTCTGATGTCTACCCCCTAAATTCATTGAGTTTGCTAAGCTATGCACCATGGTTGGCAGTTATCTCCTGGCAGGTAACCAGGGAAATTGTGGGGCTCACATCGTGCGTGTTCCTCTTCTCAGGGACCCTGGTCTGGGGTGGTTAGTTGCTCTCTGCCTGGAGATTATTGTCTCACATATTTTCTCAGCAGGACTAACTTGGTACCAGTTACTCCAGTATTGTCTTCAATATTATTAATAAGTTTCCTAAGTTATTTTAGATGCACACCACAATTTGACAAATATAATTATAGATAAATTATAAAAGGCAATTATAGTCATGGGACTGAGTGTAATTATGATAAATACTGGCAACGTGTACAAAATGATTTTATAAAATTCAGAGGTTGGGATAAAGAGAAATAGGAAATAAGTGATGTACTTGCCCTGGCAAGAGAGTTCAGTAGATAGTACATCAAGTTAAGCTTTCAGAATTTAGATATATTATTAAAGTTATAAATGTATAACTTTATATAGGAGAAGGTAGGAGGGAAGAGATGGTGGAAGTAAAGATAGTAAGCTTAATTCATGATTTTATGTATGGTGAAGTCAGTAGATACTATATAAAATGAACAAACCTGGAAATCTCTCTCTCTATAAAATCCTAATATGCAAATAGACTGAACGGCGGAACAACCAAACAACCGAACAACCAAACAACCGGTCGCTACGATGTGTGCTGACCACCAGGGTACACATGCAGAACATGGCGGGCATTGCGGCAGGCGGCAGAGCACGGAACATGGCAGGTATCGGCTGTGGCGAGATGGTGGAGCAGGTGAGTAGGGCCTTGGTTGCTGTCATTGGGGAGAGTCTCTGGTGGTTACTGAAAATTCTTTGCTCCCTTGTGCTGGGGTCCTACCTGGCGCTCACACCTCCTAATGGCGCCCGTTGCCGGTCCCGATCACCCCTGAGGGCTTCTCCACCTCCCCCTGCTCCTGAGGGTCGATTGGGGCAGCAGCTACCACTCGCACCCCCTGCTGGCGCCAGCCCCAATTGCTTCACACCGTCAGCGGGTGCGAACAAGGCTGGCACTGTCAGCGCATGGGAGCAGCAGCAGTGGGAGCTTGGCTGCCAGCAGACAGGGGACCGGGGGCCATGGTGGGAGGGGCTGGGCAGGGGCACGGAGGATGGGCCAAGACCCACCCCTGTGCCCACTGCAGCCTCGCAGCCCACAGTTCCTTTCAAGGTGCACGAATTTGAGCACTGGGCCCCTAGTAAGAATATAATTACATTACTCAGTTATAGTGCTAACAGGTAGAAGAACCCCAAACACTGGCACTATTCAAAGTGGTCACCCCTGGGGAATGGAGGGAAGTAAGGGAGGAAAGGTTTCTTTTCACTTTAATTGTTTTCTATGATTTGAAATTTTACTGATATGCTATTAGTTTATTTCCTTCCTTATTTATGTTACTACTAGAGGCCTGATGCATGAAATTCGTGCAAGGGGCTCAGCCCTCATAGCCAAGGCAGCTTGCCTCAGCCCTCACAGCCCCGGCTTCATCCAGAAGGTCGTTTGGCTGTCAGGTCTAATTAGCATATTATGCTTTCATTATTATAGATAGGAACATTTACCGCCTTCGTTAATTTTACTATATACAGCATTATAGGCACAGCATTATAGGCACAGCTATAGTTTATATGCATAGTTTAAAATGTGTGAATTTAAAATATACTAATATATATTTATAGCTTAATTAAAACATATAGGAGAAAAAAATAAAATTCAGTCTATATTCAGCTCTCCACATACGTGAGGCACATTCCATTCATCCAAACTTTCCACTCACAGTCCAGGTCACCGCCCAGACCCGGAATATGTCCTTGGGTTTCAGATCACTGTCATGTCAACACAACCTCAAAGAGCCGAGCCCACCCACAAAGCCCCCAGCCATTCCCACTATGGGAGGCCAAGCTTTCAGGTTCTGAGAAATATAAGAACATGTGAATGGAAGACATCGTTTTCAGGACACCGACGAGGGAGCGTACCTGGCTGTGACTCCGTAGCTGCTGCTCTTTCGGTCCCTCACGCGCCTCCTGATCCTCGGTTCCTCCTGAAGCCTCTGAAATCACAATAAAAAGCAATGAAGTCTCCATCACAGCTGCCTTTTACTGTGTCTGTCCTTGGCAGGGACAGCGCAGTGCTGTCTTCAACCAAAACTTACCGAAGGCTGCTCAGGGTTAGAGGCCGCCTTCCGCATTGGGAAGGCTCTGCGCTCTGGCAATGTGTTCGGACCTAAGACGGCCTCAGCCGTTTACGGTTTGAAACTTGGGTTGGAAGCGCCGTTGTCATGGAAATAAAACGAGTCTTCCCAGGCTTTATTAGGGAGTTTCTCTGGGCTTGCCATTCTTTTCACCTTGACATTTATGTTAAAATTTAGAGTGCCTGTTCTTTCCCGCTCTAGTTCCTTCTTCTTCTTCTTCTTTTTTTTTTTTTTTTATCTAAATGGGGAAAACGATAAAATCCTTGCGATAGTTGTGAAGACAAAAAAAGGCCACTTCAGAGGCGCATCCGAATGTCACCGGCAGGAACAGCAGTGTCGGGCCACTGCAGAGTCCTTTCGGGAGAGAACAGGTAACACGGTGTGGACGATGGCGGTGGAAGTTGTTCTGCACACATTTCATATTAAGCCCGTCGCCCGGCTGCCTTTATTCTAATACTGAAGGTGTTGTTTTCTTCGGGGAAAAAAATACCTGTGCTCATCGTCACGAACCCAACCATCCATCGGTGGGCCAGGTGGAGAGGAAGTGACTTGGCCCCCGGGGGCTGTGAATGAGCGCGTTGGTGTCTGGGGCCCCCGCAGAGCGAGTTTGGGTTATCTGTATGATCGTTATCTCACCTCTGGGCCCTGAGGGAAGCGGGACCAACTGCCCGCGGAAGATGCCCCCGCATCACCTTGCAGAAGAGTCAAAATGCAAACAGGTTTTGGGGCGCTCTTCTTACAGGGGCCTCATGACACACAGACACACCAGGGACAGGTGCTCCTTGTACATACCAGCCTCCCCGACGCTGCGGCCGGGCCCAGATGAAACCCTTCGGTGCTCCATTTGGGAAAGATAAGGGCATAGAATTCAAAACAAAAACAAGAGGACACCCTAATGCACAACACTTCCAGGCATGCTGACGTGAACTTGGTTTCCATCTAGATGTTGTAACTGAGGGTTCCTGGGTCCTGAGAGCGCTCTGTCTGTCTGTCTGTCTGTCTCTCTGCCCACATTTGTCTGAGTTTGGGGTAAGCCAGCACCCATTGTGGGTTAGTGTCAATAAACGAAAGGCAGGAAGGTTAAGGTGAGAGCCGACATTTCCCAGAGACGCACGGATCTGAGGCCCTGACTGATAAGCGGCCCGGCGCTGGGAGAGGAAACCCACCGAGCGGCCCGCGAGGCTTCCCTCACCTCGAGGCTCCCCCTCTGAGGCCGGCCCTCCCTCGGAGGACCAGGAGGCGGGTATAATCTATTGCAGGGTGCTCCGGAGGAAGCTGCGGAATGTCCACCTCAAGGCACAGACAGATAAAGAGAGACATCTGAAAATCAGGGTCAGAGCTGAACAGGAAATGCTCCAGCGCTCGGCACAAAGCATGCTTTTAATTAGGCTGCCGGCGTCCGGATAACGTTCTCCAAGGCTTTCATAAATCTAACTTCTGATTCTGTCTCCGAGTGTTAGAGTTGCTTCCTCACTATTTTCTACTATTAAAGTATTACTTGGACCTGATTTTAAAAGGTCCTGAAACCCCATTCCGAAAATCACAATTGAAAATTCAAATAAAGCAGCGGTTCTCAACCTGTGGGTCGCGACCCCTTTGGGGGTCGAACGACCCTTTCACAGGGTTTGCCTAAGACTATCGGAAAACACATATATAATTCCATATTGTTTTTGTGATTCATCACTATGCTTTCATTATGTTCAATCTGTAACAATGAAATTGGGGGTCACCACAACATGAGGAGCTGTATTAAAGGGTCGCGGCATTAGGAAGGTCGAGATCCACTGAAATAAAGGCTCCTGTCTTGCTGTCTCCATTCCCATCCTACACATCTCATCACTGTCTGTCGTCTTGTTTCTTGGGTAAAGTCCCAGAAATGGTATTTTTTGGGGGGCCTCTTTGGAAAAACAAAAGCATGAGGTCAAACCACAAGAGCACTTGAAACTTGAACTTTCATCTCGCATCTCGGCCTCGGGTCTGCTGTCCAGTGTGTCTAGCTCCCCACCGCTTGACGGCTACAGGAGAGCGTGGGCAGTTAGCACAGCGCGGTCAGCACGCAGGCCTTTTGTAGATGCTTGCCGCCCTGAACATCGATGTACACTCGTCTCTGTGAACTTAATCTGCAGAATAAAGCCCGTGAAGTGGAACTGATGGGTTAATTTCACTTGAAAATAATAATCCCGTCTTATAATCTCATCCTTATAATCCTATCAGAGCTACTTTCGAGGAGTTCCCTGCAGAAGCACAGCTCCGAGGGCACCTTGAGAGATAACAAGCGTTTCTTTAATTACAAATTAAGAGTCTTTTCAGATTTTTATGGGCCACATGTATCTACTTGCTTTTCTATTTGTTGCCTATGTTAATTCTTCTAATGGATTATCTTCTCTTTTTTCCTGATGAATCTGTATCGCACATCATCACCCACATTACAAAATTTTTTCTTACTGAATCTTTTCCTCAGATCGTCCTCTTCCTTTATTTGATTTATGACACCATGTTTTAAAAGGCATACTATGAAATACGTGGTTAAGTGGATCAAACTTGTCGCTTTTGGCTTCTGGATTGTGTGTTTGGCTAGGAAGGCTTTGCCCTCTTTGAGATAATATTAAACATGAGAGTGCTTCCAGTTTTTTTTTCTTCTAATAGTTTTATACTTTCATTTTTACATTTAAATCTCTCATTTATCTGGAAAGAATTTTGGTAAAAACAGAGAGGTAGGAATTCCAAGTGTCTGATCTTTGTCTTCGGATTTGAAATATCACCTTCATCTCAGTTAAAGTTTCCAGATGCAGTGTCTATACGTGGCTTTTTAAAACCTCTCCTTCTAATTCCGTTGTCTATTTCTCCGTCAGTACCTGACTGCTTTAATTTTTGTAGTTTTCCAGCGCATATTAATATCTGCTAAGGTTAGTATGCATAATTCAATATTTTTTTTTTTTTTGGAGAATTTCTCTGCCTTGAATGCTGGTCTTTCTAAATGAACATTAGGATAAGTCATCATCTTTGTCTCGAAAATCATACTGATGCCTTGATTTGGATCTCAATGCATTTTTTAGATTAAATTAGAGTGAACTGCTCTCTTTACAATATTGAATCTTTCTAGCCAAGTACAACACTTGTGTTTAAATTTATTCAAGACTAATTTTATGTCTCTCAGTTGAAGTTTTCTTTCGTTGTTAACGTTCTTGCAAATATTAAAGCCTCTAATTTCCCCCTCTCATTTTACTTCCTGTCTGATTGCTTTTCATACATAGGAACTCTGTTGATTTTAGGTATTAATTCTTGTAGCCACGGCACTAAATTCTCATACTGCTTGTGCCGTCTGAACAGTTGCGTTCCTGGGCCCTTCCAGGTGTACAATCATGGCTGGCAAACAGCAACCATTTTACCTCTTCTCTCCTGTTCTCCCTTCTTTTATCTCTCTATCGACACTTCCAGAACGGCACGGCCTGACTCTTTATTTTGTTTTTAGTGGCAGGCAGGATTATGAAGAACTCAAGTGCCCCCGTGGGCACTGCCACTGGCCTACCAGCCTTGGAAGGAACTGATGTCTCTACTAACACATTTGTCCTGAACACCTACTGTGTGCCCGGCACTGTTCCGAGTGCCCGGACCAGGCCTCAGGAAGACGGACTCTCTGTCCTGTTACGTGTACGTGCACATTACTCGTGCCACCTCGCTGCCACGCCGTGAGGAGGACACGACTGTCCCCTGTACTTTATTGGTGGAGAAGCTGGACACTCCGCTCAGAAAGGACCAGGGAAGCGTTCTTTACAGCCGATGTCCGTGCGGGACTGTGAAGGAGCGTCTCTGACTTAACGTCTTAATTTTGCCATCGGATCTCGGCGGACTGCTTGCAATTCAGTTATCAATCTGTCATTAAGTTTTCTTTTTGAACCTGGAAGGGCTGAAGAATGGCAGTGAGTTTTCCATTACGCCGCCAGTGAGATGATTATGTGTATGTTATGTACATGGCTTTGCTTCTGTGATGTGTTTGCGAGGTGAATAACATTACCAGCCGTGATCAAAGTCACCCCTCCTTCTATTTCTGGGATAAACCTGACTTCACCAAGACATGTTTTTGGATGCATCACCGTTGTCGGCGGTTAACGTGCACTGAGGATTTTTAGTCTGTGCTAATAAACGAAACAGTTGCATTTTCTCTTCTCCGAGTGCTGTTTGCTAGTGTGGATTTCAAGGTTATCCTAAACTCGTGATGGAGCTGGAGAGCTTCCTATTTCTATTTTCTAGAACAGTTTGCATAAGATACAAATTACCTATTTGTAAGATTTGATGAACTGTAGGGATAAAACTCAGTTTTTTGGGTGATGTGAAGAATATTTGTGGTTGCTGTATTCTCTTAAATGGTATTGACAAGTTCTCTTATGACATTTGGGTAGAGAAGTATTGTATTAAAAAGATGCAAATAACCCTAACAATTTAAGAAAAATGATAAATATGGGTGCATTAAAATTAAATATTTCTGTTCAACAAAAGCTTTCACAAAGAAATGTAAAAATAGCCACACCTTGGCAGAGGATATTTGCAGTTGCTATGGGCTGAATGATGTCCCCTCCGGAACGGTATGCTGACGCTCTGACCCCACGCACCTCGGCACGCGGCTTCGTTTGGAGAGGGGGCCCTTCCGGGGAGAAGCAGGTAAGCTGAGGTCATGCGGAGAGGGCTGGGTCTCTCACCCGTCGTGACGAGTGTCCCTGTAAGAAGGGAGACATTGCACTCAGACAGAAACACAGGGGAAGGTCGTGTGCGATGAGGCAGAGACTGAGTGAGTCCGTCTTAAGCCAAGGAAGGGCCTGGAGCCGCCGGGCGCTGGAGGAGGCAGGAGGGTCCGCCCTGGAGGCAGACGAGGACCTGCAGACACTCTGATCGCAGACGGACGCCCCGATCTCACACAGACCTCCCGATCTCACACAGACACCCCGATCTCACACAGACACCCCGATCTCACACAGACCTCCCGATCTCAGACAGACACGCTGATCTCACACAGACACGCTGATCTCACACAGACACCTCAGTCTCAGACAGACACCCCGATCTCAGACCTGATCTCAGACAGACACCCCGATCTCAGACAAACACCTCAGTCTCAAACAAACACCCCGATCTCAGACAGACACCCCGATCTCAGACAGACACCCCAGTCTCAGATAGACATCCAGATTGCAGGCAGACCTCCCGATCTCAGACAGACACCCCGATCTCAGACAGACACCCCGGTCTCAGACAGCCCCCCAGCCTTACCCCGAGGCCACACACACCTGGCAGAGGGGAGGAGTGTCCAAAGCCATCGCACCGCCAGCCTCCCAGGAAATGGAGGGACAGCAGCCAATTCCCTTTGCTTTTCTCACGGCCCCGCTTTGTGTGTGTGCGGCTCTCGCCCCGACGAGGAACTAGGTGGAGGATGGAGGAGGACTCGCCAGGAGCTCAGCTGTGGGGAGAGACCATCCAATGATCATCAGTTTCCTGTGAGTTTGCTGGGAGCCGCACCCCCGGGCTCCCCATTGCACCCAGGCCCACCCTGAGGCTTCCTCCATTGGCGTCCAGGACGGGAAGAGCAGGGAGCAAACACTGCTGCTGCTCAGAGCGGACCTGGTGGGGGTCTCGGTGGCATCTCCCTCTTGCAGCCACAGAATCCCTTCCTCTCATGCGAGGAGCCAGGCCCCGCCTCCCTCGAAGGACACGGTTCCGTGATTAAGTGCACGAGTCCCGGGGGGAGCACGGCCCGCGCCCCCCACCCGGGCTCAGGAAATTCCCACGGCTCGGGTGGCATTCGCGATTCTCTTTGAAGCGTGTCCAAAGGGCGTTTCGGTCATTTATGTCTGGCTCTCCAGGTGAGTGACAGGGCATGGAGAGGCCTCGCTCACAGCTCACGGGGCGCTTCTGTAGGTGGAGGCGGCCGTGACGTCGAGGTTTCCAGGGGCGACCCTCCCTCCACTGCCCGCTCTGCAGGCGGCCCTGCTCCCCAGGGGCACAGCACGGCCACGTTCCCCTACCTCCCACATCTGGGCTCTTGGTGGTGACGTTTCCTCAGAAGGAAAGGTCCCGTGAAACATTAAACTCAGTGCTAACCTGTGCGCTCTGATCTCCGCTCGCCTGCGTCAGTCCCACCTCCCACATGACTTTGTCCCTCGGCGGCTCTTCTGAACCTGCTTGTCGGTTGCAGGATGAGCGCCATGTGCCGTGCACACCGTCTGTGATCACCGGCCTGGACGGTCCTCCTCTTCCCTCCCGGACCCCTGGCAAGTCCCCTGCTCCCCGGGCTCTGGGAGGGGAGCACGGAACCATTCTGTGTGAGCTGCTGGCAGGACACTGTCCTCGGCGCTGGGGTTTGCAAATGTGTTCCAGAGCCTTCCCGGTGCCGGCCGGGCTGTCCTGTGAGCTGGGCTCTTTGGGATGCTCCTCTGACCCCAGGACACAGAGCGTGTGCACACACATGTACATAGGTGCACATGTGCATACACAACAGCACACAGACACATATGTACATTGGCATGTCCACACCCCTGGGCCTGGCACATGCATGTTCACACACACACGTGCACGCACACGCACACACACACACACACACACACACACATGCTGAGTCATGGCCCAGCCTCCAGGCCCGTGCTTAACCAAAGCCCCTCAGTGTGCTTGAGGGCGGGGGTTCTCCCGACGGCTTCGCATAACCAGGCCAGCGGGAAGGGGCCCGCACGTCGGAGGCCGTGGCCAGACCTGTGAGAGGGCTGAGGACGGTTGTCTTTAAATCCAAATATTTGGCTGTGGCTATAGAAACCCGGCCCTGGTCCTGCAGTGAGGTTGAGTCCACGGTCCCCCCAAGCCCCCCTCCTTCTGACTCTAGAGCCCGGGTTTCTAG
>NW_006284618.1:4455199-4472201 GCF_000327345.1 Myotis davidii | reverse complement strand
GTCAGCCACGCGCGTGGCCAGCCCACGTCCCGTTCCGGCTGCGGGGGCCACGGCGTTCCACCAGCCCTGTTCTCATTACAGAAAACCAGTCTGAGCCGCCTCAGCATGGAAACATGGCTGCAACCTGATTCCCAGTTACATCCGAACATGTACACAGTAATTCCTCCTGCTGACAGCCCCGGGCCGGCCACTGGGAAAGGCTGCGGGCTCAGCGTTCACTCCTCACGCCCAGGGGACAGGGCGGCCTGGGCCCACGGGCCTCGCCTCTCGCACAACTGGCTCGCAGCCTCACAAAGCTGAGGAACCATGACGTGGTCGGATGAGCTTTGGAAAAGGCAGAGAAACAGGAATGCACAGCCCAGTGGAGGGGCAGCACCGGGAAGCGAAGGAGCAGGAGGTGTCGGCGTCCGGGCACTTCCTCTTCCACCCGAGTCTGTTCCTCTGCAGGTCGGTGCCTTCTGATGCTCGGAAGTTCGAGTTCTCTGCCAGGCAGACACGCATACATGCACACGCACACACACGCGCATACACACATGCATGAACACACACGCACACACACACACTGATGAGCATGCTATCGTCTTCTCTCCGTTTAATTGGCGTTTATTGAAGCTGATAGAGTGGACTGGAAACGAGTGCCCCAGAGTAACCGACGTGCCACTTACAATACCGAACCTCCATTGAGGGAAGAAGTGCTCTGAGCGCTGGGTGCCCTGTGCGCTGGGGCCGCAGAAAGAGAGCGGGCACCCTGGGCCCTGGGCCCTGAGCCAGGCCGCTCCTCTCCTGCGGGATGTGAAGTCCCCGGCAGGTCACTCAGCGAAGTGAGTGACAACAGGAGCGGCTGGAAGGCAGCAGGGCCCGGGGCTGGGGAGAGGGCCGCCCGGGAGGCCTCTCAGCCAGTGGAAGCCCAGGGCGGGCCGGGTGACGAAGGTGGGGGAATCCTGCACAAGGCCGTTCCCCGTTTCCCGTGAGAGTCCCAGGCGTGGTCAGTGTGTGTCTGTTCATACGTTTGAAGGCAGCTCCCGTCTCCGTGGCCTCAGCAGAGCCTCATTTCCACCCGCACAGACCCGCCGCCGAAGGAAGTGCCCCGCACGGGTGCTGCTGTCCCCCAGGCCCCCGTGTTTCCAGGCTGTTGTGCAACAGAAATGAGGCAAAGGCGCCCTAAGGAGGAGACCCCTGGAGGCGGGACAAGGGGGCAGATGGGGCATCACCCAGGGGTCCGGCTCACCTGCGGAGTCCCGGGCAGGGGCCAGGGCCCGGGCCACACTGGCACCCTCCTGCCTCCGGTCCCCGGCTGGCGGGAGGGACACACACTGGCTTCTACGGGATCTGCTCCTGTGGCCACGCTTCCCCGGATGCAACGCCACCCAGGTGCCGCGGGAGCTGCTCTCCGTGCCCGCTGCTCTGCCAAGGATGCCGCTCAGAGCGTCTCCCAGATGGTCCGGGCTCCAGTGCGCGTCCTTCCCGCAGCAACGCGGGGTCCTGTGTGGGATGGCAGCTCCCCCACACCCCGCGCCTCCCGCTTTGATTTTGGGGTGACGGTGAGCTGGGGAACACTCTGTCGGTGTGGCTCGGCTTTGTGCTGGTGACAGGCGTCACATTTCACCACTGCGACACCTTCCGCGCTGGAGAAAAGCAGCAACACGTGCTCAAGTCATTTCCCTTTGAGAGCTTTCACTGGCCAGGTCAGCTTTTAATGCGTCTCTGTTTCACCGTCGGTTTGGGATTGCAGCTCACACTTGACCGGAGTTCTTTAAAGCTGTTCGCACCTAATCTCCGTGGACAACACGGCTTGGGGGCGTTTCCTTGCCTTTCGCTGTGGGACGCCGGGAGGTCTGCGGGCGGGCTTGGGGTTTTCCTCCACGCCCAGTCTTGGCTGGTGCCACAGAAGTTGAAATGAAAAAGCAAGACTTAGTGGGAAAAGATGGATTCTATGCTGTTTTAGCAAAAAACAAAGTGGGGTTAGCAATTCTACTTGAGGAACAATTTTAAGAGTCCTGTTTATTTAGACAATCAACTCAAAACTTTAAAACACAATGACTAAGCAAAGGGGACAATTTCCCACTCAGCTAGCTAAGCTATAATTATAAAAGCACAATATGCTAATTAGACCAGACATCCTTCCTGACGACCTTCTGGACGAAGCTGGGGCTGTGAGGGAAGCCCGGGTCCCGGGTGCCAGAGGGAAGCTGGTGCCAGCAGCCAGGGGAAGAAAGGCCTCCTCTTGCATGAATTTCATGCATCGGGCCTCTAGTGAGTAAATAAATATGGACGAGAAGGTGGCTGGAGCTCATGCCCCGAGCTCTGAGCCCCGAGAGAGCTTCCGAAAAGAGTCAGCTGGCTGAGGAGAGAGGACCTCGGTGGACAGGGTGGGTCTTACTGTGTCTGTTGCAACCAGGAGGCTGAGAACTGCGTGCGTCTGCAGCCACAAAGAAAGATCAGGTTTGCACAGAGCCCAGAACTGATGAGAAATTCACGGGCAAGTACACTGCATGGTCCAAGTGCAGGGATAAGGAACTGAGGGGCCCACGTGGCCTGCTGCCTGGGGCTGGGCCCTCACTGTGCTGCTGGGAGTCCCCATGGCCCCTTCGAGGCTCATCTGCCTGGGGACCCTGGGAAGGTGCTGGACCAGCTTTCCTGGTCACTGTTCATACACAGGGGGCCCAGGTCAGAGAGGCCCAGTGACTCACCCCAGGTTCCCTCTGTGGTGATGCCCCAACTTCCTGCTCTCTGATCTGCAGGCCCTACACCGGGGCCTTCGGAAATGAGCCAGTCCATTGTACGTGGCTGAATGGCAGTGAGCAACTAAGTCAATCAGGTGTGTGAAGACGGGATGGGATGAGACACACACCAGCTGCTGACTCATGACAACTTGTGAGGACCCTCAAAGTGCTATGTTGAGGAGAAGGAGCCCGAAAGGAAAGAATAGATACGTGACGATTCCATGTATAAAGAGCTCACGTTCAGGCGAGACTGACCTATGTTGTTGAGGTCAGAACGGCGGTTCAGGGGGTGCAGGCACTGACCAGAAAGGGCAGGGTTTTCCTTGGGGTGCTGGAATGTTCGGTATCTTGATCTGAGCTGTGGCCACACAGGTGTATATATAGAAACAAAGCATTGCTCTCAACACAAAACATGTGCTCACTTTTCTGTTTGTCATTCATACTCCAGCGCCGGGAAAATGACTGAGTACGGCACTTAGGCCGAGCAAAGCAGCTTAGGTGACCTGAACTGTCATTTGTCATATTTTTGAAACATTGACACTACAGTGGAGATTTTTAAAAGTGGATTTTTAGGGAGAGAGGAAGGGAGAGGGAGAGAGAGATAGAAACATCAATGAGAGAGAAACACCATTGATCCTCTGCCTCCTGCATGCCCCCCTACTGGGGATTGAATCCAAAACCAAGGCATGTGCCCTGACCAGGAATCAAACCAGTGACCTCTTGGTTCATGAGTTGACACTCAACCACTGAGCCACACTGGCCGGGGACTAGGGTGGAGAATTATTTTTAAAAAGCGTTATTTAAAAAACATAAAAGAATGGGATTTTGAATGGTTGGTTTTGAGCTGTAAACTCAAGACTACAGCTGTATTTTTGATGGAGTCAGTGAAGTTTCACGTAGGATGGATATTCAGTGTAAATAAATCATTCTTCAATTCCTGCGGTGAAATTAATTTCACATTCCTCTTACTGCCTGCCACTTGGTAACTGCTAATGCTCATCCGGCAAATACCGTTTGGGTAATGAACGCAGCCACCGGTGTGCTCATTTCACAGGGAGCCACTGCCACCTCCCTCTCCCCTCTGAATGCACATGACGTGGCCAGGACTCGGTCTCCTTCCCTGTTGAATCCCGCCATCGCTTCCGACAGTCAGCTCAGCACCCAGATGTGCTCATCCCCAGAGAGAAACATCCGGGAGGTTTTCAGGAAAGCGGCTTGATCCTCCCTCCCCACGCTGGTCCCTTCACAGGCAATTTTGGGAGTAACACCTCCACTACCCAGGGCAGCAAATTTCTTGTTAGGTGATTTCCAAACGTTCAGCGAACTGTTGGACTTCTTTCTGTGGGATTCCAGAAATGACCTTTCTCCGACTCGAACAATTAGGGCGAACTCAGCAGTATTTGCATTTTCTTAAGACAGACGGCGGCTCCTGGCTGCTCTCTCTGGGCCTTAACTGTGGGGCAGGGCTGCGCTGTGACCTGCAGTCTGGCACCTGTGAGGACACGTACGGAGGAAATTTTCATAGACACCCCCGAACCTCTTGGGACCATGGGAACCAGTGTGTGCACAGAGAACATTTAAACAAAGCCACGCGTGGCTCAGGCGGACACTCCAGGCAGGTGGGCGCTGCTGGCCTTGCTGGAGCTGCCTCGTCCTTGGAACCCTTCCCTGGGATGAGGGGGACAGGGTGCGAGCCCACGGGGATGTTTCCCCAACACTGCCTCCTCAGTGAAGCCTTCCGCTCCCCCTGAGCTCCAGCTGGGCATGAGGCTTCCCCACAGCGGGGCGCAGGCCAGGCCCGGAGGACCCCCCATCTCCACCGTGACTGAGCAGAGCCTGTGGCCGCATTGCTCCCCGAGGGCCGCCCTCAAGAGCAGTGTTGGGAGCAAAGCAGCGGGCCCAGCAGTGGGCACAGCCCTGCAGCTGTTTCTCAGGACCTGGGGGTGGGAGTTTCTCTCGGTGGGACTTGAACTCAGCACAGGCGAGCAGGCAGGGCCGCCCCTGGACGCAGAGGCCGAGTTTTGAAGGAAACGCTGTGGCTGTGGGAGCGGCGCCCAGAGAGGAGCCCGGGGCCCAGGACCCTCGGGAAAAGCGCCTGTCATTCGGGGCCCGGGGACTGCCCAGCCTCTGACTTGCCCAGTTACACGCACCTGAGAAGAAAACACTCACACTCAACCTGAAATGTGGGGTTCGCTTTGTTGCCACTAATTGGTGGCTCATTAATGAGCATTTCCGGGGGCAGATGCAGCTCTGCAGTGGACAGCATCCCGGGACCCTTGCCCAGGGGAGGGCAGAGAAGGAGAGGGCTGGCCAGGAACAACCCGAGGCCGCGAGGAGAAGGACGTGTAGCAGTGCCGAAGGCTGTGACAGTGTGCGGCGTGGGACGCCACTGCCAGGGCGGGAGGCCTCTAGGGCCAGGCTCACAAACCCAGCTCCGTCCCCAACCTGGTGACTCGGAGGGGCACGGAGTGGCCGTCCAGCAGTGAGGGGAAGGGCGGCGGGAGTTGGGAGGCAGGGCCAACAGGTGCCCATGGTGGCAAGGTCTCTCCTGGGCTGACTTGAATCTTCTAGGACAGGAGGAGAGGGAGAGGAGTGTGGGGCAGCGGGCCATGCCCGCCAGCACCAGTTCTGCCCAAGGTCATGCGACAATAAAGTCCCCAGGAGGAAGCTCCCACCACACTGACCCTGAAAGGCACTGCAGGGAGAGGCAGGGGCACCACCAGGGTCCCTGGATCTGAAGCTGCCTTCAGGTGGTCAGAGCCACAAGCACGCACACGAGTGGCCGGCCTCTCTGGCCACAGCCGCTCACCTCTGTGACCAGGCCAGCGAAATGTGCAGACACAAGCGCTCCAGTAGCTTCATTTTCTGTCGACTTGGTCCTATGGCAACACCGACAAAAATACTTAAGAAAGGAGAAAAAGGAAAAAAGAGGCCTCCTTTGGATAGTGAGCAGGTAGAGCATATTTTTAGATGTAGGACCTGGCAGCCGGAGCCTCTGTGTGAAGGGCGGCCCCTGCGGGCAGCGAAGGGGCCATCGGAGGGACATGGGGAGGTGCGGCTGACAGGTGCAGGCCTCCTGGGCTTTGGTTCTGTTGAAAGGGACAAGCGACGTTGTCTAGTTTAACCCCTTCTGGCTTACAGCTTCCCAAATGCCGGATCCATCCCGGAGGCCACCACACTGCCATGGATGCGCGGGGCCCGGACTTCAGTGATATTTTAGAGAAATAAAAAATCCTCCTCAGGGAAGCCAGAGCTGCCGTT
Organism: Myotis davidii; assembly: GCF_000327345.1. NCBI lineage: Eukaryota > Metazoa > Chordata > Mammalia > Chiroptera > Vespertilionidae > Myotis > Myotis davidii. Next base: position 4,466,217 of record NW_006284618.1, on the reverse strand, counting down.
CATTGTGGGAAAGTGATAAAACACCATTATTGCCCAAGTCGGTCCAGCCCGTTGGTGGGGTCAGGATCCCATCAGACTCCAGTGCAGACAACCCAGGGAAGAAATGTGCCTCAACACTTAGCCTGACTCAGCAGACCAGGCCACCATGACTTAGCAGACCAGGCCAGCCTGACTCAGCAGACCAGGCCAGCATGACTTAGCAGACCAGGCCAGCATGACTCAGCAGATGAGGTCAGCGTGAGTCAGCAGACAAGGCTTCCCTGACTCAGTAAATAAGGCCAGCATGACTCAGCAGATGAGGCCAGAATGACTCAGCAGATGAGAACTCCCGGACTCACCAGCACCTATGCCTTCGCCCATAATGTGGATAATATTTTTAAGTATTTTAAATGGAATTTTAGAACCTATAAATGCTGTGACCTTGGCTGTCAGAGCGCGTAGGGAGGCTGCACAGAGCAGCGGAGGAGACAGGCATGTGTAGTGCGCGGTGGCCCGCGAAGCCACACGACAGGTGAGAGCTCATGGGACCCAGGACAGCTCTGCCACTCGGAGGGCTGGCTGCTGGGACACGAGGTGGGCAGACAGGTGACCCCAGCGTACGGTGAGGAGCCAGGTGGCACCCGTTTCAGAGTTGTCCTTGGGCTGTCGCAAAACAGTCCCACACATCAGGTGTCATAAAACACACAGATATACTCTCTCAGCTCTGGAGGCTAGAAGGCCAACAGCCAGGTGCCCGCAGGGCTGACTCCTCTGGACGCTCGAAGGGGAACCCCTCCTGGCCTCTCCCAGCCTCCGGGGGTGGCCTGTGAGCTTTGGTGTCCCTCGGCTTGTAGACACATCGCTCTAACCTCTGCCTCTGTCTTGCCTGCCTGCGGGAGCTCTCTGGGTTTCTGCCTCCTTCACCATCCCGAGTCGCTGAAGACTGATTTCTCCCCCAGTGATGACCTTGGAAGCATGCGCTGCAGTGCACACCCCAGATAGGAGCATGCCGACGTGGCCTCGATTCTCATCACCAACCCCTCCCTTCGGCCAGGCTTGCCCCAGGCCTTCCAAGTTCTCATCTCCTTGTCCTTGCTAAGCATGTTGTAAACTATGTCCCCTTGGTTCATAGGCCATGAATCCAGCACATGGTCTGGCTTTTCTTGTGTGTGTGTGTGTGTGTGTGTGTGTGTATCGTGTGTAGGAGGACGTAGCTCTGAGGAACCATTACTGTCTAACCCCCCAGGGCTTGAACATCAAGAGCCCTTGCTCCAAGCTCTCCACCAGCCTGCTCCGTGAACAGAGATGAAAGCTAAGATAATAAGACAAGAAAAGATAATGGTCCTGGTCCAGGAAGGATGTTAAAGGAAAGTAAATATCACGGCGCACGTTGGAAGCTTAACGTATGTTCCAGTGAGCAGACTCAGCCACTTAACAAGGCAAGCGGATGAGGCAGAGCACACGCTAAACATGGCTCCCTCTGCAGAAAAGGGACCAAGACACCGCATGGGTTTAGAACGAAGACAGTGAAGATAGAAGACAACGAAGATGCAGATCCTGAGTCATTGGTGCCTCTGCAAAAAGGAAACAAATAAACCGAATCTGCCGGTTAACGGTGATCATTGGGTGTAATGGGAGAAACGCAGGCGTGTTGTTGTTTAAGAGTGAAAAATGGAAAGAGATGCTTAAATATGTATGAACCCATGAGGTAGATACATTAATTATTGACTCACTAAATATTTACAGAGTCAATGATTCTCCAAACGTAACTAGGAGAAGAAATCCCACCCAACGAAAACAGCGAACACTCCCGAATGGAGTTCATCAACGTGTGAACGAGCAGGGGGCACACGCAGTGTCTGAAGACGCACATCCTACAGTGAGCAACTCTGTTCCTAGGTTATAATCCAAGTTCAATGTCCTCGTTCCTGAGAGAAAAGAGGAACAACATACCAACGTGATGAGGAGGATACGAAAAGTAGACATAGGAGCCCCTGCCTTTCTCATCACACCTGCGAGTCCCGGGGGGTGGGTGCGGGGGAGGTGGGGGGAAGCATGGGCATGCGCTGGCCGCCCCTTCAGAACAGCAGAGATTCTAGCTCCTTCTTCAATCATGAACTCAATGAGTTGGGAAAGACAGGCTCAAGCAAATTGTTTCAGTTGCAAAAGCCACAGCTATTACAATGAAAGATGGGTCATCGCACACAAGCACCCACTTGGAGCAAAATAAAAAATCAGAAACGCCTAAGACCTTGTGTCAACAATGAAAACAGCACACAATCCAGGAAGCACTGGAAAGACCATGTAAAGAGGCGAGAAAGAAGTAAGTGCTCTTCAATACACCGATTGAAAGAAAAATGCCCTCAGACTGGCGCCAAGCAACCATCCTACGCACAGTGGAGACGTGCCTACAGGAAATTAACTCATTCTTTAGTCTGGATCTTCCTGAGTCAAACACGTAACAGGTAAATGTGAGTAAAAGATACGATCAAAGTACATTGGAAGCTGGAAGCATTCACAGTTGTCTTTCTGATCAAACAAACAAACAAGGATAAAATGAATTAAACATTACACTTGGTAAAAGTGTGCATCAATACATATGTGCACCCAGCTCTGTACTCTGAACAAAACTCAGGAAACACTTGCAGAAATGAACTTCAGTCTTTGCCCCAAAGCGGAAATGTGACAGTCATCTCCTGTCTGCGTGAGAAAGGCAGGCAAAGAAAGCCGGAGCCAGAGCACAGAAGCCAGAAGAAAAAATTAAAAATCTCTAAAACATCCCCCTGGGCAATGAAGAAGGCCCAACCACAGCTGGGGTGTACGGTACAGAGGGAGCCGGGGGGGTGGGGGGTGTATTATCCCTGAGAAGCACAGGTGCCAGAAACGTCATTAAGAAGAGGCGACAGGGCCCAGCCTGTGTGGCTCAACAGTTGAATGTCGACCTACACACCAGAAGGTCACAGTTCGATTCCCAGTCAGGGCACATAATCCAGGGGAGGGCTCGATCCCCATTGTGGGGCGTGCAGGAGGCGGCCGATCGATGATTCTCTCTCATCGTTGATCTCTCTCTCTCTCTCCCTCCCTCTCTCCCTCTCCCTCTCCCTTCCTCTCTGAAATCAATTAAAAACATATTTTAAAAAGAAGAGGCAACAGGCCCTGGGGGCAGGCTCTGGGAAGGGGTGGAGGAGACAGGGAGGAGAGCCGGAGGGAGGCGGGGGTGGGGAGATTGTTCTTAAGTCTGAAAATCCAGGCCTGGGCGTGGAGTCACCACCTGGCAGCTGCAGAGAGGTGGCGCCCTGGAGAAGGGAGAGCAGGGTCATTGCTAACATCAGGGCCACATTCCCTAACCCAGCCGTGGGCAAGCTACGGCCGCCCACGGGCCGGATCTGGCCTGTTTGAAATGAATAAAACTAAAAAAAAAAGAAGACCGTACCCTTTTATGTAATGATGTTTACTTTGAATTTATATTAGTTCACACAGACACTCCATCCATGCTTTTGTTCCGGCCCTCCGGTCCAGTTTAAGAACCCATTGTGGCCCTCGATTCAAAAAGTTTGCCCACCCCTGCTAACCCCTAACCTGGCCAGCGCCGGAGAAGGGGCTGTTCCTGCACCAAACCGGCCAGGGCAAGCCCTCATTTTTTAAGCCGAGGAGGCCACGTGTTTACGTCGTTGGCACCTCGGGACAGCAGGAAACAATTAGCAGTCGAGCCCAGGTTCACAGACACCGAGCCTTCCCAACTGGCGGCTCATAATACAGGGAACTGCAGAGTAACAAGCATGCCAGAGGGAACAATTCGCTTCTGTGGCCAGAAGGGTCCCCTGACCCCACCTCCCGGCCCCCCGGGGTGCCCGCAGCATGTGGGGGACAGCTCCTTTCACTGAGTGCCCAGGCCAGACGCGGCCAGGCCGTTGCTCCCACGGCAGCTGGAGGGGCTCCCGTAAACACGGCGCTTTATGTAACGCGGTGATTCGCTGGCAGCTCTCCTTCTCATTTGGAAGCAAATATTTAAACAGCCATCGCTGTGGGCCCGAAACCCACGCGGGGGGGGAGAGTGTTCTAGTGGCGACCGGCCAGAGCAGGTCTCAGAAGGACCAGACGCGGATGCTGGTTCTCCTAGTTCTTTATCCATCACGTGTTTGTCCCCGAGGTCACCGAGGGCTTTGGCGAAAACGGACTTTTCCATGGCCTCGCCTATGCTTTCGCTCCTGCTCCTCCTCGCGTGGGGAGGACTCACGCTTCCCCCACTGAAACCCTTCCCTCCGGCCCGGAGTGTCTGAGACTAAGGATGAACATGAGCAGGAGCACTTTCATCTCTGAGCAAGAAGGGCCCCCTCAGCGCTGCCCTTGAACTCAGCCGCCCTGGCCTGAGGGAGGGGGAGGGGTGCCCGGCTGCACCATTCATCTCCGGGGCACAGTTTCTGGACCCGGGATGCAGCGGTTTTGTTCTGTAAGACTCCGAAGGAAACCTCCGCGTGGGTTTGAGGAGCCAACGTCTTGCAGGGCTTTATCTGTTTACTTTGCATTAACCACAGAGCGCCTGCAGGGGGAGTTTCCTTATTACTCTTTTTTGAGTAACTAAACAGAGACAATCATTCCCGGATTTCCTCTCTTTCCCACTAACCTGCCTTCGCTTTGTTTTGCCCAGAGGTTCCAGTTCTCTGCACCTGCCACCATGACTCCCGCTGGTACGGGCTGCCTCGGGCATCGACGCGTGTGGGGAACAAGACCAACAAACAGGCGTGTGTGGCATCAGGGGGTTCAGACAACGCAGGGGAGATGGGAGGCTGACTGAGCAACGGCCTGGCTCTCAGCGAGGCCTCCTGGTGTAGCGGGGGAGCAGCGAGGGTGGTGGTGAGTGCTAGGTATTCCGGCTCATGTGTCCCCGCCCCTCAGCGTACCCAGCCCTGGGCATCAGGCATTCACATCGGGTGCCTGAGTCTAGCAGGAGTCTGGAGCTAGAACCCGTGTTTCCCGTGAATAAATTATGACCTGTGACATCACGGTCCTCCCTGCCTTAGATTCCTGCCTGGTAGCCGCGTGAGGGGCAGGAGAGGGGGCTGCCCAGCGGGGCGGTGTTGGTTTCTCTGGAAGAATAAGGGAGTGGGTGACGCTTCTGAGCAAGGTGCCTAAACGAAAGCAGACCAGCTCGGCCCGTGTTCCTCAGTGGTTGAGCATCAGCCTAGGAACCATGAGGTCGTGGTTTGATTCCTGGTCCAGGCACATGCCCGGGTTGCGGGCTCAATCCCCAGCATGGGGCGGGCAGGAGGCAGCTGATGGATGTTTCTCTGTCATCATGGATGTTTCGGTCTCTCTCCCCCTCCCCGTTCTTCTCTGAAATCAATACAAATATTTTAAAAATGAAAGCAGAGTAGGCCCAGGGCCTTGGGACCCCACTTAGACAGGGGTCACCAACCTGGCAGACGTGGCAGCTGCCAGCAGGGCGGGTCAAGGACTAGGAAGCTCTGCCCGACTTGCCCCGTTGCCTCCATGCAGCTCCTTCGGCTGCGTGACCAGGGCCTGGAGCGGTCCCAGTTAGAGGGACAGAGGCGGGAGGAGCCCCAGTAACAAAGCAAGTCCCTGGCCAAACACAAAGTCCTCAGCTGGGAGGGAATGCAAGGCCACAAGGCCAAGGCCACAGTCCAGGAAGGTAAAAAACAGGCCAGCGGTGCAACTGAGCATCTTTCTATTGGCAAGGATGTGGGAAAAGAGGCTCTCTCACTCTCTGGAGGCAAGAGTGTAACGGAAAACACGGTTTCAGAGGCAACCTGACAGTGTTTGTCAGCATTTTTAAAGGGATGTCCACTGCAAGGAACTTATTCCATAGATGTATTTACCCCAACCCCGCCGAGATCTATAAAAGAATGCTTGCCGCAGGATGGTTTTCAGAAGGGAAAGACATCCAAGTAAGAAATGACATGAAGTTGATAAGGGACTTTTAAAACAAAATCAACATCTACACGTACAATGGGACATGCGTGGCCACTGGGAAAGTGGGACGGCCCGAGGAAGCGCAGGGTGTGTGACCGGCCCGCGTTCGCATAAAGACAAAGGGCAGGCTGAGAGGGCTGCTGTGGCTGCCTCAGAAAATGAGGCTAGATGCTGGCAGCGAAAGCGGCTTAGGTTTCATCTTGTACCTTCCTCCACTTCCCGATGTTTTTACCACGTGCATGTATGGCTTTTCTAATTAAAACGTTAGTTTTGCAATGGTTCTGGATTCAGGTCCAGGCCTCAGAAGCAGAAAAAACACACACATTTCTTGGACTCAGGGTTTTTATTTTAAAAATCTACACCTTGGGCTGTCACTGCTCTGAGAGCGGAATTCAGTCCACCCACACTTCAGAGAAATACTCAACGGTTAGGAAGCACACAAACCTCCCCAAAGTCTGTGCACCCCTAATTTAACAACACATCGGTGAGCACACTTACACATGTGGTAGAATTATTTAAAAAAAAAAACGGCAAAGTAGTCGTAGACCTAATGTTCAGCTGGAGGTCACCCCGGGCCCACGGACGGGGAATAGAGGAGACATGAAGCAGGGCAAAGACTTCAGCTTGACTTTGCTATGGGCTCATGGCTCTGAATTTTATTATTGCGGCTCAGACTGTACATTTCTAGGATAAATATTCTATTTGTCAGGTGTCACATGTGAAATGGAAAAGAAACACCCACCGCGTGGCCATGGACAGTTATTTACAGCTGGGCCGGGCCTCCGTGCGGAGCTTCCTGTCGGCCAAGGCAAAGCAGTCAGTTAGCTCAGCTCAGGGGGACCCTGTGCAGCTAAAATGACCGACTTGTTCGGGAGGGTGCCTGCTGGTTGGTGAAGACTTGAGCAATTCCTGAATAAATGCATTTTCTCTCAAACGAAAATCCAGCTCCATAGGGATACGTTTAACGCAAACTCTTTTTTTTTTTTTTGTAGCTCCTTCTCAACTGAGGAATTTCACAGAGTCCTGATTCTACTTTAACCAAAGTCACTGACAATGACAGCAGCGCCTCCACCACAGATCCAGGTCTAGAGTGTGGTCGCCAGCACGGAGCACTCCTGTCCACCTCCCCTTCCTCTCCTCACTGTCACTCACCGAGGGCCACCTCCCAGTGATGGCCTGGTCTCTGCTAATATTTGCCATAAAAATGTTTGTTTGAATGTATCTGATCAAAGTCATGTTTGTACTCTGGATTAGTCTTTGCTTGGTTAAAGATTTGTATAATCAGCTTATTTTAAGATTAATTCCCGAAAAATTAAAACCTCGGCAAATTCCTATTATCACTTAATTCGTATAAAGATATTTACTATGTTTTAACGGCGCAATTAAGATTAATATGGGCTCGGAAACCATAAGGTCAGGCAAACATGAGTTGGATGCCACTCCAAACACTCATTTGTGGTCTCAGATATTAGCACGCGGCCCAGACCTGCGGGTTTGCAGAATCGCAGAGGTCAGAAGTGACAGGGAGTGACTGTTGGAGACTGTCCCGTGTGTAGGACGGCGTCTGCCGGCTCAGCACCGAGGCCTGGTGGGTGGGACGTCCCTGTCGGTGCTGTCCAGGCCCCGTCTGCCCCATGTCCTCTGCCCGGGTGGCTACTGACCACTGGGATGTGGCCAGGGCCATGAGGGACTGCATATTCGCTTCATTCTATTTATTTAATTTTCACTCATTTAAATGGAAACACCCTTTTCTAGAGAGAGCTTTGGAGTGGCATCCGTGCTCAGGCAGTGAGAGGCACTCTGGCATCACAAGCCTGGCCTGGGACTTTTCTGGGTCACAGGTTGATGCCACTTAATGGGCCATGTTCGCCATCCCTTCCACCGAGTCTCAGGGAATGAATCCGAGGAAGTTAACGATAATCTTTCGCCAAGAGGCCATGTGACCTTCTCAAGGTCATGAGACTAAACTTGCTCGGAACTTTCAGTTCAGTCTCCATTTCTGTAGTTGCTAGACAACGTGTCCTTTCGTGTGACCCAGAGAAGCACACGGCCAGCCCCCAAGCTCCTGACTTGCCCCGTGGAGAGCCAGGAGCAGAACGAGGCACACAGCCATCTGAAGGGGACAGGTGCTGGCTCAGGGGACCACCGCCGCTGGCACGTGCCAAACGAGAGTGTGGGCATCATCTTACATTCCTCCATGAGAAGCAGGAGGCCTGGGTACCCAGGCTGCAGAGCGCTTAGGGCCGAGCGGGAGACCGGGGCAGGTGAGTGAGAGGGACAGACAAGGTCCCAGCCCTGCACCAGATGCGGCCCTTTCGAAGGGAAGGGGGAATGAAGAACAAATTGTAACACAATCAATACGGCTTTGGCGATGTTTTATATAATGAAATCGTGGGGAATAGAAAATCCCTATTCTCAAGTAATTTATATGAGCTGTTTTTAAGTCACAAGAGGGTCAATTCAATTTAGAAATTACACATGGATTCCCAGAGTTAGCAACGCGCATCTGACTTTCTGCTCTCCACCCAACTCCAGGCTACCTGGCTGTCCCGCGGAGCCGGTACCTCGAGGCCCAAGGCGGCCGTGGGCTTGCTGGGGGTGGAGCCACGGGGGGGTCGTTCCTTTGCAGGTTGGCGAGGATCCGGATGCCCCTGTGGGAGAGAGAACGGAGGCTGAGAATTCTGGAAAGAGCTTGGCCTAGCACATCACTGGTCACTGAGACACACACTTTATAAAGTGAGAGACATACTACATATTCACTGGAATACCTTACCCAGGAAACTCAGCAGTTTCAAAAGAAAAGACAGACCCGTTTCAGTCTGTAAAAATGTAATGTGTTTCAATGCTGAAATCTAACATGGACACAGTCAATAAACAAAGAGCAGATCTGGAAACATTTTGCAAAACAGGTAGTGAGTCTGGTTCACGTTTATTACATAGTGGATCTTACAGGTGTAAACGGCTCTTAAAACTCGACAAGAAAAAGACAAACAACCCGGTAGAAATATGGGCCGGACGTGTCCAGACTGATTTGAAGTCAGGGAAATGCAAGTTGTGGCGAGGAGGAGACCTGCGCTGATGCTTCCGCGCTCGGCAGGGACGCAGCGGCCACCCACTGCTGGTGCCGGCGGCGAGGACCCTGGCACGAGGAGTCTTCGTTTGCCAGTGGCCGGGCCACGTTGCTAGAAACCAGGAAAGGCTTATCGGTGGTCACTTCGCTGGTGATAGAAATGTCTAGTGACTATGCTGTGTGCCTGAATGATACGATATTGGATGCCAACTGCAATGGGAAACATTAAATTATTATTATTTGTTGGCAAAGAGTATGCCGTCCAACCCGACAGACAAGCCGTGCCTTCCCGGGACTCCTGCTGGTGGGGCAGCAGCAGGCTTCGGGGTCCCAGGGCTTGGCACAAGGTCGCTCTCCTCGGTGCTCACTGCCCGAGCTTGGGGCCTGGCAATGGGGGAGGAGCGGTGAGTCTGAGCAGCCAAGGGTCAGGGAGCTGAGATGAGTGGCAAAGAGGGAGGCACAGGGTGAGTGATTCCATGGCTGCGGGTTGAAGAAAATCAGCCAGGACCGCAGGGCCCTGTGGGCCAGCGCACACCAACACCTGCGCTGGGCGTGGCCGGAGACACAGAGGACGGCCGCATGTCAGGTCGTTCATATGTGTTGGCAGAGAGACGGGGAGAGAGGGCAGAAGAAAGGAGTCAACCCACCAAAACGAAAATATAAAACATATTTATATAAATATATATATAAAACATATATGCTTTCTATCTCTATTGTCTCATATATTCACGTATGGAAACTCATGTAATGCGGCTGGCGTTAAAAGGTGGAACCCTGGTCGTCAAGTTCAGGGGAAGGGTGCCAGGGACCCGGACCTTCTTGTTCCCAGCCCCAGGGGTGTGTACACAAAGGATCCCTTGCGAAGCAGCAGTTCCGGGCACAGGGAGGCAGAGAGGAGGCCAGGCTGTCCTCTGCCCTTTGACCCTCGGGTGGGCCCCAGTGGGAACCCCAAGGACATGTCGGGGTGGCTTAGTGCTGCTCAAAACAAGAGCAAGTGTGGGGAGGGGGGCGGGCCTAACACACCGCTGTGTGAGTGTCTGCCTCCGAAGGGCGAGGCGACCCAGGTAACTCCCGCCCACCCCAGCGACTTTCTCCCCAGAGACCAGCTGTTGGGAGGAAAGGTGAATCATAAAAAAAATAAGCAAATAAATATAATAAACCACAGAACAGCAGCAACCAAACAGATGGCATCAACGGTTTAGCTTCTTAATACTTATTTTACAATAATGAGCGCCGGATTCTTTCGGAGTAATTCCAACCACATGAAACTATAAATAAGTTACAGGTTCCAGCCCCCACAGCTTAGGGTAATATTAATAGGTAGTATGTAGCCTTGTAGACTTTGAACCATATATATGTATATGTCACACGCACACGCATACATGTGTGTACCTGTGCATGTGTGTGCATACACTATTACAGATTCTAAACAAAAATGAAGCCATGTCAATACACAGTATTCTGGGGTCTGATTTCGGTTTTCACATAGAATGCCGGGTGGGCATCCTCCCGGGCAGGCCTGACAGGGCAGCTTCACCATCTTCAAAGAGCCTCCTGGAACCCGGCCGGTGTGGCTCAGTGGGTGAGCGTTGACCTATGAACCAGGGTGTCAGTGTTCGATTCCCGGTCAGGGCACTTGCCTGGGTTGTGGGCTCAACCCCTAGTGTGGGGCGTGCTGGAGGCAGCCGATCCATGATTCTCTCTCATCATTGATGTTTCTATCTCTCTCTCCCTCTCCCTTCCTCTCTGAGATCAATAAAAAACATATATATATTTTAAAAAGAGCCCCCTGCAGGTCTCCCCTCATGCAATAGCCCCCCACTCGCCTTCACATGGCGCCGAGGGCTCACGTTCCGGCTCCCATGGATTTGGGCTTTTCCGTGCTCTTGTGCCATGACACCCTTGCCCGTGGATATTAACACTCTCACACTGACATTTCTATGGGTAAGGTCTCTACAGATGTTTGATTAGAAGAGGGACTCATTCACCAATAGTCCTTCCTGAACAGCTGTCGACATGTGCATTGTCCCAACTGTAC
>NW_006284618.1:4453456-4455160 GCF_000327345.1 Myotis davidii | reverse complement strand
CCCCCCCCCCCCCGCCCCCACCAAAACGTGTGTCCCTATGCGGGACAAAGACCACGGCTCGTTATGGTAAGACATGTGTTTCTCTGTTCACCGCCAGGCTCTTTTCCTGTGCTCACTGGGGAGCTCGTGCAGCCTGTTGGCTCTGGGTTCACCTCTACTTCCCCATCATGTAAAAGAAAGACCAGGGGGATGGCTCAGGCACAGTGGGCAGTGAAATTCCTCCCTTACATTAATGTTCCTGTTAATGGTAGCCTACAGGCTTCAGGTAGGGAAGAGTGAGGAGGTATCCTTTCTCCCTGGCAGTGACGTCGCCTTTCCTTGTCCTTGTCTTTGCTGGTTGCTGGGATCACAGCCGGAAGAATTTGGTGATTGAACCCTGGGTTCCTGGGCGGCGATCCTGCGATCCCGACAGCAGGGGGCACCCTCTGAGCCCAGGGTCCAGCCCAAGGCTTGCTGTTGGTGCCAGGGAGACAGCTGTAGCGGTTAAGGCATGCTTCTCCTCCGTGGGGTTCCTGTATTGCTTTGGGATCGCCACTTCTGCCCCGAAGGCCCTCCCTGCCCCAGCTCCAAGTCAGCCACGTTTTCAACAACCAAAGCTGCTTTGCAAGTGTCAGTTTTGAGCTGCTGCTCAAGTCAAGAGGTATGTGTCAGGCGCCTGCTCCCGGCAGGCCCGGGGGACACAGCGGTGCAGGCAGTGGCGGTGGCCCGTTCCTCCGGGAGCTAACGGCGCGCGGGTGCTCCGGGCATCACCAGGCAGCGGTGAGGGGTGTCACAGGGCTTCGGGGCGAGGGCGCTGGGGGTGCTGGCCCTGCATCTGCTCAGGCAGACAGCGCTGAGGAAGATGCCAGCCGTCGGAGCCGAGCAGATTCTCCATCTGAGCATGAGGGGCCTCGACTAGGTCCCTAGCCTGACCGTCCTCTCGCAGTCCCAGGTGACCTGCCACAACCTCTGCGACTCCCTCCTCCAATGGGTGGCTTCCCTCCTTTGGGGAGCCCGGCTGTGTGAGACTCAGCGCATCTGTTTGTGCGGAGGCCTCTTCACGGCCAGGCGTGTTATGAGTGTCATTTCCCTGAGTCCGAGGGTGCCAGGTAGTTCTGCCTCTTATTTTGCAAATGAGGGGCCCATGGATGCACCCTCATCTCACCCTTCCAGCAAGGACCCTGGCCGGACGTGAAATGTGTGCTTGGCCTCTTGCTCTTCCTCAGGGTCTGTGTCAAGGTCAAGGGGCTGCTCCTTGAGAGGTGCCCCCAGCGGATCCCAGCTCTCGGTGGGCCAAGGGCCGGGCCATGTCTGCCCACCGCTGGGCCTTCGGTCGGTCGGAGCCATGACCTGGTTGGTGGCTCCCCCGTTTAGTCCTGCACCCCCTCTTCCTTTGCAGGCGTTGCTTCCCAAGAGACCTCAGGTGCCTGACCTCTCCTGGGCTCTGCTTCACGAGATGCCAACCTGTGGGGAGACTGAGGCCCGGGCGCAGCTCCATTTGCTGCTTTGATGTGTATTCTCCGCTGTCGAGGAGCAAGCACAGCTGAATGTGTCTTTGGGTCCCCTTGGTCCTCCCAGCAACCTCCCTGGGAGAGAAACACCCCATGCCTTCCGCCCCCATCCCGTGCCTCCTGCCTGGCTCCCGCGTATGGCCCTGGAGTGGCGGGCTCCCCTGGGTCACTGCAGGGCTCCATTGTGGGGGCTGCTCAGGACACGTAGCTGCTG
>NW_006284618.1:4453130-4453410 GCF_000327345.1 Myotis davidii | reverse complement strand
CCCCCCCCCCCCCCCCCAGGGGGAATGCAGGGCCGGGGAGGGTCGCTGAGAAGAGGGGCGCTGCCTCAGGGCCCCCTGTGACCATGGGAGTGTTTGCCTTGTAACCCAATCACAGAGGCTGCGCTAGTAAAACGGCTGCTTTATTACAATCGTGCAAGTGTGTCCTCTCTTTTGGCGCCTTGCAAACACCTCGGGGGCCATAGGAGTCATGAGGGGAGAGGCCGCCTGCTGGCGCCTATGAATGGGACCTTTCAGCGGCCCCTCCCCTGGAAATGCTGGT
>NW_006284618.1:4440867-4453088 GCF_000327345.1 Myotis davidii | reverse complement strand
AACATTGCTGGGCCTGAGACCAACTGTGGTCTTTTAGCTTTTTGGTCTTTTCCGTTGAAAACTCAACAAAGAGACTAAAAGGAGCTGGAACCGGAAAAAGGGAACCTTAATTGGCCTTCGTTTTGCCAATGAGGCGTTTGTGTCTCATGTGCTGTGGACTGAGCGGCCCTGTGGGCGCACGCGGGACGCGGACGGTACAGGCCCCGCCAGGCCCCGTGCCCACTCCCGGGCCTTGGCAGCTGTCCTGCTGTGGAGGGGTCAGCGCCGGGTGATTTTCCAGGAATCGACGGCTGGCTTCTCTATGATTTCAACCACAACAGTCTTCCTTAAAGGAACCGCCCTGGGAAATATCAAAGGTGCACAGAAATAGAATAAGACGAACCGCCCGTGCCAGCCACTCTGCATTGGCAATAATTACCGTGTTTCGGCTGCACCGGCCTCAGCCCACCCCCGCTGCAGAGTATTTCAAAGCAAATATCAAACTCAAAATTCCCAGGTTGTGTAGGTAAAAATAAGGACACACACACACACACACACACACACACACACACACACGATACCATTATTCCCCGAAAAATTTTACAATATTTTTATACTCTCATTAAATATCCAATTAGGGCTCAAATTCCTTTGGCAACCTTATAAATTTTTAACAATTTACTGTTCAAATCAGGATCAAAACAAGATCCATGCATTGCAATTAGTTGGAGCTTCTCAAATCTTCGTTAGGCTGGGCTCTCCCCTCCCCCTCCCTCCTTTCCCGTCCTCCCTCGCCCTCCCCTCCTTTTCCTTAGGGTTTAACACGAAGAAAGCAGGTCGATTGGCCCGTGGAGTCCCAGTCCTGCATGTGCAGCCTGCATCCCCGTCACTCCCCACGCTCCTTTTCCGCCCCATCTGCAGGAATTGGGTGATGGGACCGACGCAGGCTCCCCAGCGGCCGCCTCCCTGACCTTTGGGAGCGACACTTTGCTGGGTGGACTGCCCTATGCGTTATATGATGGTCAGCAGCAACCTGGCCTCTACTCATTGGATGCCAGGGGCACCCCGATGTGACCACCAACAATGTCTCCAGACACTACCCCTGTCCCCTGGGGCCAGCCTGCCTCTGGCTGAGAACCACTGCTCTGGAGGTTGGGACTCAGGTGACCGTGGCTGTGGGTAGACTGCCTGGGGCTGGGGCACAGGAAGTCCTCCTGGCCACGTGTCACCCACAGGCCCTGTGCTCCATCCAGCTGGATGGCCACCTCATGTGACCACAGGAGGAGGAGTCGGGGCTTACCATCAAGGTCCTGACTGCGCTGTGAATTATGGGGGCATGAGTTCCGACAGACTCGGGGCAGCCAACCAGCTGAGGGTTCTCTGGAAAAGGCGAGATACCCCAGGAATTCTTCCACACGGAAATGCCAGCACTGTATAACACTGCTCTTCCCCCTCCACATTTAGATGACACAATTTTGATGCCCCCCTCCCCCATTTTGTATTATTACAATTTAAAATGAGGAGAGCTCTGTAGCCATTCTAGGTTAATTTGTTGTTATATTTGCTGGCTTATTTCAGGGCATTATTAAAACATTTAGCACCGTGTGTCATTAGTATTCCAAAATGTAATTAGCATATTTAATCAAAAACAATTAACAACAAACACTGCTTCCCTTTTTAAGTAATAAAATATTTACTACTGCAAAAACAAATGGAAGTCAGAAAGTGCTTTGAGGGGTTGGTGTTTTTGGAAAGAAAGGAGGAAGGAAGGAAGGAAGGAAGGAAGGAAGGAAGGAAGGAAGGAAGGTAGTAAGGGGAAGGAAGGAAGGGAGGAAGGAAGGGAGGGAGGAAGGAAACTCTAAGGGAACTTGTAACTCTAAGCTCCCTCTGGTGGATTCGTTACCTTACTTTTTCCTCTTGGGGATTTTGATTTTCGTTAAGTCAAGTGCAAAGAAAAAGAGTGCCGTCACTGCTCCTCTAAACAACAATCAAGGACCGGGTATGAGCTAACAGTTATGTAACTCGCCGCCCGGGAACTTGACGTCTCAGCTGGAGCTGTCTGCTGTAAAAAGAAGCCTGAATGGTACAGGACTGAATGAGGCCTTGAGATGGCGGAGCAGCCACAGAGAGGCTTGTGCAAATCTGTGGACGCTGCATGGGGAGGAGGGTGTGCGAGGGCCCAGCAGCAGGTCCCGCCAGCCAGCCGGCCCTCTGGGCGACCTGTGAGGTCCCGCAAGATGCTGCCCGTGCCCTCAGCGCGCACCTGCTCCGGCCCGTGCCTGCCTGTCCACCAGAGACACTTCCCCCTCATCACGACCATCAGACCCTGGGCCTCGCTGTTTTCTCCCGGCTCTTCACTGACCCTGCTCTGGTCCTCAGTTCCTTCTCTCGATGGTTTAGACCTCATGGCCCACTTTTTCACTCACTTGCTTCTCAAGGACTCCATGCCCCATACACTACTGCCTTATCGTCACCTCTTGGCACATCAGCGAACCTTGGTCCAACCAGCTCTTCCTTCTCATCATCTCCACCTGGGAAGCCGAGGGCCGCTGGTGGAAATGGCACAAACCTGTAAGGTGTGTCGCACCCTAAAGACAAGGTCACTGTCGCCAGCATCAAATGTATTATACAAGACCTCTTGAGTTTCTGAAGTCAGCGTTTGTCCACATTAGCGACGTAAAAAACTGAACTCTCTTCTCTAACTTCCCATTCCTCTTCCTCATCATCACGTCCACCCCGGTTCCCCCCACACAGAGCCTGAGATGAAAGCTTATGATCAAATAGTTCTTTGGGGAATTTTATCCCAGGAAACACAAGTGTGGAAAGGGAGCAGGACTCAGAGAGGGAGGACATCGATCCAAGGATACATGATCAGATTAAACAGCTACAAGCTTACATCAGCACCCGCTGTAAAGCAACAAGAAACTGTGATTCATTAGAGCTCGCGAACACGATGGTCCGCAGATACAAAGAGATAGCAACATGGAAGTTATTGGGAGCGACACAAGCTAAAGCTCATGTATTTTCTGAGGAAAACTCAGAGACATGGATATGATTTCGATGCTATACAGTCACTAATGATGCATATTAAATATTTAAAGTTGACCGTAAAAATAGTAGCAAATAAAGTCTTTAGACATTCTGGAAGTCAGTAAAGAGGAAAAAGGGGAGGAAGGAAAACTGTAAACTCAATGCAAGATAATAAAAGAAGGGAAACCAGGGAGAATTATAAAAATATGTGTACTTATAAAATATGGTAAAATTATTGAAAGATGTCATCAATTATAATAAATGTTTTGGGGAACTGGGACAGGCCCCAATAAGTAAGCCTTTTGCTCATGAAACCAGAAGATTGGAAGAGTCATGTCCCCCTGGCATGTGTAAGCAGGGTAAGGTCATTGTTCAAAGAGATAAACTGTAGAAATAGATGACAGAAATCTTGATAATTGTTATTTTTGTAAGACTCAACTCAAGCATAATGCTGGGATAAGATTACAAATGAAAAAGATGGAAAAATACATGTGAGGCTGATAGAAAGAAAGCAAGCTAATGTAATAATATCAAAAAGAATAGTCCTAAAAAAGAATGGTCTTTAAGGTAAAACCATCACAATGATGAAGAAGTTTGTAAGGAGTAATAGTAAGAAAACCACCAGGATAAAATAATAATACTGTAAACGCCACGCGCGTAGGGGCTGTGGGCTCCTATTGAGCCATAGCCCTCGTATCCAGACACATCCTGGCAGCTGGTAGGAACTCAGCAACCAGCTGCATAAGAAAAAGTTAACAGTGCTGACCCTAAACGCTCCCATACCCTACCGGTACGGCTACAGAAGGTGCCATTGACAGAATTGCAAGGAAAAGCTGACATATTTATAAGCATATTAGGTTTCCCTTGGAAACTGCCAGGTCAAGCAGGGAACACATACTAAGGCTATAGAAGATTTGACTATCACAATGGCTCGTCTCTGTCTAGTAACCGATGCAGGTGCCCGCTGGCAGCCCTCAGATGCTACGCGTTATTTTAAGAGCATATGGAACGTTAACCCACACGTTACGTATCTCAGAGCCATTCGCTGTGTGAAGAACAGTTTGGCTCTCAAATCTCAAGATCTGTTACAAAGCCACAGTGAAGAGGACAGTGTCTCATGGAAGGAAGGAACTACAACCTGAGAAAACAAGCAAGGAGGCAGCCCAGCCCTAGACGCTGCTGTGCACAGAGGAGATGCACAGGAGGCGTAAACGGACAAATGAGAAGGTAGAGAGAAGGTCAGGGTCACTGCCGAGGAAATACGTCTGTGAGTCAGGTAAGGCATTTGCACCTCATTCCGAGAGGAGCCCGTCACTATGAAGGGACTTAGCAGAGGAGGGAGGTGCCTGGGGGACGTTGGGTCGTTGCAGGAGCAGGCCTGGGCAAGAGCGGGAACAGAGCGCTAGTGAGGGGCTCTTGATATAAATCAGTCAAGACAGATGAGGAGGGGGCGGCAGTCAACGTGAGTGAAAATGGACGGGTTCAGCACGTATGTGGAGGGTGAGCTGGAGAGCTTTTTCATGACTGTCCTTGGCGTAGGAAAGGCGGTCATCCCCTCACCACTGCTCCCATCGCCCCACAAGGCAGGGCCTGATCATCTCCTGTCCGGACTCTGTGTAGCCTGGGGCTGGTGACCGTGGCCTCTGGGCAGCGCCTGCATTCGGCAGCTGCAGTGGACGATGAGGACTCGGCTCTGACCCGTGAATGCCATAGGCTGCACGTCTGCTGGAGAAAATATTCTTCAAAGGTTCAGACCCAAACTGGGACAGGTCTGCAGGAGACTGGACCACCCTTACTTCATAATGTCAGAGAACTGAACATTCATTTCCCTCAATAGGAAGCCCTTAGTCACATTCACCGGGAGCCGGGCACTGCTCGAGATGATATAAATAAAAAAATGTGCACACGGCAAAGGCCATTGCCTTTCCGAGCCTTCCAGGCCAGAGACCTGTGCCAGGGAGCCTGCAGCAAAAGCATTCCTAGGAGAAGGGCTCAGGCGGGCTCTGTGCGGAGCTCCCCCCACAGAGGGTCTCATTTAACCTCACTCCCACCAGCGGGTAGGCACACCATCCTCGCCATTCAGGTAAGACACCGCGTCTTCCTAAGTGTCATGTCCATGGTCACCAAGAGTGAGTTTCGGAGCTGGGAGGCAGGCCCAGCCTTACCCAGGAGCCCAGGACGCCACACATGGATTTTCCTTGAACGAAGTCCAAGAAGAATTCTCAAGCTGGACCGGAGGTTGGGCCTCCCTCACAGCACGGATGGCAGCGGGCCAAGTGGAGAAGGGCAGGGGACAGTTGGGGACTGCCTCGGGAAGGAGGGAAGATGGGGCGAGGGGCAGGGCCAGGGATGATGGTCATGGAGACAACGTTGCCCAGCAAGGGCGTCCAGGGCAGTGGCTTGACGGTGGGTGTGGCTGTGTCTTTGCTGAGCCAGCCCCCCCTCCCCCGGCCCCCAAGGAGAAGGACTGAATTCAGACTGAAGGGGAGAGGGGTGCTCTGGGAGCAGGCCTGATGGGAAGGCACTGAGCCTGCCAAGTCTCACCGGAGCTGGAACCCGCCCAGCCAGGCACTCAGGCCCCCGCGGGTCTCTCAGAGGCAGCCTGCTCCGTGGGAGGCCGGGGACAGAGACACGGGGAGGGGGGACCAAGGGCACCAGGGAGCTGGGCTCCCCAGGAGCGGGGCCGGGGACGGTGGCCTGCAGGGAGGGAGGCCGGGAGGAAAACTTCCGGAGTGGAGCAAACATTTGTTCAATCCTCTTCAGGGAAAAAATAAGCCAAACCAAATGAGCATATAATACGGACGAGCGTCTCCTGGGCCGAGGCCACACCCGAGCCCATATGCTGCGGTAAATGAAGAAGTGAGTCATTAGCGAAAAGGTAGCCGGGATCGCGGCAGAGCATCTGTGTCAACAGGGACCCGTTGTCCCGTTTCCATGGGAATATCCTGCTTGCCGTCTTCCCTGAAAGGAGCTCGCAGGCCTGGTTTCTGCGGGGGAGCAGCGGCTGATGGGGCTGAGCCCCGGGCCCTGGGAAGGCGAGGCAGGCACCACGGGCTCCTGTCTTGGCTTCCGACCCACCGACGACCTTGGGGGCGAAGACTGGACTTCTCCGGTGGGAAAAGGAGACCGAGGACGGCCTCACGCATAAAAGGAGACACACAAAGGCCACATCCTGAATGCGAAGGGCTTGCTCATCTTCCTGCCAAGAAAACCTTAATTTATGTAAAGCGGGCTGGCTCAGCCCCCGAAGGGTTAACTTCCCAGGCGGTGTTTCCTATTCCTTAGCTGCGGCTCTACCTCCACGTGCAGAGGCCATCAAATCCGGCCACGGGAGACCGCCTGGCCTTGCGCGGGGCCGGGATTGCGCTCCTTCTTATGGAGAAAGTCTCCGAAATCCCCCAGCTGAGCGCTTCATCCCCTCTGAGCGCGCGCGGCTGGGAAGGGCTGCAGAGGGAGGCGGGCTCCTGCCTGGAATAATTTCATTTGTCAGGAGAGTCTTGCGGCTGACATTGGAAGAGTGATTTAATTGATTTTAATCATACACCTGAGAGCGGGAAATTGAGCCCTTTGTCCTGAAAAATAATTCGAGGTCTCCACCGGAATATCTAATTTGCAGCTAATCGTTGTTTTATTTTTTTTCCCTTGAAGTTTTGTTGTGAAGTTTGGAAAGCACAGATGAAGGGCGAATGTCTGATGAGGAGTCGCAGCCCCGGAGGCTGGGAGCACCCCGGTCCGTGGGTCCCGTGGAGTTAGCGCACGTGGCCGCCAGCGTGGACACCTGCAGGGCCTGCTGCGGGAGCGACCTCTGTGCTGTGCGGGAGCTGGAGGCAGTGGCACTGCGAAGGCCAGTCTTGCCCATGGCCTGCCGCCTTCATTGGACGCGTGATCTCGGACCCCACGGCTTTGGGTACCACAGATGGTCATGACCTCGACTGAAATCTGGGAGGGGCACCAGACACCGAGTTTTCTCCAGAGGACGGCGTCCCTCTGGAGCGGATAAACATGACAAACGCGTGACTGCCGTGGCCTCTTCTGAAGTGTCATCCACTGGGAGGGGATGTTAGCAGACAAAAGAGCTTCCGGGTTGAAGTGGGCTCATGGATGAAGGAAAACTCAGAGGAGCTTGGCGTGTCAAAGAGCCAGAGCGCGTCATCCCTTCACCCCTGCGTCGCAGGAAACCGCCGCGGCCTCCGGGACTAGTATTAGCCACTGTTAGATGGGAACGTGGTTGGCCAAAGTGTGAGTACCCCCCACCCCCAAAACGCACCAACCCTGAAACAGCCTTGCCACGCATGCCCCGTTTCGGGCTCGATCCCCAGTAAGGGGTCTGCCGGAGCAGCCGATCGATGATTCCCTCATCATTGATTTTTCTACCTCCCTCTCCCTCTCCCTTCCTCTCTCTGAATTAAAAAAAAAAAAGTAGGTTTGACTGTATGTCGCCAGTTCAATGAAGCATTGCCTGTAAGACCAGACGCCGGAGGAATATTCAAGTTGCCACCGTTGTAATGCACCCAGAATTCTGTAATATTTAATCTGTGAAATTATTTGAGTGTTTTACGTCACCAAAAATGTGCTCCTTGGACTTCCATGAGAAAGGAACACACACAGTGGGGCAGGGAGCTCGCCCCACCCTTCATCTGAGGTCTGTCCAGCAGCCTGGGTCCTGGCTTTGGACTAATTACCCTATGACCTTGAACAAGTCACCTTGCCATGCCGCATCTTCCTCATGTTTTAGTCTCTGCATAAGGATAAGTAGAGTTTTATTATTTTTGAGATTTCCTGCTTAGATTTTTTTTTTTTAGTTTCCTTTTTTCCCTCCAGTTTTATTGAGAAATAATTGACATGCATCACGGTGTAAGTTTAAGGCATGCAGCCTGATGGTTTGATTTACATATATTGTGAGATGATTAGCACAGTGGGCTCAGCTAACATCCATCTTCTCATACAGATACAATGAAAAAGAAAGAAAGAAAGAAAGTAAAAAAGAAACAATTTCTCCTTGTGATGGGGACCCTTAGAATGTACTCCCTTGACAACGTTTGCATGTTGCCCAGCAGTGGGAACTACATGTACCTGCTGTCCATTAATCACGACATCCCCAGTCCTTACTGATGTTATACCTGGAAGCGTGAACCTTCCAGCCACCTCTTCCAATTGTTCATATTTGTAAAGGGGGATCTAGCCCATGCCCTACCCTATGGCCTTGGGGTGTCATACAGAGGGCTGGGCAAAAGGAGGTTTACAGCTGTGAGTATGCAGAACACAGAGTTTATTGTTGTTTTATCATTAACTAGAGGCCCAGTGCACAAAATTCGTGCACAGGTAGGGTCCCTAGCGGCTGCCGGCTGCCGGCCGGGGCCTCCCTTCCCCGGGCTGCTGGCCACTGGCCGGGGCCTTCCTTTGTTCCGCGCTGCCCCTGGTGGTCAGCGCATGTCATAGCGAGCAATCGAACTCCCGGTCAGTTGAACTCCCAAGGGGACACTTGCATATTAGGCTTTTATATATATAGATTATGGTATTACTTATTTGTGTTACAATAAATAATACTCACAACTGTTAACCTACTTTTCCCACTCCTGAATGTCTGTAACAGTGGTTCTCAACCTGTGGGTCGCGACCCCTTTGGCAGTCGAACGACCCGTTCACAGGGGTCACCTAAGACCATCCTGCATATCAGATATTTACATTACAATTCATAACAGTAGCAACATTACAGTTATGAAGTAGCAATGAAAAAAATTTTATGGTGGGTCACAACATGAGGAACTGTATTTAAAGGGCCAGAAGGTTGAGAACTACTGGTCTATAACATCCTAGACATGAACCTAGAGCAGCCGTGGGCAAACTACGGCCCGCAGGCCGGATCCGGCCCGTTTGAGATGAATAAAACTAAAAAAAAAAGAGACCGTACCCTTTTATGTAATGATGTTTACTTTGAATTTACATTAGTTCACACAAACACTTGATCCCTGCTTTTGTTCCGGCCCTCCGGTCCAGTTTAAGAACCCATTGTGGCCCTCGAGTCAAAAAGTTTGCCCATCCCTGACCTAGAGTCTCCATAAATATTGGGAAAGTAAATGCATAGTTTTCTGAAGAGGTCCTGGACATAGTAGTGCATCTACATTTTTAATGTCCAAGGCCTTCAGTCTGCAAACAGATACATCCATGTCCTGTGCCCATCGGGGGCACTAGATGCATTCACAGGGAATAAGGCGCCGGTGGACTAGCCTATGTAGGTAGAATACCCGGTTTGAATTTAAACTTGGCCTTCTGCTGATGCTGTGTGTAAGGACCTGTCTTGGCACCTCTGAGCCTTAGTCTTTCCATCTGTCAAAGAGGAGAAGCCTCATCGTTTCATCCTCTAGCAGCTGAGGAGGGAAGGTGAGATAAAACCTCAGAGTGCTGGTTAGACATGGCGGCCACATCTGTCAGTTCTGATACCCCGGGGTCACCCCAGACAGCCAGCGTCCCCCGAGGAGGCTTTGTCCAGAATCTCAGCGCTGCGAGTCGGGGTGGGGTTCCACCTGACCAGGCATTGGGTGGACACCGCTACACCCCAACACTCACCGGTGGACAATGAGATGCTGAGGCAGAGGTAGCCCCCAGAGCAAACCTGGCGATGCCTGCGGGCCAGGCCAGCTGGCAGCGGAGACACCGCCTGGGGAGCTCTGACTCCGCCTGGACACAAGGAGCTGGGTCGGCAAAGAAAGAAAAGAGCCGCTGGTGGCTGAGCCCGTCCCTCCGCGGCGGGGAGAAGTGTGAGCGCCGCGTGGATGCTCTGCCTTCTCAGGCCTGAAACCGACATCGCACGAAGGGCTTGAAAATGCTGCCCTTAGGGTGTGCTCACCGAAGTCCACACACGCTTCTGCAAGAGCGTAACTTGTAATAAAGGACCCGTGAGGGGAGGGGTGCCATTAGAACATTCTCAGTCTTCCAAGGGGCTCAGCAATGGAAGCCCTCACACCTGGGCAAAGCGTTAGCATTCACAACGTCCTTTATAAGCATCCCCGCATTTCACTCTCACGGCGATCGTCAGTCTCAATATTTAATATGCTGACATGGCCGTACCGGGTGTTGGTAAATTTAAATTCATACGCAGAATTGGGTAAATTTAAAATGCGAGAGAGGTCACCAACCTGCTTGTTAAACACATGCATATATTCCGGAATATGTACGTTATTGCTATTGTCAACTCTTTGACATCACCACTCAGTGTGTGCGAGTCCACACACACACACCCCTAATCAAGAAAAGGTGCACAGAACACTGCTTGTCGCTAGTACCAGCCAAGGTTTTTAATACTTTTGAATTTTTAAAGTTACTTTTATTTGTTAAAAAGCACTGGCTGCAGCTAAGTTGATTTCAGGACAAAATAAGTAGTAGGTCATGACCAGCAGGATATGTTTTTAAGTCTCTGTAACTCCAACGTTTTAAAAAGTCTGAGCCAAATATCCGTGTATTTTCTTTTGAAATTATATTAGCACAAAAGAAACTAGTTGTGAATGGCAAGGAACTCCCATTTTTCTTTAACTCTATCCACCGTCAGCCCCTGAAACAAATGGAAACATTTGGGTTGATGGGGTGGTAACCTGGTCCTGAGGTTGGCGAAGGCAGGCTGTGTCAGCCGCAGAAAAAATTCTTATTTCCTCCCACCAGAAAAACATCAGCGTTCTTGGCAACACAGAAGGCCACCCTCTCCTCTGGGCTGCAGACTACACAGTCAGACATTATTTGGTGAATATCTCCTCCTCCTTCTCCTTCTTCCTCCTCCTCCTCTTCCTCTACTTATTGCTGTTATTGTTCTTCTTATTCTCTTCCTCCTCCTCTATTTGTTCTTCTTCTTGTTGACCTTCTTCGTATTGATCTCCTCCTCCTCCTCCTTCTCCTCCTCCCTGGACAGGACTCCCATCTTCTCAGAGTCTCACCTCGAACAACGTGGACAATATCCTCCCGAGGACGCAGTTCCAGGGTCACATGCTCTAGTGACAAACTGAGGGATGTACATGAAAAGCACATATGGACGATGGTCCCACCATCACTTCAGGCTCCAGGAACGGGGGCTTCAGCTTCCAAAGAGAAAAGGCTTTCATCTCCATCCATGGAGCCCCAAGGGGAGAGAGAAGCCAGGCTCCGAGTGATGACAAGGGGCATGACAGTGACCGGCCACCAGACCCCAGTGTCTGCGGACACCTGCCTCCCTCCCTCCCCTGGAAGTCGCCCCGGAGTGTGGGTGCGGGAACAGGCACAGCTGAGGGGTGCGGTCTCAGGCCGACTCCTCTGGGAGGGTGCTACTCCTGCCTTTGCAAAAACTCCGGCCTTGGCGACATGCCCATCCGTGGCTGGCCCCCCCAGAGCTCCCAGTTTTGTGGGGACAGACGCTCCTATGGGGCTTCCTCAAAGCTGCAAACTGGCCAGGGAAAAGCAGGGAGTCCCGCCCGGCCCTCTGCAGGGGCAGCCACTGTCGCTGCGTCGTGCCCATGTGCCCGTTCACTCATCGGATATCGCCGGAGGCATGGTCCTAGGCTCGGGTGCCCGCTGGGATGTTGGCTTCGCTTTGGAATCTGGTCTCAGCTCCTCCATGGAGGAGAGCGGGCATGGAGGTGAGGACGGCGCAGCTCCACCTGGCTGGTCTGAGGGTGCGTGTGACCAGGGGGTACAGGTCTGTCCCTGAACAGCAGAGCGGCTCCCATAGCCCGTCACATCCATGTCACAGGGCTCGTCATGGCGGGACCTGCTTTTCATTAATGTCACCTTCAGTCAAAGCAAAGGAGCAAACACCCAAAACACCTTCCCCTGGTCCTTCGGGCGGACAATCCCTGTGGTTCACACACTCCACACAGGCCGTCTCCCGCCTGCTCCAGTCCTTTCTGGAAATGTCTCATTTCTAGATTGTGCTTTCCTGCTTGGGGGCTGGGAAACGTGTGCCCCGTGGATCCTGGCCCCACACGCTGCCGGTGGCTGACTTCATTATTAATGTGCTGTTCGTGGCCACTGATTGGACCCGCTTGCCTGTCTTAAACCCTGTGATGGTTTTAGTTGAAGAAATCAGGGAAAATAAATATTTGGAAATAAAATGCAGAGATGCAACTACATTACAAGGCTCTACCTCAGAGACACAGAGGAAACGAAGACGAGAAATAAGCATAAATCGGTGAGAACGAAGGGTACCGAATCCTAAACACCGGAGGCGCGTCTGTCTTTGATTTTGAGTC
>NW_006284618.1:4436412-4440821 GCF_000327345.1 Myotis davidii | reverse complement strand
CTTTCTAAGCGGACGGGGACTCGGATCTCTAGGCAGGTGGCCCCCGCACCCTCTGCCGGGCTCCGGCCCGAGTGGAGGGAGTTGTTTCAAGAGGAAGGGGACGCCACTCCTCGGCCAAACGTGCTGTGCGTTTGAGAGCAAAGGACAGTTCCTCCTCCACCGTTCGCCCTGACGTGTTAGAGAGAGGGATGCTCTCTGTTTGCAAGGTCGCCACTCAGGATGCTTTGCCGCCGATGGAGCCAGAGGCGGGTCACGCCACAGGCTCCCTGGGATCCGTGGAGTCTGCTCACACCCACTGTCCTTCAGCAGCCCCATGGAGCGTGGCCTCAGTGGGTGGCGCCCTGTCCCCTGAGCACTGTCCTTGCCCGGATGGCCACCCCCAAGGCCAGGAGCCGTGCCGGCAACCCCTGACCTCTCTGTGGGACTCTGGCTGCCGACCTTGGTAGTGGAGGTGCCTCAGAAGGTGGGTGTCCACACCTTTGGGGACCCCTGGGCCCGCTGGGGCTGGACCCCGGCAGGTGCCCACCGGCCACAGGGCCCCGCGGGCGGCTTGTTGGCATGTGTCGGCTCTGTCACCCTGGTTCTCCACCTCCTCAGCAGCAACGCTCCTGCCTCAGAAAGAGGAAAGCGAGCCTGCTTCTCGGGTGCCTGGTCCAGGCTGGTCCCTGGGCAGCCCCCCAAAAGGATGCTGATACTCCGCATCCAGAGTCAGTCACTTCCCCCCCGCCCCCAGCTCTCAAGGAAAGGCTGGGGGCCCTTGGTACTGAGTGTGGCAGCCCCTGGCAGCCCCGCCCCGCCCGGCCCGGCTTGCAGTCAGTCCAGCGACAGCCAGCACTCTTCAGGGCAGGCTGGCAGATCCGGCAGGGGGTGGGCAGAGGCCGCTGCCAGCCTTCTTTGCAATTCAGATGGTAATGTTCTCCTGGGCTTGCTTACCATCTGCTGGGCACACAGACATCTCTCGGTTTGGTCATTAATTAATGTCCTAAGTACCAAGCCACAGCGAACGGGCCGGACCGGGCCTTGAAGGCGATGCCACTGAATTCCTTTCAAGTCCACGGCGGTTTGCTACCTGAGAACGGCCGGCTCTGCGGAGGCGGGAATTCCTTAGGCGGTGTTTGTAGGTCATAGAATAGACCCACTGCACGTCAGTGCTTGGAGGTTAGTCCAAGGAAGACATCTGAATGTTTATTTTCAATGTTTTCCTAAAAAGTAACATTGCATTCAACTGCACAGATGTCTCTTTATCCCTTCAACAACCAGGGGCTGTCCTGGAGGCTCAGGGCTAAAGAGAAACGCTCTTCTGTCCCCTCCGCTCATCTCAGGTTCTCTTGGCGGCAGGTGAGAGACCCAGTCACCATCTTGGCCCCACCCCCCAAGAGCTTGGCTGGTGGAGACCTGGACTGGGGCTGGTGGGCGCTCTGTCTGACTCACCACATGGCCTAGATACATCTCAGAACGTCTTTGTACATCAGCTTCCTTCTCTTTGAAACGGAACCTGGGGACAGTGACCTCCCAAGGGTCTGCCCACTACTAGGAGCATCTTTTGCAAGCACACCCGGGATCAGGCTGAAGGTGCTCATGGTGCCATATCATCCAAGGCAATGTCATGGACCAGATGTCTGTGTCCTCCCCAAACACAGAACCTCCCACCCCCACAGTGTGATGGTGTTAAGACTGGGGCCTCTGGGCGGTGGTTACCATGAGGTAGAATCAGGAGGGTCCAGTCCTCACGGATGGGTGTCCTTTTGAGTCACCGCGGACCTGGCTTCCCCTCTCTCTGCCCTGGAGGACACAGCAAGAGAGCCGCCATCTGCAGCCAGGAGGAGGGCTCTTGTCGGAATCCTACCAGCCGACCTTGGGCTCCCAGTCTCCAGAACTTTCTGTTGCTTATAAGCCATCCGGTGGGTGGTGCTTTTTGTTATAGCAGCACCGATGGGCGAAGACGGGGTGAGAGCACAGACAGCCAGGAGGCTCGGCCTTGCCCTGTCTGGAGAAGGAGAGGCCGGGGGTGGGGAGGTGGGGACGCGTGGCCTTGTGGTCTCTGCAGATGTAGGGGGCCCGCAAGCCCACCCGGATCTCTTTGGTGGGACTGACTAGCCAACCCCTGAGCAGAGGGAAACAGTCAGCCCGGAATGTGAGTCCGGCTGAGCTCCTGACGCCCCAGTCCACCTGGGTGACTTCCGGGGAAACCTCGAAGAGGAGTCTTTGGACAAAGGCTGTGAGGACACTCCTGGGCATTCTTCATTCGTGACACTTGCCTTAGACAGCCCGGCTCTTGTAGGATGTTGGCCCCAGGAAGTGACTGCTTCAAGGAGAACTTGGTCTACTTTGGGCAGGAGCATCTTCCCACCTCACTGTCTTTGTTTCGGAAAATGAACGACTGGCTAAGGCCTGTCAGTGTGCACCTGATGTTGTCACGTTCCAGAGTGGAACAGGCTTTCTTAATCCATCCTGGCGGGCAGCCCTCAGCTCAGGAAGGGCCACAGCCATGAAGTCGGGAGAGGAACTGTGGGGAGGCATAGCCAGTGCCTTTTACGGCTCCTGCAGCCCGAGACGGGATAGCCCGATGTCCTGTTGTCTTGGGAGGGTTGCTGGGTCCCCCAGGTCCTCCTGGCTCAAAGTTGCCAGGTGCCCAAGGAGGGCCACAGTGAGTGTGGGCAGGGACACTTGGCACCCCACAGCGGGGGGTGTGTGGGGCTCAGCTAAAGTTCCAAACTAGAGGCCCATGGGACCAGGACCTCTCCAATGGGGTTCCAGGGGTGCTCGTCAGACGACTGCGGGCTGGGAGGCTCAGTGGCCCAACAGGTGCCCAGGGCACCAGCTGAGCTGGCTCCTGGAGTGGCAGCGAGCTGAGGCCTGGTGGTCCATGCCAAGTGGAGATGGCAGGGTGAGTGGTGAACTTGGGGTCGGGGCCAAGTCCAGGGAGATGGGAGGCGACTTTCATAGGTGGGAAAGCCAACAGATAAAAAGTCAATTTCCTTTTACGCTTCTGCCTCTCACGGCTTTTAATCACAGCATCGACCACTCTGTGTCAATGTATCACTTTAAAATATTGGTCTGCCCGGCCGGTGTGGCTCAACTGGTTGAATGTTGACCCATGAACCAGGAGGTTATGGTTCAAGGGAAGGCCACGCCCAGGCCATGCCCAGGCCCCCACGCATGCACGGCATCCCTGCACAGGCCCTGGGCGATGCTGGGGACTCCCACTACCTGTTGAGGCTGCAGAATGGAGTGACACCGCTGAGCACAGAACAACAGCCCCTCTGACTGTTGTGAGCGGGAACACCTGTCTTCGCCCTTTGGGGAAGCCTGTGCTCCAGGCAGCACTTTCTACGGGGTGTCTCCCTCCGTGCTCCACCCTGCCCCCCAACTGCCTCCGAGCTGCCAGGCAGGTGGCACCCGGAGCTGCTCTATTGTCACCCACTGGCTCCTAATTAAAACGACACAGGTGCAGGCAACAACCCCATCCCCCCCACCCCCCAAAGCAAATTCTAACAGGAAAACAATACCCGGAAATATTGTCTCCTGGACGGCCCCTGACCCCCGCACAGGCACCCCGCCGGGAGGAACGCCTCTCGTGAGCGGCTTCAATCCATCACCGCACCTGCTTGATTGATAAACACGGCGGGTTTATATTATGATTACTGCATGCCATTTCCTGTCACTGTTAATTTATTTGAAAGTCTTAACCTGGTAGGGTCTGACACCAGCAGTATTTTATAATGAGAACCGTAGAAATAAATCATTCCCTCCAAATAGTACAAAGAAAGCTCGCCCCGACTGTTCAGTACACAGGGGCCGGGAACTGGGGGGCTCCAGCAAAGGGGCAGGCAGCGCCTTGTTGGGGCACCCCCTCAAATGCTGGACGAATAATGTGGGCTCATGCGGGCCCTCCATCTGGTGAGGCCCGGTGCTTGGAACAGGGAGGGCCAGCGTCTCTCTTCATTTGGGGGAAAAAATACCCAAGACAGGAAGCTTCCATCGCATTCTGCGGTCAGGTGCTCAGCCCAGACAGACGTGGCGTTGCAGGACCTGAACTTGGGGCCTAAACCCCAGGAGAAATGCTGGAGTTCATTCTCCTTCACGCAGAGGCCGAGGCGGGCAGGCAGCCTTGAGGAGGAGGGTGCCCTGAAGGACGGAGACTCCGAGAAAACCCCAGGCCCGGGTCCTGGGGCGCGGAGGGGGTGCGGGCATGGGGCTCGCCCGCTCTGCACGGCCCCCGCCCCGTTAGGCTGCTGCTCGGTAGTCGGGGCCCATCCAGACAATATTGAAACATTCCCAAATGAACTTTGCATAGAGACATTTTCATTCGCCGCTCCCTCCTCATGCATATTAACAAATGGTATGCGCGGCCTCATTTAATTTACTGATTTTACATTCGGATCACTTTCTCTTTTACAGCTATTTTT
>NW_006284618.1:4420069-4436306 GCF_000327345.1 Myotis davidii | reverse complement strand
AAACTGAATGACAGCAAGCAATATTAATAAATTTAACATAGACTATATCAATTTTTAACAGAATGAATGTGGAAAGCTAAATGTATTATTTTTCATTTAAATCATAGGGTTTATCACCGGTTAAGTAGCAGCCATTTCGGGGGTGGGGGCGGGAGTGGGGGGGACTTGTGACGTGCCATACAAATAGATTTACATCTCATTAATAAGGAAATTAGGCAAATGCCTTTCAAGTTCAGACAAGTACATAAGTGTAATCTCCATATTAAAGAAGTAGTCTTTGATAAACCACGGAGGAATTGTGGCGGCGGCATGTCGCCGGGCGGGCGCGGGGCGCAGGCCCGCCTTTAATTACACCCCTTCATTACTAAAGAGCTAAGTGTCCCTCCAGTTCCGAGCCCACAAATGAGCCGCACGCCGGCCCCTCCCAGGCCATTTCCGCAGGAGCCATGCAGGTCGGTAACGGCACGAACAAAAACGAATTCGTGCCTCTCCCTCTTCTCCGGCCCCCGGACAGGCAGCGCGTTACAATGTGGAGCCGCATCCCTCTGGTCCCCAACGGGGATGACCCACCGAGGGTCCCGCTTTGTGGGAGAGAGACAAGGGGAGGGAGAGCAGCAAAAAAAAACCCAACTCCAATTCTTTATTTTATTATTATTTTTTTTTGTAAATTTCCCTTCATAAATCCCAACAGAGATAATTTGCTGTAAAATGTAAACCCGGCGAGAACTTGTCTGTCGGTGCTAAATAAAAAGTTACGGTTGGCAAGGCGCGTGTTTTTGCAGTAGCTTTGGCGATTATAGGAAATTACATGCAAAGCCAGAGTTCTGATCTTAAGTTAATTTATAATTGGGAAAAACTTATTAATTAGCTATGTTGCTCTAATTAAGAATTAGAAGGAAGTGCGTGAGCAAGCCAGTCAGCGGCCGATGACAGGAGGTTTGAAAGCCCCAAAGATGCAGCTGCTCAGCCTTGCCCGGCGTGGGCTGGTCTCCACGGGAGCTGGGCTCGCCCGGGCGCACGCCCGTCCCGGGGAGTCGGAGCTCAGGGAAAAGGCCCCGGGGCGCAGCTGGGTCTGGGGTGCCGTGGGCTGGCCACGGTGCAGGGAAGAGCTCGGTCCACGCCTGGCCCGGCTCCCTCCAGGGACCCAGCTCCTGGGCACACACACCTCTAGGCCCAGCGCCTGACCACTGTGTTTACTTGATTCTCAGTTGGTTTCCAAACTGGCCTTTCTTCCTCTGAGTTTTTTTAAAGAAACAATTTTTATTTATTTCAGAGAGGAAGGGAGAGGGAGATCAGAGAGAATCATCCATTGGCTGCCTCCGGCACGCCCCCTACTGGGGATAGAGCCCCAAACCCGGGCATGTGCCCTGGTGGGGAATTGAACCGGGACCTCCTGGTTCCTAGGTCCATGCTCAATCACTGAGCCACGCCGGCCGACCTCCTCTGCAATTTTTAAAACACTGTTCTAGTGTTTTTTCCTCTATCCACTGACAGCTGCACAAGAGGACTGAATCTTACAGTATTTGTAAAGGCCAGACGTTTTCCCAAAACACACATTCAATGAAACACAACATTTTAGAATCTTTCATTCGACCCCCTGCCTGCCTTGGTGGCTGTGTCTTCCCCTGATTCTCCATCGTCCATCGCACGCCCGGCACTGGGCAGCATCTCTACTATTCTTATCGGTTATTAAGACAGAAAAGGAACTAAAAGCACAAACATCAAGATGAGAGCTACTGTCTAAGCTCATTGCTCACTGCAAAAAAAAAAAAATCCACGGTGATTAAATTTTTTAAACCAAACTGAACCTTTCTCATCTGTAAGGGGCATTTTCAGGGCAGAACAAAAACTCAAGTGGGCATTGGAGGGAAGTCAGCCTTCTTATCTGAATACCAAAAAAGGTGCCCCTAGATAAGGATGCTGCAAATAAGAAGGAAAAGACCTCGGCGTTAGCACATTTCTGCCATCCTATCCCGTCTGCTGGCAAGACTCGGGGTTCCTGGGACACTCTTAGGAGGTTAATGATCTTCTGTTGTCTGCTCTAAGCCTCTGATTCATTTTAAATTAGAGGCAAAGTGGGGTGTTTAAAGTAATTCAAATGGGAAGGAGTCTTTCTTTAAAATCAGGGGCTTTAATCCCCTCACAATCATTAGCCTGTAGTGAGCTCAAAGGACAAGGTTGTGGGAGATAAGGAGCAATGTTTAGGGTGTTGCTGCTAATGAAACCCAAGAGGCCACGCCTCAGGAGCCCCTGCGCGCCTCCCTTGCTCCCAGCACCCTCAGCGCCCCTCCATCCCTCCCAGCACCCTCAGCGCCCCTCCATCCCTCCCAGCACCCTCAGCGCCACCCCATCCCTCCCAGCACCCTCAGCGCCCCTCAATCCCTCCCAGCACCAATGTTTAGGGTGTTGCTGCTAATGAAACCCAAGAGGCCACGCCTCAGGAGCCCCTGCGCGCCTCCCTTGCTCCCAGCACCCTCAGCGCCCCTCCATCCCTCCCAGCACCCTCAGCACCCCTCCATCCCTCCCAGCACCCTCAGTGCCCCTCCATCCCTCCCAGCACCCTCAGCACCACCCCATCCTTCCCAGCACCCTCAGCGCCCCTCAATCCCTCCCAGCACCCTCAGCGCCCCTCCATCCCTCCCAGCATCGACGCCCGGGGTCCCTGCAGAACTGGGGGCGTTTCTGGGGAAGCCGGTGTTCAGATGCCATCCTGAGGCCTTGGAGGGTTTGCTCCAAGTCCCAGCAAAGATCGCTCGATTCTATGAGGGGCTGAAACGTGAACAGGCAACCCTCTTTGAAAGTTAACCCAGAAGATGGCTGAGTTTACCCTAAAATTAAAAACTAAAATCCCTAGAACCTCTGGCATTTCTAGTTTATAGCCACGGGGAGAGGGTCCCAGAAAACCCATGTGGGCCGCTCTGAGGCAAGTTATGGTTGGCTGTTCTTCCCACTGCTCCCCCACCTGCACCCCGGACCTGCCTCTGACACCCTAGAACTCTTCCTGAGTCTCCTGGGTGCACGTGCCACCTCACGGCCAGGCCGGCCATCAGCACCCCAGTCAGACTGCCCCTGGTGCCGTGAGGCTGCCACTGTGCCGAAAACCCGTCTGTCTCCATCCCTGTGGTCGAGCACTGGGTGTGGCACATAGTAGGTGCTTCATGTGTCAGTGAACAGAGAAGAGAACTTGAACTTGGTCTCAGCACCCACCCAGCCCCTCTGAAGCCTCTGCCTCCTTCCATCCCGCCATCACTGGGTGACAGGGGCCTCCTGCTCCCCTTCACTGCTGGCAGTTTCAGGGACAACCTCCAATGTCCTCTGGGGGAGCCTGACTTCTTTTGAGTAGAAGGAGGCCCTTAGCTCAGATGGCTCTGTGGGAGGGGCTGACTCCTGGGTGACCCCGTGACCTTGACTGCAACAGGGAGTGCACTTGGGGACCCTTTGCCACCCTCCACCTTCTGCAGCCTGCGAGAGCTGGGCCTGCGAGGGATGGTGGAGGAAAGAGATGATCATCGAGGGCTGGAGGGCAGCCTGGGTCATCCGCTGGGTGTGTTCTAAGCTCATCAGCTGGCTGGCCTGTGCAATCCCCCTGCTTCCCTCAGGCAGTGCTCCACCCAAACCCGGCGCTCAGAGGAGAACAAGGAACAGAGCGATCAGCATGGGGGAGCATACTCTTCATTATTTGCAAAAAATAAATCAATTTTTGTGTGAAATTTAAGAATTTAATAGAATCACTATCAATATCAGAAATAAGATTTCAGTGACAAACATAATTTAAAATAAAAATCCACCTGCCTTCTTATAAGCCAATGACAATCATTTGATAATAAATGGATATAAGTTTCCATTGACAATAGCAAAACCGCTCTACAAACTACTAAAAATAGTTACCGAGATGGCACCGGGAAAGAATACGAGGAAATCTCTGAAAATCTGGTCTGATGGAAAAACAAGACCTGAATCAGTGGAGATGCAGACCACGCTCTCCAAACGGCTCACGTGGGAAGGGCGAGAGTCCTCCCAGATTACGTTCTGTGCTAAATGCTCCTCTTCCCAGTAACATGCCAGCAGGGCTGTTGCGGGAAGGTTTTAGAAACAAAATTCGTTCTAAGTTTAATAAACATGCAATTGTCAGATCCTATCTAAAACACCCAATATGAATATGCAGAGGACATGATTGTACCATATGTCAGATGTTTGCTGGGAAATTAACACCGTGCAGTAATGGTGCCTATACAATGAGAAAAACCAGCAACCCAGGAGAATAAAAAAGCACCCAAATATGCACGGCGAATCAGTACATGTTTTTCGGTGGCATTCTTCTTTTTATTTTTAAATACGTTTTTATGGATTTTAGAGAGAGGAAGGGAGAGGGAGAGAGAGAGAAACATGGATGAGAGAGAAACACCGATCGGCTGCCCCCTCTAAGCCCCCTACTGCAGATCAAGCCCACAATCCGGACATGTGCCATGACCGGGAACGGAACTGGCGACCTTCTGGTGCATGGGATGACGCTCAACCACTGAGCCACACGGGCTGCGGTGGGGGCATTTTAAATCAATGTGGAAAACTGTTGATAATACATGATGATGGGGCCCCTGGGTGGGCCTTTGGGAGGTGAAGGCAGGGGGATCCCTGAATCACGGGGTGCCGCACGCAGATGTCCAGGCGTGTCCCTCACACAACCATCTTCTAGTGCGAGTTTTCCATATTGGGATTTGGACTCTGTTGACTCCAAAGTTGGGAACTTAGAGGTTTGCATTTGAAAATTTTCAGGCAAATGGCCATAGAGACTCCTGAACAGAAGCCAGTTGGTTATGACCGTTTTCCTGCCCGTGGCAGCTGAGCGCCCACCTTGGGTGTGAGGAGGGGCACCGTCCTGCTTCAGACGTAGGGACGGACCAGGTTCGCACACTGAGCGATCTTTAATCCAGAAACATCAACGGTGACCAGAGCCTCTGCCAATGGGGGCCTGTCTACCGTGCAGGCATTCACGGTTACACAATAAAATACACAAATAAAGAAAATAAAACTTACAACAATGCACACCTATTATCATTAGTGTCCTGCTCAGGAATGTGAACATTTCATTCCCTAATTTACATCATTTGCTGTTTAATGTATCAGAATAATATTGCTGCATTTCCAATTTAAACCATAAGTACTTTTAGTATGTCATGAATCACTGAGTAATTACTAATATTCATTTTCTATTAAGTTATTTTGTAAAAAATTTAATTTGTGCCTATGATTGCTACTAATAAATAACAGTATATTAACTTATTTACTTCATTTTTTTTTCTTATTTCCACAAGGGCACCCTATGGGCTAGCAGCTACCTATTCCTCATAATATATGTCAAAATTAAGTCCGGATGTATAAATAGCTTTAATATAAAAAGTAAAGCCACAAGTGAAGTAGAAGAATAAACAAATGGTCTTGAGAAGGTGGAAACTTCTAAGCTTAGATTGGAGGGTGAAATCATAAGCAAAGAAATTGAAGAGATTTAGCTAGGGAAAAATTATATTTACATTAACAAACAAGCAAAAATTAAAGCAAAAGGCAATTAAATGAACCAAGTGCAAGAAGCGACAAGGAAAATGCAGACACATGACAGACTAGAAAGTGCATTTCCCAGAGAAAGAGGTGGGAGTTCTACTACATAAAGGTTTCCTGCAAATCAACTCAAAAAGGTTCACAACTCAGGTCAAAAACGGTCAAAGAGATGGAAATGGAAGCAAATGGAAAGATGTTAAGAATCACTTGTCATAAGAAAAGGAAAGTTAACCTGAGATACTACTTTTGTATTAGGATGAAAAGAATAATAAAAATAGGCAAAAACACAAAATAAGCAAAATTCTATACATATAAAAGGCTAAGTGACTGGCGGGTAGGTATGGCGTGCACTGATCACCAGGGGGCACATGCTCAACGCAGGGGCTGCCGAGTGACAGCAACTTTGCAGAGTGCCCCTCTGGGGCTCCAGGACTCCTCAGGGAATGTCTGACTGCCGGTTTTGGCCTGATCTCCGCAGGCCAGGCCTAGAGATCCCACCTGCTGGAGGGACCCTGCTCACTCGGCAGACATCCTTCGAGCCCTGGCACCACCCAGGTGCAGCTGGCCAGGGAGGGGCTATGGGAGGTTGGCTCCAGGGTGTGTCCAGCCCATCTCTCCCACTCCCGCCTTGCCGGCCACCTTCTAATTAATTTCCTCTCAATGTGCATGAATCCGTGCACTGGGCCTCTAGTAAATTAATAAAATAAGATTTAATGGTGAATATATGAGGGGATGGACATTCTCAATGATCAGGAAGAAAGAGATTTGTCCAAATTCTGTGAAGGAAATTGTCCCAATGACTTCAATATTGTTCAATCTCTTTGATTTTATTTCCAGTGATCAACATGAGGAAATTAATGGAAGATAAATATAAAGATAGTTTTCTTCTAAATTGCTTATAAAAGGAGAATATTTTAAACAACTGAAACCTTCTATAGTACAGAACTGGATGGGAAAATTATGAAATAAGCATAAAATAAGATACTATGTGGTTATTACGATGATGCAGATTTATAGTGTATGTTACACAACCCCATTGTGACTTATAGTGTATTTGTGTGTGGTGTGTACGTGCACACACACACACATATACACTACAGTTACAGACACCGAGAGATAGCGGTGGGGGGTGGGGTGTACAAGGTGAACAGATATGCCCGATAATCAGAGAGGAATCAATATAATCTTAGTTTAATGACATAAGTACATAGTCTTTTAAAAGGCAGAATTCACATGCCAGAAAATTCACCCTTTGACAATGCACCCTTCAATGGTTTCTCACAAGTTTATGCCAACATCGCCACTGTCGGATTACAGAATATTTTCATCACCCCCAGTCCCTGCACCTATTAGCAGACAGTACTCATTTCTCCTCCACCCCATGAGCACCTGTCTCCATGGCCTTGCCTACTCTGAACATGGAAATTATGTGGGATCATACAGCTGTGGGCTTTTGTGTTGGCCTCCATGCACTTAGAGTGTTTTCAAAGTTCAGCCATATTGCAACAGATATTCATTCCTTCATATGGTTGGACGGATCACTGTGTTTATCCGTTGGGTAGTATGTGGACATCTGTGTTGTGTCCACTCTGGCTATTATGAATAATGCTGCTGTGAACATGTGTGTGGATACATGATTTCAATTCTTTTAGTTAAATTCTAGACTTTTCCAAAGTAGCAGCACCATTTTACATTCTCACCAGCCATGTATGAGGGTTCCAGTTCCTCCACATTAACACCGACATTGGTATTTTCTGTCTTTTTTTTTTTTTATTGTAGTCACCCTAGTTGGTGTGAAGCAGTTTTGCTTTGCATTTTTCTAAAGACTAAGGATGGTATCTTTTCATGTGTTTATTGGCCATTTTTATATATTCTTTAGAGAAGTGTCTATTCAAATTCTTTGCATATTTTAAGTTGAGTTATTTGCATTTTGATTGTTGATTGTTTATGTGTTCTGGATACCACAGACCTGTAATGATGTGCCAATTTTCTCTCCCATTCAGTGTGCCCCTTTAACTTACTTTTTATCTTTTTAAAAATGTTTCTTTATTGTTAAAAGTATTACATATATTCCCTTTTTTCCTCCTTTCACTTTTTGATACTCTCCTTTGAAGTACAAACGTCTTCCATTTTGATGAAGTCAAATTTATGTATTTTCTTTGGTCACTTATGCTTTAGTGTCATATCTAAGAAACACCGCCTAACCCAAGGTCACACAGATTTAAACCTGTGTTTCCTTCTCAGAATTTTATAGCGTTAGCTCTTACATTTAGGTGTTTAATGCATTTGAGTTAATTTTTGTATATGGTGTGAGGTAGAGGTCAAACTTCAATTTTTTTTTTTTTTTTTTACAGGTAGAAACTTACTTGGAGTAACAGTTGTTGAAAAGTCTATTCTTTCTCCATTGAAATGTCTTGGTATTTGTCAAAAATCAATTGACCAAAAATATATGGGTTTATTTCTGGATTCTCAATTCTGTTCTACTGATCTACATGCCTGTCCTTATGCCAATATCATCTGTCTTGATTTCTGTAGTCCTATATTGTTTTAAAATCAAGAAGAGTTAGTCCTCCAACTTTGATACTTTTTTTCAAAGTTCTTTTGACCATTCGGTGTCCCTTGCATTTCCATATACATTTAGGATCAATTTTTTAAATGAATTTTGTTTGTTAATTTCTGAAAAAAGCTAGTTGGAATTGTGATAGCGATTGCAGTGGTTCTGTAGATGAACTGGGGATATTGCCACTTTGTCATATGAAGTCGTCTAGTCCATCACCACGGACGCCTTGCCATTTACTTAGTCTTCCTTACTGCTGTCCATGATTTTTTGTAGTTTCCAGTACACAGTCTTCTATTTGTTTTGTTAAATTTACTCCTAAGTATTTTATTTATTTTTAATGCTATTGTAAATGGAATTGTTTTCTTAATTTTGTTTGAGTTGTTCATTGTTAGTGTATAGATATAATTGTATCTTGAAACTCATTTATTAGCTTTAATACTTTTATATATATTCCTTAAGATTATATATATATGTGTGTGTATATATATATAATGTATGTATATATAAATTTACATGCATATATGCATAACCCATGGACACAAACAATAGAGTGGTGAAGGCCTGGGGCAGGGGGACGGGGCAGGCTAGAAGGGGTTAATGGGGAAAAAAGAGGGACATCTCTAATACTTTCAACAATAAAGATAAAATCTTTTATTTTTTACTTATTTTTTAAATATGTATTTTTATTTATTTCAGAGAGGAAAGGAGCAGGAGAGAGAGAGAGAAAGAGAGAGAGAGAGAGAGAGAGAGGAGAGAGAGAAACATCAATGATGACCCTAGACTTCCCCCCGCCCCACCTGGACGTCTTAACTCTCATTACTAGGGCTGTCTGAAATTCTCCCGCTGGTAGGAATTAAATCTGTGCTCCTTGCCGTGGAGAACCAGGGCCACTATGCCTTCCACATCTCCATTGCTCAAGGGCCTGATACAATGACACCGTCCCAGCTGCAGAGTTGAAACCCAGCGCCTAGTTTTTGAAGCCATAAATGAATGAAGGCCCGTCCCCCAAATCCGAGTTCAGCATCCAGAGCGCAGCTCAGAGAAGGGACGTAGAAGCGCAGCATCCCCACTACTCAGCCTCTTTGAACCGATCTGCAAACTCTCCGAACTCGGTGCCCGAGTCTTTGTCCAAGTCCACCTGAAGAAGTACCAGCGCTGCTAAGGGATTTATTTTCCTTAAGGCAGAGCCCACTGGCTTTATTTGCCTAGGACCCGAGAGTAAACATTTCACGCTCTGGGGCCATACATTCTCTGTCCTAACTACCCGGTTTTGTCATGGCAACGTGAACGCTGCCGTGGGTGGGCCTTAAACGAATGCCCCCTAGGGTTCCAGTGACACCTTACTGGGGGCACTGAAACTCGAACGTCCTATGATCTCCAC
Source organism: Myotis davidii (assembly GCF_000327345.1). Classification (NCBI taxonomy): domain Eukaryota; kingdom Metazoa; phylum Chordata; class Mammalia; order Chiroptera; family Vespertilionidae; genus Myotis; species Myotis davidii. The sequence goes on along the minus strand of NW_006284618.1, from coordinate 4,426,812 downwards.
CTGCAACAAAATCGTCTCCTTTCGCTCTCTTTTTCTAACCATTTAAGACCATAAAACCTATTCCCAGTTCATGGGCTGCACCATACAAGGTGGGGGGCCAGATCTGGACCGCGGCCACACTTTGCCAATCCCTCCTTTTAAATGGTGAACTCAAGAGACCAAGAGCAACAGCCACCGCACAACGCGTCCCAGAGACGGTCCCTTCCCCAAGTCGCACAGTCCCCGGGCCCTTCGCGGGAATTAAATGAGCCATCCTTGCCCAAGCCCGACCCGTTGTCTCCGCGTCCCCTATCTCTTCCCAACCCCGGCTTGTTTTGTTTTGTGTTGTGTTTCCCCGGCAACACTTTTGGTCCCGAAATGCCCCGTTAGCGCTCCCCTCCAGGGAGACCCACACCTTGCGCACCAGGGGGCGAGTTCCCCGGGGGGCCAGGAGGGTTCAGGCCCCACAACATGGCTTCTTTCCTTTTCGTTAGCCAAGGAGCCAAGTTTCTCGGTGCTTCCTCTTAAAATGCAACAATGTAAAGGTCACCGAGGAGGCGATGGAACTCGGAGTTGTAATAAGGAAGGAGAAATAAAAAATAATGACAGAAATAAATTGTCATAAGAGGGGATACAGTTATGATTTATTGTGATATTCTACAAATTTGGAGGTGATTAAAAGCCACCTAAAATTCACATTAACAAGTCACATAAAAATGGAATTAAACTGGTGGGCATAATGTGGCAGGGTATAAAGAAAAATCATGACAGAGATAAATTGACAGAAGAAGGGTACTAGTCAAGCCTCGCTCAGCGGTGCCGCCCTGACAGCAGCCTCGCGTTTTAATTTCAGAGTTGTGGTTGAGTTTTCGGAGTTCATTAAAGGCCCGCATTAAGAATCTCATAAAAGCGAGGAGGAATTAGTGACCATAATGTGGCAGAGGAAATAAAGAAACAATAATGACAGAAATAAATTGGCAGAAGAATGATACACTTAATGTTTCACTCTGACACCCTCTATTAATAGGCCCCTGCAAGCTGGAACAAATGTCATTCATATTTTAGCCAAAGCACACCACTAATTAGGCCGGCTCTCGGCGCCCGAATTAGATTTGAGATCCCTCACCTTTAAGAGTGGAATCATTTGAATTCGAAAGAAAAGAGCTGGTGACAGAAAAAAAAACTTTCTACTTGGGCTTTTCTAATGAGATAAAATTCCCCCTTCTCCCCATTTCGCAGCTATAATTGCTGATTATGTTGTTACATAGCCGCGGCGCTCGGCTCTCTCCGCCCGTCATAATGATCTAGGCTGGCAGTTCAGGCGGCTTCAAACGCGGGCGGCCGGGGCGCGCGTCTAATTTAGCGCTCATTCCGGCCGCAGGTACCACACAAGGTAAACACTGTATTGTTATAATTAATTACCCCTTAGGCCTCGCCAGGCCATCTCTGTTTCAGCTGACCCTTATAATAATAAGGCTGCCGGGCATATTGTATTTCTTTTGACAGATTAATTAGAAATTCAGCCGTGGAGGTACAAAGCCACGCGGTCATGAATATTTAAATGGCCTGACACGCCGAATCATGAAAGGGCTGCTGCACTACATGACGGACAGGGGATATTAGGCAAGTGACTCTAATCAATAATCTCTTGATCTCCTACATATTAATACACTGCCTGCTGTTATTAAGCTCCGTAATAAGGAAGGGGAGAGAAAGTTCGTGGAGCTCCGCTGTAGGCCCCGGCGAGGCCCCCAGTGGCTACGCTAACTGACTGAGAAAACGCGCCCGCAGCCGGCCGCAGCCTCTTCAATCTAATCCAATCCCCGGGAATGGCAGCTCCGAGGAGCGCCGGCCCGATAATTATTGGCGCTGACAAGGTGAGGGCGTCTGCAGGCAAATGAGCTGGGAAGCAGCGGTCCCCAGACCACCCAGGCCCAGCCGAGGCCGGGCGGTGGGCGTGGGGGCCGGGGGCTCACCGTGCCTGTTGTCGGGGCCACCGGAACACCAAGTCAGGAGATTCTCCCGGCTCCCGGCGCTCATCCCTGCAGCACAAGGCCGCCGCGTGAATTAAGTAGGCAAGGCAGCTGCATATCATCTAAATTAATTAAGGGAGCGAGGCCGCTCCACCCTAAGCAAGCCCTGCATGTCGCCACTGCGGTGCCCGACACCCACCTGAGCGGGACGCTGTCCCCTAGCATCCCCAGACCTGCCCTGGCCCACCAGCAGGTGCCCAGAGGCCTCCAGAGGCAGCCCTGCCCGAGCCCCCCGCCCACCTCACCCGCTGCCCTGTGTCTCTGTGAAGGGCTTTACTCAGAGCTCTTCCTTCATTGCACACCTTGAACAATCCCTCCCAGGGACCGAGCACCTGACTATGCACTTGATCCCTGAGCTTCCACCCAGGTGGCCCAGGCTGGCAGGAGTGGGGCAGGTGAAGGGGGTACCCTCCAGCACGAGAGCAGGGACTTTGCCATCCATGGGGGGGGGGGGGGCAGAAACAGACCTGAGGCAGCGGAGGGTCCAACCGCAGTTTGAGAGGCGGGGTACTGGGCCGTGGCGATCGTCTGGAAGGACCTTGAAAGGAAAGGGGCATCCACGCTCCGTTTCCGGTTTCCTGCCTGGCAATGCTGACCTTCCGGCTCTCCCGGGCGTGGTCTGTTCCAGGTGTGGGCGCTACCCCCTTCTCAGCGTGCGGGCTGCACCTGTCTGCCTCATCCAGGACATCCTGATTCACCTGAGTTTTGTTTGCTTGCGTGATTGTTTTGTTTGGTTTTGTTTTTTGGTGGACAGTAAAGAAAAAGATTAATTTCCATGCCTGTGTCCACAGGGTGTGGAGCAGAAGGGAGAACAAGAACCAGCGAACTTCCGCACGGGTAGGAATGTCTACCAGGGGTGGGCAAACTTTTTGACTCGAGGGCCACAATGGGTTCTTAAACTGGACCGGAGGGCCGGAACAAAAGCATGGATGGAGTGTTTGTGTGAACTAATATAAATTCAAAGTAAACATCATTACATAAAAGGGAACGGTCTTTTTTTTTTAATAGTTTTATTCATTTCAAATGGGCCGGATCCGGCCCGCGGTGCCGGGAGCCGGTCCATCCTTGCTGTTTCAAGGGACCTGTCGTAGTTTGCCCACGGCTGGTCTAGCCCCTCGGGGGCCTGAATGCCTGGGAATCGTGGTGCCTGGGCCGGGCTGGGGCCTTGACTGCCCTGTGTGAGCGCCCTCCCCGCGACTGTGGGTGAGGGCCCTGCTGGCCCCGGTGACCCGGGGCATGTAGAGCCGCTAACCTTTCCTCCTGGCCTCTGTCCTCCGCAGCTCCCAGCAGCAGGGCGCTCACCTGTGCGGGGAGGGCCCTGTCCTTTGAGACCTGGGCCTCTGGGGCTGCGTGCTCAGGTCTGCCCTGGCGGGGGCTCCAGTTGTAGTCTCTCAGAAGGTACAAGACTCGGTCCTGAGCCCCACGGCCCCACATGACACCTACACATGCAGGAGCTTCCCGTGCCACCTCCTGAGCCTCCGTTTTCCCGCCTGCACTGCCACCCACCTTTGCCACGCGCACGAAGTGACACTGCCTGCTGACAAGGGCCTTGCAACGTAAACACTCACTGTCCCTTGTACCTCGGACCATGATCCCAGCCGGGGTCCCATGCTGTTCACCGCGGCTCCTCGGGGGTGCCCAGACTCTCCATGCCTGCGCTCTGCGCGACGTGCTTAGTCCTTACCGCACTTCCTGTGTGGTTCCTGGCATGAGCCAGGCCCTTGCCCATGTCCTGGCCTGTCCGCTTCAGTCCGTGTGGTGCCAGGACCTCACCGAGGCCGGGGCTGGGTCTGAGGCGGGGTTCTGGGCCATGGCAGCCCAGGGCAGGTCTGAGAGCTGCTGGACCGTCCCAGGGGAAACGTTCTGCATCGTTACCTGCACCCAGGGCGCAGCCCCGCTTGCTCCAGGCTGGAGCTCAAAAAGGGAGGAGGGAATTAAGAATAAAGAAAAGCAACCCCAGGGTGATGGCCAAGTTAAACCCTCAAGTGCAAAACTTGTAAGTATTGCACTGTGGCTAATGCTGATGACCGCGATGATGATGATGATGATGATGATGATGAGAACAGCAACGAGGAGAGGGCTCCCTTCTAACCTCACCATGGGGGAGGGAAAGCCTCCCTAACAGGCTGAGTTCTGGGAACTCATCGCCGGGGCTCCGTCTCTTTATGACCAACTCCGAACGCATTTCAAGCCAAGAAGCACATTCATTGCAAATTGTATAAAAGAGTTGGGGCCAAAATGAAGCTGTTAAAAACCACATCTGTAAAAATGGGGTAATTATTATGGGTGGGTAGAAATCTGGCAAGAATTATTTTCTTAAATAAGGCGTAAAGGAGAACAGATGTGCTGTAACTGACACTTTTTTTTTTTTTTTTTTGCAGTTCCACGATTTGTGTGAAAGGAAAAAATTGATCCGATTTATCAGATTATCCTATTTATTGCAGCGCAGCGGGGGCCACGGAACATCCTGCTGCCTCGAGCTCTTCCCCGGAGAAGGAGGCGGCGGGCGAGGCCTAAAGGGACCCGTGGGTTTGATGATGGCACAGCAGGTGGGAGAGAGAGGTGGGCTGGACGGGCAGGGGGACCTCAGAGGAGGGGGAGGGTCTGCAGGAGATTCTGTGATGGGAAGGGAGGGGGCCGTGAACTGCAAGGAGAAAGCCACACAGGCACAGCAGGTCAAGGTCAGGGCGGAACGGGGAAAGTGGCCAAAGACAAAGACAGGCAGTTTGAGTCTGGAAAGAATTAGGCGCCGGATCCCTCATTACCTTGCTCTGTGTCTGCGGCGTGGGGAGGCGTTTGGGTCGGGTTCACTTTTTGGAGCTTAGCAACAGATATTTGTTGTCACTGAACTAATAAACACAATGGACACATGTTGGCAAAGGGGGTCCGGGGAGGCATGGAACTTATTAAGGGGAGTAATCGCCTAAACGGGCCCACGGCACGATTTTAATCTCCCATGACAACACTCAGTTGTCGAATTCAGCGAGAGTGTCCAAGATGCTACTAACATTAAGCCAGAAATTCCTAGATTTATTCTGCTGTGTGTGTGTGTCTGTTTTTTTCTCCTTTAGTTAGGAGCAGGAAATGCCAGTAAGCTGTGAGAATCTAAGCAAGAAATAAGAAACTGGGAAGAAAAAGGGATGGTCTAGCATTTCATGAGATTCCTGCCATGAAAGCTCTAACAAATGTCGCTTGCCTCCCCTCGATCAGGAGGCACTGTGGGATTTTAATTGGACTTTTGGCTTTTCTTCATTTGATTTAAACCAAGGTAGAATTTCAAACAATAACACTGGAACACCTGGTTAACACGTCAGATGATACGCACAGTTGTAAATTGTGGTTTTAATAGTTGCTCCCCGGGGAATTTGAAAGGGCCTCATTGTTCTGTTTGGCAGATATTTAAAAAAAGAAAAGGAAAAAAAAAAAGAAAAAGAAACCAACTACTGGGATTTAAAAGCCATGCATGTGATTTCAATGTAACTCAGATCATGAAATGTAATCCCTCGACCCCACTCGTGGCCGCGAGGACGGCCCACAGCCACGCGGTGGGCTTCTCACGTTCTCCGAAGCCATCATCCAGCTGGAAGTTTAAGGAAATGCAGTTAGTTCCCCTCCTGGGCGGACAGGGAAGATTTGGGGGTGTAAGCATCGAGAAACAGCCCGGGGTCCCACTGTGGTGGGCATGCCCGTCCTGTCCGCACACTCTGGTGTGAAGAGAACCCGGCAGTTCTCTTTCTCTGGGAAATGAGCACAAGTCCCCCAAGCGCGGCTCGGGCGCATCAGCCTGGTACGCAGGCTTCCTCCCCGCCAGCTCCTTTCCTGGTCAGCGGGGGGCTGGCCCTGTCTGGAAGCCCTAGAGCGATTACCCCATATTTTAAAGTGACAGTTTTCAAAACGTCTGCACGACTTTTGCCCTTCCCTCCCAGCTGCGGCCCCACCCCGCTGCTGCCGCCTCTGGACCTGACCCTCCGAGGGCACGGATTTAAAACAAAGATGTGGGTGTCGTGGCTTTGCACCGATTGCAGCCAGGGACGTGGGGGAAACAGCCCTCAGAGATGCCCATCCGGGAATGGTTCTCCCTCCTCCTCCCACTCCTCCCAGCTGCTCTGTACCCCACAGCCACCTGGGCCCGGTCCTGGGCTAGGACCCTGGAGCCCGAAGCCCAGAAGGACCTTCCCAGGAGGAACCGAGGAAGCAGCAGGTGGCGGCGTGGACACCACCTCTTTCAAATCCCTTATTGTGGGACCAGCAAGTAGAAGCCCAGAGAACTGAAGGCTGGCCCAGGTGTCCCCCACGCTCCCTGCCCTGCATCGCCCGCTCGCAGGGGCCACCTCTGCATCCTAGTCGCTGCTGTTGTCCTGCAGGCTGCAGGCCGTGAGGCCCAGGGACAGGGTCTGACTCCAGGCATCCCTTCTGGAAACTTCTCTGGACTCTCTGGTGTCTCCCAGAAAATGGCCTGGGTGAAAAGGAAGTGTGTCCTACTAAGTAGGGGGCATCCAGAGCCCAGCTCTATACACAGTGGGTGCCTGTTCTCTACTCACAGTGGATGCCTGTACTTCACACACAGTGGGTGCCCTAGTCCTCACACACAGTGGGTGCCTGCTGCTTACAGTGCCTGCTGGATCTGTCTCCTGGAGCACTCTGCCCCACTCCCTGTTGGAGGCCGTGTCTGTCGCATCTTTCTGCTTCATAGGAGAGCGCGACGGTGAGCGTGGAGGGAATCGGTGGTTT
>NW_006284618.1:4395572-4420023 GCF_000327345.1 Myotis davidii | reverse complement strand
AGGGCGGAGGGACCAGAGGGCAGCTCGTTAGGTGGAGCGCTGGCAGGTGAGGCCGGCTCACCAAAGCCTAATTGTTGATGCACTGGCCGCCCCATCGCGTGACATCCGAGACCGCAGCAGGAAGGCCCGCACACCGCTTGCCGCTCCGCGTGAGTCGGGGACTCGCTCTCTGTCGCCGGCGTCCTCGCCTGGGCTCTCGGTGAGGGAAGCCCCGAGGCCTGTGAGGCCCTGCAGGCTGCCAGCTGGGCGCCCCGGCGGCCTGGCCGGCTCAGCGCCTCCACGGAATGAACGTGTGGTGGCCTGGAGTTGCACATGCTCCCTACTCCTTTCTAGCGCATAGACAGGATGGCGGCAGCTGGGAAGGGTGTCCGCGCTCTCCAGGCGGCTGGGTCACTCAGAGTCATTCAGAGCCAGAGAGCACCTCACGTCCTTCAAGTTCAGGGGCATCCGACTGGTGCAGGAGCCGCCTGATCCCTGTCTGGACGCCTGGACGGCTCCACTCAGCGTCGGCTCTGAGGACCCGTAGGGTTTCCACACCGAAGCCTCGTGGTCTTTCTCCATAACGTTGAACACCTGGTTGTTTGGGCAAGTCCGGGTGGGAGACGGACGGGTGGGTGTCTTCCGTGTTCACCCAGCTGTTGGGTGTTACGTGGACGTGGGCCTGGCCTCGGGTCCCGGAGATCCGGGCACAGTGGCATCTTCAGCATGAGGTTTGCTGGGTCAAGAAGCGTCTCAGCTGGGCCGGCTGGTGTGGCTCAGTGGTTGAGTATTGACCTATGACCCAGGAGGTCAGGGTTTAATTCCCAGTCAGGGCACATGCCTGGGTTGCGGGCTCCATCCCCAGTGTGGGGCGTGCAGGGGGCAGCTGATCCCTGATTCTCTCAGCATTGATGTTTCTCTCTCTCTCTCTCTCCCTCTCCCTTCCTCTCTGAAATCAACAAAAATATATTATTAATAATAATTAAAAAGAGTCTCAGCCGCTTGTGGTGATGAGATGTGAGCCCGGGCATGGGAAGCAGGGGCGGTTCTCCCACAGCTGCTGCTCCGCGGTCACTGTTTTCTGGTGGACAGTGGGGTGTGTCCTCCTCAGCCCCAAGGCTCCGGAGGAAGCCCCACTGCTGTCAGAGTCAGGCGCCCTCCTCACCCTGACCCACTGCTCCTGCCGCCTCCTGGCCGGCTGGTGCCCAGCTGTGCGCAGAGCCCTCCCAGCCACCGTCACGTCCGCCCTCGTGTGCGGCCACTCCCGTCTTCACCCCAGTGCTCGTGGCTCCCTGACGCGATGTCGTTGGTCTGATCTGAGTCCACAGGGAGACTGTGGGGCGAGCTCTGGGCCGCTGCTCTGGAGCAGAGCGCGCGGTTGAGTCCCAGCCGCATCGTTGCCTCTCCGTGTGGGTTCTACACACACATTTATCCTTCTCTGCTCAGCGGTGACTCTCAGAGCGAGTCCGGGTCCGAGGGCCTCTCCTTCCCTTTGTTCCTCCTCTTTCACAGCCTTCTTCTTCTGGCTCTTCCTCTCGTCCTCTTTTTACCCCTTTCTTCTCTTCTCGTTCCTTCCAGGCTTCCAAAAGTATCTTTATTATTATTATTATCTTAAAAAATATATTTGTGTTGATCTCAGAGAGGAAGGGAGAGGGTGAGAGAGAGAGAGAGAAATATCAATGATGAGAGAGAATCATGGATTGGCCGCCTCCTGCACGCCCCCTACTGGGGATTGAGCTTGAAACCCGGGCATGTGCCCTGACCGGGAAATCAAACCATGACCTCCTGGTTCATAGGTTGACGCTCAACCGCTGGGCCACGACCAACAGTATCTTTATTTCAGTGTGGCCGTTCCAACGGGCACGGGTGGGCTCTTCAGCGTCCGTATGCTCAGGTCTGCGTAGACGCCACTCCCACTACGAGTCTAGGCTTCACTCTGAGCCGCGTTTTCCATCTGTGTTTTCCGTCCTCTCCTGTGTGGTGGGGAGGTGGGCAGGGGGCGGCTGGGACGTCCTTGTGTGTCCGTCTGTCTTTCCTCCTCATTTCAGGCCTTTCATTCCAGGGCTGTCCGTCCCGGACGCGGGGATTTCATTAGGAACATACACATTCGGGTTTCAGTGGGGTTGCCTAGTGAATGTTACGTTATTAAACCTCCGATCAAACCTCTTTTATGTATATCAGTTGATATACAATTAATCTGTTCTCTTGTGAAAGAGAAAAAAAAAGCACCTGAGGTGGTTGGAAGTGTCAGATGATGGTAATTATAAGCAGCTGTTCGCCGCTCACCTCTGGCCTACACGGGGGACGCTGTGAGCTACCACTCCTCGCCACGGCCCACCTCATTAGGCCTGACCTTCCCAGCTGGGGATTTCACTGGTGTTTTTTTAATGGGTTTGTATACCGCAAATCACAACACCTTATGAAGACGGAGGCTTTGTAGCCGTAACAAAAGAGAACATGCGAGTTTACAAAAACACCGCAGCCCGGGCGGACTGGAAGGGTAGCGCCGTGATGGGGGGCACTCCTCAGCCACTGGCAGGGGGAAGGCACGCCGCCACCCATGTCTTCGCCGAGATAAATGCCTCTGCTTGGCTTTGAAGGGGCCCCGCTCGGGCAGCCACCGGCGGCACAAACGTAACTGCTGAGCCCCGACTGCACGCGGGGGCCAGGTGACAGCCCACTTCCAGCCCGACCTCCAGCTCCACAGAAGCCCCGCTTTCCAGCAAAACCACGTCTGCAGGCGTGATGCTCCGCGCGGGGAGCCGCGCCGCGCCGGCCACACGCACATCAGAGGCCTGCGGAAGCACCGATTAGAGATGGGGATGGAGATGCGTGCGGTGGGGGCGGGGGGTGTCTTTGCAAGAACATCTCCGGTTTTCCTTTTTTCCTTCCCATTTATGTTTGTAATAAACTCACTCTCATACAATTAGCCTCAATTGTTTTTATATCTTCGGAGGCAGTGATGCAGGCAGCCCGGGAATACAGTAGTCGTCCGTGTACCTGTGCTCATTTACCCAAGTCACTATGGCTACCCCGGGCCAGCGGTTTGCTGCGAGGATCCCCGAGCCTTTTTTCCCAGCTACTAATGACCTTTCTGTTCCTCCAATAACATCGGCAAACCGGGAGGGCCCACGCCGTGAAAGCCAATTGCCTCTCAAGTTACGGAGGGACTCGAGCGTTTCCTCATTTATTTTCTCTCTTCTGATGTAACTCACATGCCACTTCCTTGTCTTTAAAGAAGGGGAAAAACTGTGGATTATTGATTTGCTTCTGAACAGAAGACCAACCTAAAAGCCCCGATGAATTGTCACTCATTATTGAAATTACTGAACACTAATTAAACTGGCAGCTCAAATCCCAGCAGGCCACACGCATCTGAAGCTGAAATTCAGACACGGGGGCAGTGGAAGCGAGAGCGCGGTAGCAACCACCGGGATCGCAATAAGCTTTGCATTCGCATCTGCCTCTTAAAGGCGCACGGCCCTGTTGGGCCCTGTGGGCGGTGGCCCTGCCCCTCAGGTTGTGTGGCCGAGGCCCCTTTCCTGGTGTTTTATTTTGCAGGAAGCAGTGATTCCCATCTTAGACTTTCCCAGTGAGACTCAGCCCTGTTCCCTGGTGAGGGCGGGACACACAGCACGAGAGGCCGCCCAGAGCATCCTGGGTAGAGAGGTCTGGCTCCAGAGAGGAAACTGAGTCAGAGGCTGGGGGGCGGACTTCCCGGGACACAGACCACAAAGGGCGTCTCCAGTGCGTCGAGTCTGATTCACTGTCTAACATCCGCCTGGGCCTGTTTTCACAGCTGCACACGCCCCGCATACATTATGCACGATGGCGGCCAATCCACCTCACAGGCGGCTCTGCCTACCGAGTGGCCCTCACCTGCTCAGCCTCACAGGGGGCAGTCCTGGGGAAGGGCTGGCCCAAGGCTGAGACTCTGAGCGAGGGAGGGACCTAGAGCCACCGAACGCAGAGATGCTTGGGCCTCAAGGGGCCCCTGACCGCCCAAGGCGAGGGCGGGAAGGAGGTGCGGGTGGTGGTCTTCTGACCGAGTCAGACAAGGGTGCCTTGTCAGGCCTGTTTCTTTCTTAAGAGCTTCTTTTGGAAAAGCAGAAACATGCAAAGACACAGCAGCCTGACTTGTCCGGGCCGGAAGCTGGAGAGAACCCTTCCCATCCACGGTGCCTGGTGAACGCACTGTGACCAGCCTCCCAGTGGACCACGACGGGGCAAGACAAAGGAGTGAGTTACTGAAATACACACACGTCAAAGGCCGAGCAGACATGTTCCTTGAAAATAGGGATGCTTGGGAGCCGTGGTTCCTACGGTGGTATGCCGTCACCTATTGTGCTTGTCCATGACAATGGAGAGAGCAGAAATAAAGAAGCGGAGGAGGGGGGGGGGGCGACAGGGGGAATGTCCAGAGAGGGCCCTGGGGCCGGATGCTGTTCAGATCCTGGGGGTTCCTACGGGAGGGCCCTTAGGTGACAGCCACAGCCGCTGCACCATCTTAACAACGTGGAATTCCTGAGACTGCGTCAAACGCTGTGTAGTCCTGCTTTCCATGGTTCTCACGTCATCCTTCGGTTCCAGGGGGACGCAGTCTCGACGAGGAGGGGCTCAGCCAGGGGCCAGATTCTCACAGGCTGGGGGCCACCCGAGTCCTCTGAGCAGCACTTTCTCAGGTGGCTATGAACATCATAGGCGCAGAGCACTGCTTGGGGCCAGGAGGACCACTGCTCACACTGCTGGGGGTGGGGGGCAGGCCTTGGCACGGCTGGCACCTCACTCCTGCTGGGCGAGCTACACGGGACACAGACATCAGGTCCTGGGAGGCACAGTGATTCTGAGAACCTGGCCAAGAGGATGCAGAGGCTCCCGGCAGGGACCCTGGGGACCGCAGTGCCGGGGTCCAGCCATCTGACCTTGGGCGTGTCCCTAGATTCTTCATTCGTCAGTCAGCATCCTGAAGGTAAAACGGGACTCCTACATCACATGCTCAGTGCCTGGCATTGGGGTGAGTGCTTCATGATAGGTTGGGTCTCTTGGCCCTTGACCCTGGGTTTTCTATGCTGCGCTGAGGCCTGGCACCAATGATATGTATGTTTTACTCCGCAGTGGGGGTATTCGTGCCACCTGGCAAGGGTCACAGTATTCATTCAATTTCCACGTGCCACACACACCTTTGAGCAGTAGGTGATGGGGTACCATGCCCTTTGCTTCTTTCCATCCCTCTGTGCTATGAATTACTGTAGTTTTGTAGACAGGAGGCCCAGGGAAGTAACGTTACTTACCTGAGGTCACTCAGCCCGCAGTTGGGAGAGCGAGACCAATAAGATAAAGATTTTAGGTCAAAGAGAAAGTGAATTTTGAACAGCAGAGTGGAGCAAGTGCCTGTGAAAGGATCTCTGCAGCCTCAGAGTTAGCGCATACACAAGGGTCTGTGTCTCCCAGCAGCCGAAGCAGTGGGCGGCCATAAAATACGGAGATGCCGGTGTCCCGGCAGGAGGGTGGCTTTTCGGCACCAGGAGGGTCGATACTGATTTCGGGTGTCTGCTTCGTGGTGTCTCCGAACCAAAGAACCAGCAAAGCAGAGAAGAAGACCCAATTGTAGAGTTCATGCTTCAAAAGAATAATGATGTCTGTAAAGCCAGACACTTCATCTCCACCCCCGCGGGCTGGTCCAGGTGGGCACCGCATTGGACACGCATTTTCCACACAACGTCTTCGAAATAGTATGTCGCACTGTAGCTTGTTCACTCGATCTGCAAATAGCCCGGCCCATTGTTCCTTTGCTGGCTGGAGAGTGCCGTCTCATGCCCACTCTTTGAGCGAACCTAAAGCGTTAAACCCACATCTTAGCAAGGATCGAACGTGAATCGCGAAAACCTTAGCACACTGTAATTTCATTCCAAACTTTCTCCCACGTTCCACATTATTCCTGGAAGTGTATCTGAGCTTATTGATTATATATATATATATATATCCTCTCTTGTTCAGCTCTGGCCACCCCAGCAAACTAGCACAGGGCAGCTGAAGCAAACACGGCCATGTTTTCCCACATTTCTGGGAATGTCTAGAAGTCCCACATCAGTAGAAATAAACAAACCCAAACACAAGTTGCTAGAGTGACATCTGGGTGCGCGGTGGTTCACGGCGGAGGTGGCCTGGGCAGGTGCCTGGGGACTGTCTTCGGGGCTGGTTCCTCTGGGTCCCGAGGGCTTCAGGGGATCGTTGCCATGTTTCCTGCTCTAAGCGAGAGGGGCTGGTGAGGACCAGCTCATTGCACAGGAGGCACGACTGCGGGCAGGCCGTGCGGCTCAATGAGCAGAGACAGGCCCAAAACAGCCCGAGGCAGTGACTGTTTGGGACGAGGTTAGGGATTGAGATAGGATGCAGCTCCATGGCTGTGCGGAGGAGCATGGACGGGAGCCTGAGAGGCGGCTCTTTAAGTACTTGAGACGCTAGAGCAGCGGTTCTCAACCTGTGGGTTGCCAACCTGTGGGTCGCGACCCCTTGGGGGTTGAATGACCCTTTCACAGGGGTTGCCTAAGACCATCGGAAAACACATACATAATTACATATTGTTTTTGTGATGAATCACTATGCTTTAATGATGTTCCATTTGTAACAATGAAAATACATCCTTCATATCAGATATTTACATGACGATTCATAACAGTAGCAAAATTAGTTATGAAGTAGCAACGAAAATAATTTTATGGTTGGGGGTCACCACAACATGAGGAACTGTATTAAAGGGCTGCGGCATGAGGAAGGTTGAGAACCACTGGGCTAGAGGCTTAAGTCTAATCTTTGCGCTGTGCACACGGGCCCCGCATGCTCAGCTCTGCACCTCGGGCATGGGCACAGGCCGGGGCACAGGATGTGCGGGGACTCAGCGTCCAGGACCCAGCCTCTCCCAGCTGGGCGGCCCTGGGCCTGGGGCTTCCCCCTCCTCAGGGTGAGATGGGTGGGTGAGGAGCTCCTCGGGGCAGGCAGCCTCGCCCAGACCCCGTGGTGTCGCCTGCGGCTCCTGGGCGCCTCCTCAGGCCTGGCACCGGGTGAGAGTTTAAGAAACCAAACCCAAGGCAGCAGTTAGCCTTTGAGCCCTGAGGCCATGGAGTGGCTTCCCCGTTCCCAGTCTCCAAAGCACCTGACGCCACCTGGTAACGTGAGCACCAGGGCCGCGTGAGGGATGGAGAAGCCCACACAGGAGGACGGTCCTGGAGAAGGACAGGAGATGACAGACCCTCAATGGCCCGGCAGGCGTGGCTCAGTGGTTGAGGGTCGACCTATGAACCAGGAGGTCACAGTTTGATTCCAATCAGGGCACATGCTTGGATTGTGGCCTCGATCCCCAGTAGGGGGCGTGCAGGAGGCAGCTGATCTATGATTCTCTCTCATCATTGATGTTTCTCTCGCTCTCCCTCTCCCTTCCTCTCTGAAATCAATTTAAATTTTTTTTTTTAAAGTTTCCCATGATAATCTCATGGCAAAGCACCCAGCTCCCAGTGGCCAGTGCCCTCGTGGGAAGGGAGGGACCGGCCTCGCCGCTTCCCAGCAAGGTCCCCTGGCTCTGCCCGGGCCGCTGAGTGGAGACAGTGTCCCAGCCGGAGGGGCGCCCTCCTTCGCTCTGAGAACTGGGAACAGGCCCGGCTGGTGGCAGGAGCGGCTGTGCGCACTGGGGCTGTACGCACTGGCGCTGGGGAGGAGCAGGTGGCATCATTGTTCCCGTCTGGAGGCCGAGCGTTCTGCTTCCTTCAACCCCATCACATGGCAGGAGCTGGGCGAGGGCCCTGCAGGCTCCGCAGGAACCGCCCCTTTGGGCAGTGCTGCCACCAGCACGCACTGGCCTCTGTCGCCCCTGGGGTATCCCCTGCACTTCAGCAAAAGGCACCCCCAGGTGAGGCTGCCCTGCACAGGGCCTCTGCTGGGAGTAGGTGCAGGACCGACTCCAAACTTCAGCTCCCAGCACCCACACCCCCAGAGGGGCCTCCCAGGTGTGCCCCAGGCCATCTCTGAGTGGGGCAGTGGGGGCCTCGCCCGAACCGGGTGGCCATCTGCAGGGACCAAGAGCTGCGGGCCCAGCGGCCTGGAGCTGCCCTAGGCTTTCCTGCCCCGGGTGGGGGGTGCGGAGCCCCTGCCCTGGCCGACTGCTGGCTGTGTACCTGCTGCGGGGCGTGGGAGCGAGCCCAGCGCTGGCGAGGGAGGGAGGGAGGCCGCCCACTGGCCGTGCGGAGGCCTCGCTTCACCTGGCTCCTCCTGGGGAGTTGGAAGCCCCCAGCCTGGCCAACCTGCTTCACTTCAGATACTTGCCAACCCCACACCCCACTGGGGCACGCTGGGTCTCGTCCCTCCCCTGGTGGTGGTGGTGGGGGGTGTCCCGGAGTCCGGTCTGGCTCCCGGGGCCTCAGTGCTAGAGCACAGAGCTAGAAATCTGTGTCCAGGCCAGGCAGCCAGTGGGCGGGGTGCATGATTCACGGCTCCCCCTTAAAATGCACCCCAGGTGCTGACAGGATGTCCCCCCCCTTCCTCTCTGAACTCAACAGAAAAGGTCCCATCCGGCTGCCTGCTCACCGTGTCTCCGACGTGCAGGCGCGGGGGCTCCCTGCTCGGTGTACAGCGTGCCTGTGGGGACAAGCATCCGCCTCAGTTTGCGGCGCTACCTCTAGGCAGCGCTTTGCCTCTGATTGGAGGGGAGTCTCAGGACTCGGGGCTTTGCTTCTGCGTTTGCTCAGGGGAGGCGGCAGCGGGTGCTTCCCGCCCGCCGGGCGGTGGGCTTCCATCTCAGCCTTGGCCAACAGAGCAGATTCTGTGAGCCGAATCCCAAGCCAGGGAGGCCAGGGTCAGGGGCGGCGGCCCGGTAGGCAGCAGCCCCAGGCTCACAGCCGCGATGCCTGCCCATCTGTCCGGATTCTCTGCCCTCCTCGGCCTCTGTTCCTCCCGATCACAAGAAGTGAGGAGCCTGCCGGGGTCACCGGGCCTCTGCTGGCGGAGCTGGACCTCCTGGGACCACTCAGGCTTCATCGGCAATCTGATCAGTTGATCCTTCTGAACTCGGGGACGTCAGGGGGACCGGGGACGGACAGGGGCAGGGCAATTTCCAGCAGGTCATCTATGGAGACCGAAAGCTATTTTTCCCCATAAAAATCCCCCCAAATAAGAGAAAAGGCTTAAGTGATGCTTAGGGAACAACGGTGGGACACAGAGCATCAATGACGATGGTGACTTTCATGTTTATGAGGAGGGAAGCGTGAGGGGCGGCCCGCTTGGGTGCTGAGCTTACAGCAGGGACCGCGGCTTAGTCCCTGGTCCTGCCCACGGGAGTTTGCGGAGGGAGGGACACTGGGGGGGACCTGGCAGTGGGCGGGGCGGTCTGGGCCCTCTCCACCTGCCCTGGCGATGCCTGGCCTCTTCTGCTTGTTACCGGCCCTTGACCAGAAAGCCCTGGACGTAAGGGAGTGCAGAGGGCAGCCACGTGGACACGCGCCCTGGGGACTGGCCACGCGGGGGTTCCAATGCTACGAAGCGAGATTAGCCGCGAGAAAATACGTGTCTATTTCCAGCCCAGGGAAGAGAAACCATCGGAGGCAAAGAGAATCGCAGAACGAGAAGGCGAGACCAGACCCTTCGGGGAAAGGAGGTGAGAAGGTGGGTGGGACAGACACCCGAGAAGAACACGGAGTGACCGCTCAGAGCAGAGAGGGGGGCCTGGCCCGCACCCCCATCGAGGCCCCTGCACAGACTTTCCTCCATTTCTCCTGCTCTCTCCCCACTTTTCTCAATGCGCTGGCGTCCTCTTCCCGAGGACAACACACCCGCCAGGACACACCCGCTGGGCGCAGGAGGAGGGGCGGGGTGGTGGGGTGTGGGTTTTGATAACAGGCGCGAACTGTGCCTGGAGAAAGAGGTGTCCTCCACCTTTCATGTGGAATCTGACAAAACGCTGATGTCCTGCGTCCTCTAAGTCAGGCGCGGGCCTGCGGAGCGAGCCGTGGTGGGGCGGTAATAGGACGCCCCCTTAAAAGCCTTTCTCCCAGCGAAACGGAGCCACCGCCGGCCCCGCCCGGCCTCACCGAGCAGCCTCCCTCCGGCGCACGGGCGGGAGGCCACCTTTCTTCCAGATGCGGCTCGAGGGCTCCGCGTGTTCTGAAAACCAACAAACACCAGGCCCGGCGTGGGCGCCTCCCGCCAGCGAGTGGTACCCGGCGTGGTAATGGCCTCCCCAGGTGATTCGCGCTGATCTGTGGTGATGACCAGGGGGACGGCGATGATTGTCATGTTAGTAAAAAAAATCAAAACAATCATGTTACGTCAGTTCTACCATTAAAAGACTTGCTTCTCTGCAAATTTCCACGCTCAGTAATTAATACTCTGGGGCCCGCGGTTTCCACGCCGGCTCTCCGGGCGCCGAGATGCCACTCACCTGATAATTATTTCAGGAAGCCATGCGCGAGTGGATGTGATTGACAAATGCAGCATTGCTGTAATTGCCTCCAGCGCAGTCGGGAGAGAGGGGAACGCACGCCGCCAGTTAACCAGTTGTGTGCTCCCCGATCAGACGGCCGCGCGCTCAGAGCGCCTGCTTGTCGCCAGACACCTGACTGTTGTACTAATCAAACCTCCGGGTCGGAGCTGGCAATGCATCAGGCGGTGGCCTGCCCCCCAGGCCTGCGCTCTGCAGTGACCAGGACCGGTGTGGAGAGGCATGTGCGGGGTCTCCCGGCCCGGCTCCTGGGGGAGAACCCACAGGGGCCCTTTCCTCCTGGTCACAGCGGCGCTGAGCTCCTGCCCCAACGCAGGCGGCTCCCGGAACCCCCTTCTGAGCTCAGTGCTAAAGAGTCCTAATCACAGAGGTTCCTTGCCGTCGAGGGTTGGACGTGTTTTGAGTGTGAGGCGTGATCTGGCGAGGCTTTGGGCCCTTGTCTTTGTTCCACGAGCATTCAGCATGTCTAGGCCGAACCCGTCTCCTCTGCCCTCTGCTGCCCCCTCTCTCCATGTCCACCTCGGTGCAGCCGGGGTTAAGAGAATGGAGTTGGCAAAGACCCGGCCCTGGGTGTGGCCTTGGGAGTTGCTCAATCACACGTGCTCAGAGGCCATGTCTTCCAGTGGTGGCTCATCAGACGCATCTACACCTCACACCCCCTGGGGATCCAGCTGCTTGCACGATGCTGGTGCACAGGAGGCAGGCGGCCGGAAGGCATGGAGTTGACCTGAATCTCGTAGCCACGTGCCTGCCCTTGAGAAGCTCGGAAAGACAGTGGCATCTCAGGGGACCCTCCCATGGTGCAGGGGGGACATGTCCTGAAGGTTGAGAGATGGCCGCAGGGCCACTCATTGCCCCACAGCTGAGCACTGTCCAGCTCCGGGGCTGTCGCCCGGGCACCAGGAGTTGTGTCAAGAGGCAGCCCTGCCAGTGAGCCGCTCATCCTCGGTATTCACATCTGTGAAGTGGGGACAATCCCGCTTTGCCCAGGTGGCTACATGAGATGCTGTTTCCAGACTGCTTAGCGGCACCCCTGGCACTCCAGAACTATACGCTGAGGGCAGCTACGTTTTCCTAGAGGCATAGCGTGATTAGACAAGGAACCAGAGTCAGAAACTGGCTTGGGCTGTGACTTTGGGCACAACTCAATCTCTCTGAGTCCCAGGACATTGTCTCCCATGTGGTTCCATTCACTTCAGGAGGTAGAATACAAAGGCATCGACACTGACCTTCCCCAGGGCCAGAGCCCCTCCTCCAGCCCCTCCCGGAACCGTAAATGCTCAGAAAACAAGTCTCATCTACAAACTGACCACAGAGACCACTCACTGGTCATAATTCAGTTTATCTCCTTCAACATTTGTAACCAGTTATAGCACTTCCAGCCTGTATTTATCACCTCTGTTTTCAGTGGCTGCCTGATTAGTATTTTTAACACCTTACTAATATTTTTAGTAGCTGACTAGTATCTTCAGTGTCTGACTAGTATTCTCAGTGGCTGGCGAGCATTTTCAGTGGCTGACGAGCATTGTCAGTGGCTGACTGGTATTTTCAGTGGCTGACTGGTATTTTCAAAGGCTGACTGGTATTTTCAGTGGCTGCCTAGCATTTCCAGTGGCTGCCTAGTATTTTCAGTGGCTGCTTAGTATTTTTCAGTGGCTGCCTAGTATTTTCAGTGGCTGCTTAGTATTTTCAGTGGCTGCCTAGTATTTTCAGTGGCTGCCCAATATTTTCAGTGGCTGCCTAGTATTTTCAGTGGCTGCTTAGTATTTTTCAGTGGCTGCCTAGCATTTTCAGTGGCTGCCTAGCATTTTCAGTGGCTGCCTAGCACTTTCAGTGGCTGCCAATTATTTCAGTGTCTGCCTAGCATTTTCAGTGGCTGACTAGTATTGCGCTGTCTAAACAGACCTCACTTTCTAACTACTCACTCTCACTGCAAATAGCATTTATTTGAATTACCATGTTGAGCATTGCGGTGCGTAAAGCTTGTCCTATACTTGGGGCCATTTCCTTACACCCTCACACGTGTCTTATTTCCTGAGTTAGATGGTATAGCACCTGCAGGCTCTTGGGACACCCTGGCCAGGTTCCCCCTGAGGGTCCTGGTACCGACCGCCTGCGCCAGCCCCTGTGGGGTCCCCTCGTGGTCCCCGCACCAGCAATGAGGATCATCACTCGTAATTTGCTCATGTCGGGGGTGGAAAATTGTATCTTAACATTTGTTTACATTTCCTTTTCATTTTGTATCTAGTTGAGACTGAGCGTTTTTCTCCTGCTTATTAGTTATCTGTGTTTTCTCTTTAGTGAATTATTTATGTCCTTTGCCCATTTATCTCCTGGAATATTCCGGTTTCTTACTGACTTGTGAGGGCCTTGTGCATATTAAGGTTAACCCTTGGTCATGTAGCTTGCAATTATTTTCATCCCATTTGTTGTTTGATTTTAATTAGAGATAATTTTATGTATTTACTTTTCAGACTGGCCCAGGGTAGGAAACGTCCCCACATCAGGGATAGGAATTTTCCGGGGAAAAGTCAGACTCCACACGGAGGGGACCACCACAGGCGCGGGGCTGCGGGTGGAGGAGCCGACATGTTCAGGTCGTTTCGTCCGTCCTCGGGCTGCCTTTGGCCTCTGTGTGCAAACACGCGAGCACCGTTTCCACGTGGAACTCCTGTGGGGTGGCCACGTTCCCGCTGCGCCCGTTTCCCCCCTAATGTGCCCAATGTGGCGGGTTCCCATACAAACATTTACCATCGCTTCCACGTTATGAGCACACACTCCAGGGCAGCTCCCCATGCCCCACAGGGGTGCGGGGTCCCCCTCAGATAACCGAAAGCCCCGCACGTTGAGGTGGCCACAGTCACCTGGGGAAGTCGCAGGCTCGCTGGCCGGGCTCAGTGCCCATCGCCATGTTCAAGGCTGAATTTTACAAGGTGGTTTTACTAGTCACCTTGCTCTTTCTGCCGCCCTCCTCCTCAGCGCTCTCAGATGAAGCCTGCATGGCACAGGAGAGTATTACAATGCAATTTCTCAGTTTGTTCCATCACTTCTTCCTGGATAGCTCTATCAGCAGTAAAAGTCCTGTCTCCTCAGCCCCGGTCACCTCCATGAGGGGACGCTGGTGCAAGGCTAGGCCAGGGCAGAGGCCCAGGGGCCTGGACACACGGCCTTCCCTCTGCACCAGGCAGGCTGAGCAGTGTTAGCAAGTATCTGTGGGTGCAGATTCCAGGGCAGGGCCAGGGGGAAATGTCTGATACTTCGTGGCCACACATGCTCTCTTCCCTGCAGGCGATGCCGCTGTGAGCTTGTCTTGCATCATCCTTTGGGTCTGTCCGTGTCATAAATTTAAATACAAGACTTGGATCTGGAGCTAAAGTGCAGGAAGCCCGTATATTCCACTAGAACAGTGGTTCTCAACCTTCTGGCCCTTTAAATACAGTTCCTCATGTTGTGACCCAACCATAAAATTATTTTCGTTTCTACTTCATAACTGTCATGTTGCTACTGTTATGAATCATAATGTAAATATCTGATATGCAAGATGGTCTTAGGTGACCCCTGTGAAAGGGTCGTTCGACCGCCAAAGGGGTCACGACCCCCACAGGGTGACTCCCGGTACGGATGGGACGGGACTCTCTCTCAGCGATGGGAGGCACAGGTCCCCGTAGACGTCAGGAAAGGGGTGACCAGGGGCAAAGTATGCAAAACAGACCGTCCTGGTGGGTTTGTTTTTGTTTGTTTGTTTTTTTTAAACATATTTTTAAATTGATTTTAGAGAGGAAGGGAGAGGGAGAGAGAGAGAGAGAAACATCAATGATGAGAGAGAATCATGGATCGGCTGCCTCCTGCATGCCCCACACTGGGGATTGAGCCACAACCAGGGCCTATGCCCTGACCGGGACTCGAACTGTGATCCCCTGGTTCACAGGCTGACGCTCACCCACTGAGCCACGCCGGCCGGACTGGGTGTTCTGAAAGCCTTCCTCCCTGCCCCTGGGTGCCTCGGGCCTGGACCCTGACGGTCAGGGCCCGGCAGTGCCCAGCCTCCTGTGAGAGCCCCTGGCTGACCGGCCTCCTCTCCGCTGCTCCTGCTCCCGCTCCCGCTCTGCTCCCAGCACATGGAGAAGGTGAGAGGAGAGGAGGCGGCGGGAGGAGCGATTTAATTGTCTGCTCCCTTCTGTGCTGGCGAATATCAAACACGCGGGAGGATGAAGCGGGAGCTCAATAATTAATCTCCGTGTTCCTCGCTGGTGGCGCCGGCCCGTGCGTGATGGCAGTGCGGGCTGGGTCTCCGGCTCACTCATTAGCGGCGTCTTGTCGGAAAATACCTGCGTTTTCAAAAGGCCTGGTGACAAGAATGAAGGATCCGGCTATTAAACATCTCCCGGTGTCGGGGACTTTTGTGAAAGAACAAAAACCCGCCGATTCCCTCAGATAAATAATGAAACGGATGATTGTGGAGGGGTGAGGGGTCAACACGTCCCTGCTGACTGAAACCCAAGGTTGACTTAAAAGGTTCCGGAGTTAGTCAAGGAGCCGGGTAGCGGCCGGGGCTCTGCGCGGGCTGCCGCTGCCGCACCCAGAGCGCACGGGCTTTTCATATATTTTAATTGATTGTAGAGAGGAAGGGAGTGGGAGAGAGAGAGAGAAACATCAATGATGAGAGAGAGTCACGGATGGGCTGCCTCCCGCACGCCCCACACTGAGGATCAAGCCTGCAACCCGGGCCTGTGCCCTGACTGGGAATCGAACCGGGACCTCCTGGTTCCTAGGTTGATGCTCAACCACTGAGCCACACAGCCGGGCAAAGCACATGGCTTTTAATGGGCTGGACACCGGTGTTGGCACGGCCCCACAAACTGCATTTACAGTAGCATTTGTGAATAGTTAAGTGATGCTGGCCTGCGCTCTGAGTTTACTTAAGGGAAAGCAGCGACATTTAATTGAATCCAAATTAACTCTCAAGTTCTCCATCCTGATCTGTGGACAGTGGGGCCACGGGCACACTCTCAGCCTCCAGGCAGACAGCCCCCCGAACCCCCCCACCCCCAGGCCGGGCCCAGGAGCAGGGAGGTTTGCCTCCTAGAATACCAACTAGCCAACTCGCACTGGCTCACAAGCTTAGGATTCAGACCTGGGGTAGGTAATTTTTAGCACAAATTATTCAATCATTCAAACACACAAACATTCCGAGGTAATTTCTGAGCGTCCCCATTGCGATCTAATTTCTTATTAAGCAGAATGAAGCTGTTTGGTTGCAATTAATCAGCGTGTGGCTCCACGCAGCATTCGCTGCCCTGGGCTTCCTTCTTGGTTTTTAAAGGAGCATCTGAGTGGGGTTCCCCGGGTCCCTCCCCATGTCTCACCTGTGCCCACACACCTGTGGGCACACACCAGTGGCCACACACCCGTGGGCACGCCCGCCACACGCCCAGGCCCACAGGCCCCTGGGCCAGACCCAGCAGGACCGTCACCAGAGGGTGTTATTTTCATGTTCTTTTGTGTGCGCACATAAACCACTGCCAGGAAAATTACTAAATTTGCATTTTATAAAAAACATCAAAGGTTAAAACACTGTATCAATTATAAAATTACCCAGTGTCTAAACATGCAACAGATCATAAATCATGTTTGTGCGTGTCTTTTTCCATTTTGTAAATCTCTTGTCTAAAAAAAATGTCCCCCGTGGAAGTGGGGGGAGCCGTGCCTGAGAAGGGGACGCGGGGCCGGAGGAGGGGGGCGCCGGCGTGGCATTCTGAACGCTTTGCATAAACAACGGTCATTAATCAGGAGCCTGCAGTTATGGGAAAAGTGCACTCGGTCCTCTGAATGTTCCGAGGCAAACTTACCCAGAGCCTAATAATTCCTCCCACAGACCGGGATCTAATTTCTAGTTGCGTCTGATCAATAGGCAATTTATGAATGACCGGTCTCCTTCCCAGGGGCTTGGGGGACCTCTCCGGGGAACTACCCGCTATCACAGCCGCTAAAGGCAGGGAGCAGCTCCGCAGTGGGCAGTCCAAGGGGCAAAGCCGGGCGTGCGTTTCATTCAACAAGAACGATCCCAGTGCAGACCGGGTTATTATTCTAGAAGCAGAACTGGCTGTCTTTGAGCAGAATCAATGGGGGATCATAATTCTCGAATCTGACCTAATTTTAACAAAGGGAAAGTATTGGTGAAAACGTCCCAGAGATCATAGAAATTAGACCTGGCCAACAGTGGGTCTGGCAGAGAGAGCGCTAACAAATCCTTTCGACTACTTTGCCGTATTTTATTCTAATTCGGCTCCCTTCTCTGTGATAAACAAAGCAAGCAGAAAGTCACCAGCATCCCACAGAGGGAGGGGTCCCTGAGCTATAATGTAAGGGAATCTGGTTGCTACCTTGTACCATGTATCTAATTCACACTGAACCGGGGCTGAAGGCCCGCAGGGTGAGGGTGCTGGCCCCACCGTGCAGGCCTGGCCTTTCTAGCAAACCAGTCTGGTCTTAGAGGATGAGCCTTATGTGGGATAAGCGTGTGAACAGGCATTGCATGGCCGATAGTTAGCAAAAGGTCCTGAAGTCGGAAGTACTGGACGGTCATGGGCACAGACAGTGGACCTCTGAGCTGCCAAGGTCATCAGGGACGCCGATGGCAGCCAACCCTAGGCAACACTTACACCTAAAGACGGGGGCTCAGAGGTCAGTGCCTGGGGTAAGTGCTCCCCAGGACTTAGAACAGGAGGGAGGTGAGGGCTGTGTGCGCCCCTCAGGACTCTGGGTGTGCTTCATAACAGACTCACCCGGGCCAGGAGAGGTCATTTCATTCTCTCCATGCCCCCTCGACAGACACATTAGGAGAAATCTCTCCTCCGCACGGAGAATGGAACCTGGGCCTGCAAACGCTGAATTACCCCCCATAGAGCAGCGGTTCTCAACCTGTGGGTCGCGACCCCTGTGGCGGTCGAATGACCCTTTCACAGGGGTCGCCTAAGACCACCCTGCATATCAGATATTTACATGACGATTCATCACAGTAGCAACATTACAGTTATGAAGTAGCAACGAAAATAATTTTATGGTTGGGCCACAACACAAGGAGCTGTATTTAAAGGGCCAGAAGGCGGAGAACCACTGTTAGAGGATTCATTTCTTCCTAGGAGCGGGCTCGCCCACTGTCCCTCACTCCCAGGTGGGGCTGAAGGATGGGGCAGCGAGGACGGACATCCACGGAGGAGCCTCTGAAAGCCGGGCGCACCCCCGGGGCACCCCTGAACCACCCACCTCCCTCAGCCCCCCACTTCCAGCCTGGGTGACTCAGGCTCTCGGGGAGGTAAAGACCTTCGTGCCTGCGGCCCATGAGTGCCTTTGGGTGGGGAGACCTGGCTTCTCGGACATGAAGGGAAGGAAGATAAACGGACTAAGAATTCCACGTTGTTTAAAGGCTTTCAGGCCTTGACATGGCAGTAAAGACAAAACTGGTGGTGGTTTGAGTCCCTAAAGGGGGGACATTTGGACCCGATTAAACTCACCCTCAGAATCCGCGTGGCCAGGCACAGCTGCTTCTCTAATTCGGATGCGATGCGCTCAGTTGAGGCCAAAGAAAGCGGGCGGCGGGGCCTGATGGGAAACGCATGCGAACCCCTCGCCGGCTGGGCGCCAAGCCGCCCTCCGCGTGGGAAGGTGTGGGTGTGCGTGCCGAGTTCCGAGTTTGGGCAGAAGCGGTGATGATCTCTGCAGATTGCCACCGGGTGCGAGTCCCTCCTGGGTGGGAGGGGGTCCGAGTCAGGTTTCCTGGGTCCGACGTTCCACTAACTCTGGGAAATTGCCCGAAGTCCGGCAGCCTGATGCCAAGAAACATCCCTGCCCCCGTGGCTGGAGCCGGGGGTGAAGGGCGCCCTGTCCAGAGTCCAGGAGGCTGTGAAAGCCGGGTGATGAGACCCACCTCCACGCCAGGCTGCGCGGGCGGCTCAGCAGGAGGATGCCGGGCCAGGGCCTGGAGGGCTTCCTGGAGGAAGTGAGTGTCTCCCTGCATCCCAGGTGCTGCCCCCAGGCCTGCTCAAGCACAGGGAGCCATGCACTCTGTGACCAGCACAGCTGCCAGAGGGGGGCGCTGCTGTGACTTCCAGAGGAGGAAACTGAGGCAGGGCGGGCAGTAGCTCTTCTGTTGGTGACAGAGCCAGGAGGTGGATTGAAGCCCAGGCCATGGGGCTCCAGAGCCCCGGCCCAGCCCCTTGTGAAAACAGCGCTGGAAGGAGCAGGAGGGGGACCGAGAGGGGCTCCCCAGAGACCGGAATCATCCTAAGGGAGGCGGGGACAGGGCTCTCAGCACCAGGAGGTGGGGGGGGCGGTTCTGGAGGAAAGCAGGACTCGCTTATGAGTCAATAGGTGGGCGTGGCCGCAGGTGGGCGGGGCCGCGGGTGGGCGGGGCTGCACGGCAGAGCCCAGCAGGGCATGGACTTGACCTGCAGGTGAGAGAAAGCCTTAATGCTTTGATCACAAGTCTTGGAGGTGGTGTCCCAGGGAAGCCTCTGGCTGCAGTGCAGAGAGAGGAGTGAATGGGGCGACGGGAGGAAATAAACTCGTGTCCTGAGCTCAGCACAGTGACCCAGGAGGACCCGGGAGGAGGGAGGTAAGTAATGGCAGCTGCCACGGGAGCCCAGGGGGTGGGAGAGCCGAGCACCTGGGGGAGGAGAGGCGTGACCCCACCTGGGAAGGCGCCCGCAGCACCTGCGAGGGGCTCCTGGGGAGGGACAGGTGGGCCTGAGTCGTGCTGACTGGGAGCTGGGACCACCAAGGAACTGGGTCCTAGACTATGTCTCTGGCGGGTGGGGGAGGGAGGCGCCTCCCTGCTCGCAGGTGTGTCTCCTCACAGATGCGGTTTCTTGGGAACCACAGCAGTCCCTCTGCTACAGTTTTAGTTTCTAAACTGGACTTAATGTAAATTCTTTTTTCCCCTTAAATATATATTGTTATTGACTTCAGAGAGAAAGGGAGGGGGAGAGAGAGAGAGAGAGAAACATCAATGATGAGAGAGAATCATTGATCGGCTGCTTTCTGCTCCCCCCTCCCCCCCATCCCCACTGGGGATCCAGCCCTCAATCCGGCATGTGCCCTGACTGGGAATCCAACTGTGACCTCCTGGTTCATAGGTCAACGCTCAATCACTGAGCCACGTTGGCCAGGCTGAAATTCTTTTTTAAAAGGACAGTATCATGTTGCCCACCCTCATCAAGATTATTTCCTTTCCTCATTGGGACTCATGAATTCCACAAATTCTTTCACTAAAATTATATATAATTTAAATCACAAAACACTTCCTTTGTAACAGCGACTTTGGAGACACGAAGGAGCCGAGAAAGCACAGAGTGTCATTTTCCAAGTCCCCAGAGGAGCGCAGGGCGCCCGCAGGCCACGCCTCTGGGATCTTTGTCAGGTTCCCTCCTCAGCACCCGTCCCATGGCCTCCGCGCCCGCGAGGAAATTCCTATTGGCTTTCATGATCTTACAGCTTATTGGTGTAGACGGTCACCCGATGAATCAGCCATAAATCACACAGGGAAATGCCAGGCAGACGCCCAGGGATGTGACGTGTTACCCCACCCCGTGCTGGCGGGAACTTAGGGACAATAGCGCATCACTCAAGTCAGCCAAAGAACAGCTAAAGGGGTGAGCAGGTTCCAATCGACCGGCTCCCCTGCAGGCCCTCTGAGGGGTCCCTGCCCCCTTTCCCCCACCACATGGCGTGGACCTGAAGACCTCCTGGCCTTCATGGAGAATCTTCAGAATTTTGTTCCAATGGGTGAATGTTTTTAAAGGCAACCGGCCCCTTTGCTCCGACTGCCACTCTGGGGGGGTGGTGTCCGCCGGGCCACCTGTCGGAACGCAGCCCGGAAAGACGGCGGGGAATCAATATCCGATCAATAGTGTCACCCACGGTGATGCATGGGGAGGCATCACGTCTCTCCCTGAAAATCCATTTTGACAGAAGGGCGACACGGAGTCGCTGGAGATGATGGAGGGCTGTTGGAGCCGCTGGCGCTCCGCCTTCCTCCTGGCCCTGAGGAGGGAGCAGAAATACGCCATTTTCAGGAAGAAACTCAGCTCCCAGCTCGCTCAGGTTCCTACAGAGAGACGCACCCGGAGTGTGCCTGTGACGTCAGTCTCTCTCTGGGGAAGGGGGGGCGGCGGTGATAGCACCACTGGCTCCCCCAGTCTCTCCTCCCCAAGGGCTATCCCCCCGACACAGTGAATGAGTCACAGCTGGTTCCGTCCACTTCCCCGTAAACCAATGTCATCCTTCGTTCACACGTGAAGTCAAACGGGTGTGGCCCAGACATCACGGGCCCCTGGGGACGTCCATCTGGAGGAACACCGGCCGCCTCTCTGGG
This sequence comes from Myotis davidii, assembly GCF_000327345.1. Lineage (NCBI taxonomy): Eukaryota > Metazoa > Chordata > Mammalia > Chiroptera > Vespertilionidae > Myotis > Myotis davidii. Next base: position 4,399,186 of record NW_006284618.1, on the reverse strand, counting down.
TATCATCTCTTCAGCCTGGACCACCCCCGCCCCCCCATGGGAGCCAATAGTGAGAAAGGTGGCATCGTGAGCACAATCATTTGTTGGGTCAATACCGTTTATTAATATGCATTTGAAGTGACAGAATCTGGGGGCCAGCACACCACACAAGTCCTCTTCTTCTTCTTCTTCATCTAACTTACCAATTGATGCAAGAAACCCCAGTGAGGCCCGCACAGTGTGGAATGGGGAAGGAAGGGCAGAAAACGCCCGAAGATTCCCTTTCAGAATCGCAACAGCCAAATTCAACTCCTTGTGTGCAAGGATGGAAGGTTCTAGAATCCCTGCAGCAAGTTTCCAATGGCGCACACATCAGAAGTGCCATCGGGGCGCAGGCCCCACTGAGGGAGCCGCAGGATCCGTGGCTCACGCTCCTGCCGTGAGAGTCCCGTGTCCTGCTCAGTCAGACACACTCGGAACCGAGCCGTGAGCCCAGACGCGGCCGACACCGAGGGAACGCGCTCCCCTGCTGCCCGCGTCCAGTCTGCGTTTCCCATTTCCTCCCTGCCCGGCGCAGACGTGTGGGGAGCACTTCAGGGACCAGGGCTTCCTCTCCTCTACGTTTGCTTTGGGAAAAAAAGGCCCCGCCAACCTTCAAGCTGTTTCCAAAACAACGTTTTATGTTTCCCCGTGTTCTGATGAAATGGATTTCACTGCTGTTCCAGGGGCGAGGCGCGCGGTCTGGGGGGAAGGTGTGGGAACGGAGCCAGCAGCCCATCCGGAGCTTCCTGTGGCGGAAGGCTGTTTACTGACCGGAGGGCTCGTTTGTTCTGGGAGAGGAATGGCTCCGAACAGAAACGCCAGGCAGGATGGCCCCAGCTCTGCTGCCAAAGGTGGTGAGCGGACGGCCAGGGGGATGGGCCTCCGCAGTCAGGACGCGCCTGGGACATGGCGTGGCTGGTCTGCTGACACTGGCTGGTGGGCCCTGGTGCTGTTCCTCGCCTCACTCAGCAGAATGCATGTTTCCAGCCCCCAGAGCAGCCGGCAGTGCGTGAGCTAGGTCGCATTCACCACCACCTTCCCGTGCCCCAGGGCCTGGAGAGTAGACCTGCTGACGGAGGGAGGGGGCTACACCCACCGCTTGCCTACAAGTCCCCCGAAGAGCACTCAGAATGAGTTCCGCAAGCCCAGGACTCCAGTGACTGCCGGGAGGGGCCACCGCTGGGAATGACCACCCCACTCAGGACTGAGGTCCCACTCCCCGGAGATGCGGGCTGACTTTAAATTCCTGGGAGAGATGGGGCCGTATCTTCAGTCAAGGTTATGTTATCACAGAGTCAAAGTCGATAGGAAACTGCACAGGGATCCAGACCACCTCCTTTCGCGTTCGGTGTCTGCAGCTCTACGGGAAAGAGCTGAAAGTGAGTTGGAGCTAAAACCAAATGCTTGGATTTCAGCCTCCATGGAAGTAAGTACTTTGTGTGACCTTGGATGTGTCCTTGAGCATCCTGAATAAAATCCCCTCCTTTACTAACAAAAAGGAGGAGAAAACAAGTAGGAATGAAGTCGTAGGTAGTGTAATAAAGCAAGAAAAATAAATAGAAGGCATAGAGAATGGACAAAAAGATATACACCCGCCCTTATTTGCAGATAACATGGCTGTCTACGTAGAAAACCTTGAGAAGTCTACAGAAAAAAAAAGGCTTTCATAACTAGTCAATAAGTTTAGCAAGGCCGGAGGGTTCAAGGGCAACACTTAGACATCAGTCATATTTCTATATACCAACCACCACTAATTGGAAACAAATGTTTTAAAAAATTACACTAGCTCCACAGATAATCTACTTGGGGGTAAATCTAATAAAATGTGTAAAGGCTCTGGTGTTGAAAATTACAAAATGCTGATGTGATGGATTAAAGAAGACCCAGATATAGGGAGAGGCACACCATGCTCATGGCTGGAAGATGCCAGACAGTTAACATGCCAATTCCCCCCACATGGAACACACTTTCAATAAAAACCCAACAGAAAGTTTTGTCGATATTTACAAGCTGACTGTAAAATGCGTGTGGAGAGGCAGAGGAACTAGAATAAGCAAAAACAATTTTGGAAAATATTTGTCAATATTTTAAAGCCCTGTCAAGTTTTAAAAAAAGATGTTGTCAAATGAAGCACCGTGGTGTGCCATTAGCTTCACAGCTCCTAACATTCCAGGTGTCTGAGAAGTTGTTCAGAATCTAAGACCCTGTGCCCACAAAGTTAGAAACGCCATTCTCCGGGCTCAGACTCAGTGGCTGTCTTGAGTAGGTGGAGCCACCAGAATCAGACGCCCCTAAGTAATTGGGACTTTGTGTAACTCAGAGCAGCGATTTCCAACCCTTTTCTTCTAAGGGCACACAGAAAATAATTAGTGCAATTCTGAAGCACACCAAAAAATATATTTTTTGCTGATCTGACAAAAAAAAAAAACAGGTATAATTTTGGATGGTTTACAAAAGAAGTATCAGTAGTAATTAACTTTCCTTTTTTTTTTTTTTTTTCAAAGTGACTTTTCAAAAAATCAGGGTCCCAGTATATAAAGATTCCTGGTAACAAAAATTAACCAATAAGATGCAACCTCATTATGTGATGTGATGAATAAGGCACAACTCTAGTCTATGACCTATATATTTACTAGATGCCCAGCTCACAAAATCATGCACAGGTAGCTTGCCATCCCACCCGCCACAGCTCCCAGGCCGGGGGTAAGGGGTAGGGACCGAGAGGTGGTCAGTGTACCTCATGGCGACTGGTTGAGTGGTCGTGCAGGTCGTTACGCTGTGGTCCCTGGCCTTTTATTATATAGGATGCTCGAGACAGGGCCTGCACACCGATGGCTATGGCTGTGTCGGCTGCTGTCATTCTTTTACTTGTCACTCTGAGGGAAGCGAGGTCAGTGCCGCTGGCTACATAGTCAGGTATGGCCCGTGTTTAAAATTCTTGCGGTGTCCCAGCGTGCCATGGCGGGCGGGGTGAAGATCGCTGCCTTTGAGAGGAGCGGGACATGGTTCTGGGTTGAATTATGTCTCCCCAAATTTATATGTTAACATTCTAACCCCAGAACCTAGAGGTAAGGTCTCTAAAGGGGTAACTAGGTTGGAGTGAGGTCCCTGGGGTGGGGCCTAATGCAGTATGACTGGGGTCCTTAGAAGGGAGAGACGTTCGGACACAAGCACACACAGAGGGAGGACCTAGCAAACCCAGGGAGGAGCCTGCCATCACTCCGCCAGGAGAGGAGCCGCAGAGAAAACAGCCCTGCCGGCACCGTGACCTTGGCGGACGCCACCAGCATGGCCGGGATGTGCATTTCTGTTGTTGAAGCACCCACCCCTCGACTCGCTGCTCTGCTAGCCCGGCAGCTTCACGCAGACGCCCTCCCGGTGGCGGGCTGGGCGATCCATGGTCTCCACGCGTGGCCCCCACCGCACAGCCGCGCGGGCGGCACGAAAGGGTTAAGGGCGACATCGATTGTAAAGTCAGATCAGGCCTCCGCTGTCTGCTTGAAAGTTGCCTCTCTAGATGTTGCATGAATTTTTAATTTTGGATGACACCTTTGACTAGAAGTGACAGCCGCAGATATCATTTGTAATTACAG
>NW_006284618.1:4390948-4395529 GCF_000327345.1 Myotis davidii | reverse complement strand
CTCCGACGCCCGGAAAACGTGAACTGGATTCGCTGAGAAGGAGGCAGGAGGGTCATGGCTCCCAGGAGGGCACCGCGTCCCCTGGCTTAGGAGACGTGCACACCTCATTCCCAGGAAGAGCAGGACTAGACGACGGGAAGGATGCTCCAAACCGAGTGCTCAGGCCCCTGGAACGTGGACCGTAAAGGAAAGCTGGTCACGCTCTTGCTCGCGGGTCTGGAAGTGCCTGTCCCCACGCTGGGCGCCCCGCTCCGTCCTTCTGGCCTGTTTCCCCAGATGTGACGTCAGAGGCACATTCATGATGAGAGGCAAGGTGTCCGCACGGAGGAGGCTTCTCCAGTGCCCCGAGTGACTTGGTCGAGAAGACACAGGGGGGATGTTTTCATTTCCATAGAGGAAGGCAAGCCCAGGAGGGGCAGCCCGGAGCGGGACGGGGAGGCAGCGGATAACCCGTCAGCAGGCGGATGCTCCTCCGTCCACAAACCCCGTGTCCAGCCGCCTCCCGCCTCCCGGGCTCTGGGGAACCGGGAGACATCCACTGAGAGCATGAAGATGTCGCTGGCGCCCAAGAGAGGAAGGTCTGGGCCGGGTTCCTGTGGCACAGCTCCTCAGAGTGAATGTGATGTCGTCATTGCTCTGGGAGGACCCCGGCTCATTAGTCCTGGCCAAGGAGAACCCGGGCCTGAAGCCTTCGTCCCTGGGGCATTGTCTGTGGTCTCCACTGTTAGTATCCGCCCTGCGGCCTCTTCACGGCGCCCCACTGCCCCCAGAGGGACCGGGCAAGCAGCCCTGACGGATGTTGGGAGGGAGAAATCAGCCGACAGGTAGGTTAACAGGTGGCGTCAGGTTTTGATGACCACCCTTCCGTTCGGTTCCCAGGACGGGAAGGTGTGGGGGTTGTAACTTACATCTCACCAGAAAGCGGCCAGTGGGTCGGGTCGGCCACCTGCAGGGTCCTGGGAAGTTGATGCGGGGACGTGGCCGGGCTGCCAAGTTTGGAGATGAGCGTGCCCACCCAGCCCCACTGGTGAGCGGGTGACCTGGCTGCCGGATCATCTGTCCAGTCACGAGGGATCGATGGCCCTGAGAGGCAGGGAGTTCCCACCCACACGCGCCAGCGCCTGGCGATGTTCTTTCAGGATCATGTTTGGTGTAGATGGTTCCCTCTGACACCCTGCGCTCCTCCGTCCTGAGCGGAAATGGAAGCACCTCCACCGCCTCTAGGCAGCCATGCTTCACTGGAGAAGGCGAGGAGGGCAGATCACCTGTGGCCTCGGCAATAATCCCCGTGGGCATGACTCTTTCCTTAAAATACTCATTCACACGTGTTGGCAGGAAGGAGGACCAGTTGCTGGCTTCCAGGCTTGGGGGTGAACGCCAGTGGGGAGACGGAGGCAGAGCCGTGTCTAGGCCCAGGCTGTACACTCAGGGGCCCATCGGCAGCAGCAGCAACTCTCCAGACGGCGATTTCCGGGCAGAATGGTTTAGGCCCATGGTCAGCAAACTCATTAGTCAACAGAGCCAAATATCAACAGTACAACGATTGAAATTTCTTTTGAGAGCCAAATTTTTTAAACTTATTAAACTTAAACTATATAGGTAGGTACATTGTTATTAACTTAATTGGGGTACTCCTAAGGCTTAGGAAGAGCACACACACGTGCACACGCATGTGTTCCCATGCCCAGGCATGCACACAGGATCTATGTGGGAGCAGCAGATTAGCAGTGTTTGAGACGGGGCCAGAGTGTGCGGGGAATGGCCCAGGAGGAGCCCACACAGCCTGCGATCAGACTGGGTGGACGTGAGCGCCAGGAGAAGGCTGCCGGCCGAGGTCGAGGGCCCACAAGCGAGGGCATTAGCCGAGGATGTGACACGGGTGGTCACATCTAATTGGTGGGTCAGGAAATCGCAGACACTCCTCGTCAGGAGCCGGGGAGGGAGCACAGGAAAGGGCGAGGTTTCACCGTGAATATGGGCATTCTCTTGCTGTAAATGCCATCTTCCCTGTCGCCTGACAGAGTCACATGATCCCAGAGGCGGCTGCATGCCCTCCCGCTGGGAGGAAGACCCCGTCGCACCTGCCATGTCAGGTGGAGGCGGACACCGCGGGAGAGAATTAACCGAGAAATCGCGTCGGGTACTTGGGGAAGAGAGGAATAATGTGCTTGCGTTGTGGAGAGAGGGCCCATTTCTGTGTCCTGTGAAGACAGCCAGTCCCTGCTTTTGAGTGGCTTTTACCCTGAATGCACTGATTCGACAAAGGCCATTCACGAAGATGTAAACATGGAAATGATTCCGGGCTTTACTGAAAGGCCCAGATGTCTTTGGGCCGAGATCTCCGAACCCTCATTCCATGGGCTGCTGGTGGTGTTGTTACTGTGGTTGCATTTTTAACTGATTTAAGTGAAATATTCTCTGACCAGCAGACACTTTGGCGGGGGCTCAGGCGAGGATGGGCGAATTGGGTCCCAGCAGTCCGGGAGCTGTGCCCATCCAGTCGCCTGTGCCCACTGAACTCCACCCACAAACCCATAAACGCCTTCGGTGCCCAACTCCCGGCTGATGAGCCAGGCGAGGCGGGCACAGGCTCCCTTTGACACAGTTAAAATGATCAATTCTGCCATCAGATCGCGTGAGCGTCACATCAATTACAGTCCCCGTCTTTGTTAATGTGACTCGGAGCCGCGTGTAAGACACAGTTGCCAGCCTTTTAATTGTATCAGGAACAACGCGTTTCCACCTGATCTGGTAATTGGACTAAATATGCGATAATGCATTTGATTAGGGACGGGAAGACATAGGGGGGAATAAAAATGAGAGGACGGCAGTGAGGCCTCCCACGTGGCCCCTCCCGCGGGCCTCTCCTTCCCCAAACTCCGCGGGTCTCTGGCTTCGCAGTCGGAGTTTCCCACACTGGGGGGCCCAGAGCTCGGCCCCTAAAGGAGTCCACAGAGGTGGTGTTTCCCCCCAGGAGGTGCTTCCGGGTGCTCTGGGAGACACTGAGAAAGAAACACGCCTGTGGACCTGCCCTGGGGGGCTGGGGGAGCTTCCGGGGACCCCGCTTCTCCAAGGCCCCCACTTGGGAGATGAGCCCTTTCCTCCGGCCCTGGGTCAGCCTCTGCGAGGCCCCTGCTGACTCCTGGGTGGGACCCCCACTCCTTGAGGGCCATGGTGCTTGCCTCTCCCCACTGAGCAGAACGCTCTCCTGTTCCTAGGGGAACGGGTGACACAGAGATGTCAGGTGACCTGTGCCAGGCCAGCCACAGGCCTGTCCGGCCAAGGCGCTCAGCTTTTCCGGGCCCCACTCCTGACATTAATCCCTGTCACACGGGGTTGTTGAGCCCATGACCCGCCAGCAGGGCGGAGAAGCGGGTGGGAAGTCACTCACAGGAAATGCCAGGCTGCTCTACCCGCCTCTCACTGACGGCGAGTCCCTTAGCCTGGCTTCCTGTCACGTTTCCAGGGTTAAGTCACCACTGACCACACTTGTCGTTGAGCTACTAAGGGCTCCCCTCCGTGTTTCATTGACAGGAATTGGGACTGGACTCCTGAGCTGTAGGTCCATACGGAAGGGAAGCTGCTGAGGCCCCACAGAATAGGAGGAGCAGGGACTCACCTTGGCTTCCTTGTCCGAAGGGGAGGCAGCCTGGGCATCCCTCGGGTGGGAGAGTCCCGGCAGCTGTCAAATGCTCACGACTTCCATCAGCATGTAGGGAGGCAGGTGCACTCAGCCAAGCGGATGTGCTGGGGAGAGAGACGAGAGGGGTTGTGAACGTCAGGGTGGGTGGGGTGCAGGCGTGACTCTGCGGACACAGGTGGCGGTGACCCCGGGAAATGCCACCATCCGAGAAGGTGCCCAGGCCAGTGATCAAGGGCCTTGGCTTCCACAAAGCCCAGGGACAGGAAGATGCCATCTCCTGGGGGCTCAGGGGCAGGTCGGATGGCAGGTGGTCCCATAGATGGCGCCCAGCAAGGGAAGGTCATGTTGTAGCGCCGTCTTTTTTCTTTTTTATTAACATGTGTTTATTGATGTCAGAGAGGAAGGGAGAGGGAGAGAGAGACAGAAACATCAATGATGAGAGAGAATCATGGATCGGCTGCCTCTTGCATGCCCCCTACTGGGGATGGAGCCTGCAAGCTGGCATGTGCCCTGACCCGGGAATCAAACTGTGACCTCTTGGTTCATAGGTCGACACTCAACCACTGAGCCACACCAGCTGGGCACAAGGCCATCTTTATGAAAGTGCATGTGACAACCACATGCATATCAGATGAATTCATTACGATCACTGCTCTTTCCACGAATACCAGGTGGATGTTTAATGTCTGACTCCTAAAGTGTTACCAATGAGAAGAAATTCTAGAAATCATGGGATATTAATCTCATCACCTGCGGAAGAGGTCCTCATTTTAAAAAGTCTTTGGAAACACTTAGAACAGTGGTTCTCAACCTTGGCTGCACATTAGAATCACCTGGGAATCTTTTTAAAATCCTGATTTCTGGGCCTCATCATTAGTAACAAAGAAACAGAATTTCCGGAGGATGAGGCCCAGAAATCAGGATTTTAAAAAGATTCC
>NW_006284618.1:4381063-4390740 GCF_000327345.1 Myotis davidii | reverse complement strand
TTTTTAAAAAAAGATTCCCAGGTGATTCTAATGTGCAGCCAAGGTTGAGAACCACTGACTTAGAAGCTTGGCAACCAGTAGTTGTCAGCACCTCAATGCAGGTGATTTCAATTGCAAAGCATTCATCTCATCAAAGCCCCATCCGAGAAGGTGCCCAGGCCAGTGATCTGAATGCGCCCACAGTTCCTTTACTGGAGCAGTCCTCGCTGCTCTGAAGACTCCTGATCTTGGAAAGTTTGTCCCACCTGAATGGGGAGTCCGGACAGAGGTTGGAAAACCACGGTGACCAAGGCCACCGCCCAGACATGCAGAATTGGAGGTGCCTTGCCTGGTGCTCCAAGAGAGAGAGTGGAAGGCACCGGTGCCTGACCTCAGCACACAGTTGCCCTGGAACCTGACTGTCTTTCCATAATCTTCCCCCCGGTTCCCCGCAGGATTCAGGTGGCGCTGGCAGGGGCACACCGGGGGAGGAGGCTGAGTGGCCCAGGGTTGGGCACTGAGGACAGAGTTAGGAGATGGGGCTTCTGCATTCCTTGTGGACCCTGGACCCTGGGGACCACAGGACCTGCTGGCCCCCTCCTTGAACCCATTAGGTCTTTCTGGAAATCCAGGTCAATGAGCCATAGTGGCGACAGCTCCTCCCGGTGGGTTAACGAGGCCCTGCCTGTGTCGCCTGTCCCGGCAATAGCCCTGCGGGGCTGTTTCCAGCTCTCGTCTCCAGCGACTCCTTGTTCACATTATATTAAATTAATATGCACAGGATACCCATGAACATTTTATATTTCTCCAATTAAAATTCCCTACCCAAATATACTGCTTTAATTGCTGGGGCGCCAGTGCTCACACAACATCTCTGTTTCACACGGGCTGTGAGGTTTTCCTCGTCAGTGTCGGCCCCACCATGTCACACGTCCTTCCTCAGGGAGAAGGCTCGTGCCGGGGACACCGGACGGTCCAACCGCTTATCCTGGAGAGGAAGAGGCCGGAACCCCGGTTCTCAGACCCTGTGGCTTCAGGTCGGGGTGGTGAGTGACTGGCTGCTGGCGGTCTTCAGAGAGAAAAGAAACACAAAGTTCCCTGGAACCGAGAAGGCAGGAGCTGAGGAGGCAGACCTCGGACGTTGTCTGGTGCAGCCCAGACGGGGTGGCCCGGCCGCCCGGTGGCAGGAGCAGCGGCCACTCTTCTCTCTTCCCAGCACCCGCACGCTTTCCTGTCAATCGCCTCCGCGTGGCTGCCTGCTCACCAGGGATGCTCTGGGCCCCACTCTTCCCGAAAAGCTCTGGCCGAACCTTTGGAGACCACACCTGGCTGCCCCACCTGCACTGACTCATTCAGTAGCACCGGAGGCTCCTCTGCCCTGGTCCAGCTCTGCCCTGAGTGGGAGGAGCCCATGGTGACCCCGCCCCTGGATGAGGGGCCTCATGAGGCAGAGAGAGCAGGTGTGGTGGGCTCTGCCCGGGGGAGGAGCTCAGGTGAGTAACTGCAGGAGGACACAGGCCAGGTGGGGAGGACAGAGGCAGCAGCCCTCTGGGCTCTCGGGGTTACCTTGCATCAGGTTGGCCAATGGGGTTGCATGGACCAGCTCAGTGACAGCCGGAGGGGCCAGGCACAGGGGCCTGAGACCTGCCCTGTTTGCTTCCACAGCCGAACCCACGCTCATGGGCGCTTTCACGTCCAATGTGGGTTCCTCTCTCTTCTAGACGCGACTCAGACAGGTCCGCACATCCACATTTTCTCAGAGAATATTCAAAAGCGGGTAAAATGCAAAATTTCTGCTCTCCCGCTGCACGTGCAAAGCAGGAAATAGACATTTCTACACCAAGGAGGCCGAGCTCCATTGGGAAAAGTGAATTCATGCTGCTCAAAAGGGTGGGGCTGCCACCCTCAGGGGTGGGGGGTGGGGCACCCCTTAGGTCACAGTGTAGGACAGTGATGCCCTGTGACCAGGACACCCCACCCGGTCACCACCTGCACAGAATCCAGGTGTGGAAGCTCACTGGCTCACACACCACCCAGTCCTCCCAGTGTCCCTACACCCCACCCGTGGGCCGCTCCAATCCTGCCCTCCGTGGGGGAACGGGCGGCGGAGTCACGGGCTGCCAGCTGCCAGGAGATGCTTTCACGCAGTGGGTAAGGAGTCCAACCCCTCCAGACCGCCACTCAGCCCCAGTCCAGACCAGGTATGTCAGGGCAGGAGAACATCCCAGGGAGGCCCCCTTCTGACTGCTCCACAGGCCCCCTGCCTGCCTTCGTGCCAAGAGGGCAGGAAAACAGCAGGTCCCCTGAAGCAGGGGAGGTTCCTGGGTTCTTAGCCTTTACCATGCTCAGCAAGGCATGGCCCTATTAGGCTCTAAGTGCCCTTAGGAAGCCACATGGACTCCACGTATCCACAGAGCAGGACTGGGGGTGCCGGGGCACCCTGACCACCAGCCACGCCCCTTCAGGGTCTCCCAGGCCACATGGGACTCCCAGACTTGGGTTTTATGTTCATTGATTTTTAGCTTTTTTTTTTCTTTTGTGATTCAGAGAACTCTTTAATTTTCTCACCTAATATCTTAACTGGATCTTTCAGAATGTAAGTTTTCTGCAGCCATTGGAACGAAACATGCCCTTCAGTTTGGGCTGTGATCGGCGAATGGAATTGGCAGAAGCATGAAGTACCCCCTGGGCTCCTAGCAGGCCCCTCAGATTGGCCAAGGTCACGGGCAAGACTTCCGTGGGCTCTTGGTGAGGTCACGGAGCTGCCTGTGAGTGCTGATGGGCATGGCTCACCTGGCATTCCCACAAACAGGCGAAGTCCAGGGATTTGTGAAAGGAGACAAACTGCAGCACGCATTCCGAGGGATGTTTTAAGAGACCCGACTTAGGAAAAGTCGCTGGATTCTCATCCACAGCCAGAGGGGAGCCCCGTGGAGGCCTGTACTTCCGGGATGCCTCCTGCAACGACACAGGTGAGATGATACAACTAGTGGCAAATTTATCAGAATAATTGCTACAGGCCCAGCTGGTGTGGCTCAGTGGTTGAGCGTCAACCCATGAATCAGGAGGTTACGGTTCGATTCCTGGTCAAGCACGTGCCCGGGTTTCGGGCATGATCCCCAGTGTGGGATGTACAGGAGGCAGCCGGTCGATGATTGTCTCTCATCATTGATGTTTCTCTCCCCCTCTCCCTCTGCCTTCCTCTCTGATATCAATAAACATATATTTAAAAAAATAATTGCTCCTGACAGGTCATTGGACAGGCTCTGCTTACACTTCCAAACAGCCCAGCCCCCCGTGGTCCGTGGGGCTTCTGTCTTCTGGAGAGTCCCCTCTGATGACATTTTTTTCACCCTAGAAGTGTCCCCTGGGGAGGCACCTTATCATGGACATCCAGCCTGGCTGACACCCCGAGCAGAGGCTGCCGACACGTTGGCAGGCGAACTGGCCACACCCATCCCGTGACTTCTCAGGTGACCTGGCATCACCGCTGTAATAGTCTCCACGAATGTCTTCATGTCAGGTCTCCGGAGTCACTTCCATTTTGGACAAAAATGCGACATTGGTCGGACAATGTTAAAGATCAATGATGCCATGAAACTCCGTCTCTTCTCCTGATGTAGGTGCTTTTATAGAATCAACTAATTTAAAAGAATTAGACACGACAGCACTAATAGCTGGTTGATTTCTATTTGTTCTAGAAACAGACGCTAATCGCTTGTGTCAGTTTATCTCCCTGTCGCCAGGCAGGGCCAGTGACTCGGAGGCGAGATCAGGTGTGGTGTGAATGAGGGGCCGAGGGGAGAACAAAGGCCGCGGGGCGGGCGGGGAGACCGAGGGATGTTAATTAGCCCTCCCGGACTACACTGTCTTTTAATTACTCTGACGTTTCTCAATAACCAGGATTGACTGTGCACCATTCTCGTACCAGGAGGCGCTTTTCCTTGTCACTGAGCAGGTCAATTGCACCCACACTCTGGCTCTTTCCGGTTATCGATCTCTTGTCCTATGACCACATCTGGGCTTACAGCACTCAGCAGAGCAGGGACCGTGTTCCAAGTTTCGCTCCCCGCAGAGCCTGCGACCCAGGGCCAGTCATGTGTAAATTGTTGAGGAAAGCCACGCCTTCCAAACAGCAATCCAAGCCCATGTATAGCTTTCAGAAATCTGTCCCTTAAACACATGGCTAAGGGAAAGAAAGGTGTTCCTTTGACTTAATATATATATATATTTCAGAGAGGAAGGGAAAGGGAGAGAGAAATAGAAACATCAATGATGAGAGAGAATCATGGATCATCTGCCTCCTCCATGCCCCCTAATGGGGATCCAGCCTGCAACCCGGGCCTGTGCCCTGACCAGGAATCAAACCATGACCTCCTGGTGCATAGGTCAACACTCAACCGCGGGGCCTCGCCAGTCAGAGGTACCTATGTTTTTTTAAAAATTAAATTTATTGGAGTGACGTTGGTTAATAAAATTATATAGGTTGCAAGTGTATAATTCGATGATACATCATCTATATATTGCATTATGTGTGTACTACCCAAAGTCTAATTTTCTTTTTTTAAATTTGTCTTTATTGTTGAAAGTATGACAGATGCCCCGCCCCGGTTTCTCCCCCATTGACCACCTCCTCTTCTTCTGTCACCATTTATTTGACCCCCTTTACCCGTTACCACCCCCTCTCACCCCTTCGCTCCGGTAACCGCCACACTGTTGTCCGTGTCTGTTTTTGTTTGTTCGTCTTGTTTGTTCATTTGTTGCTTTCAGTTTTACATCCCCCAGGAGTGAAATCACAAAGCTCTAGACTTTTTCCGTCTGACCTGTTTTGCTTGGCATGATGTTCTCAAGATGCATCCGTGGTGTCGCAAATGGCAGTATTTCATCTTCAATACGTAGTGCTAGGAACATTGGAAAGCCACACAAGAAAGAATGAACCAAGACTGCAGTCTGCCCCACACAGAAAAATTAACACAAAATGGAGCAAAGATGTAAATTAAGAACCACCAAACGTCTCCCAGCTTGGGCTGTGCCACTAACGATAAAGTGCATAGAAGGAAATATAGGTACCGACTTTACCAACCTTGGTCGCAGAGAGGATTTTATAAATTTGACGTCAAAGGCAAGGGCAGTAAAAACAAACAAACATAAATAAGCGAGACTCTATCAAACTAAAAGTTAAAGCAACAGGTCTGACAAGAGCATGCACACTGCGCATTTTGACAGTTGGTCCTATATTGTGTCCCAGAACTTCTTCAGCAAAATACACTTACTAAGTCACAGTGAGCATGCGAGAGTGCTCCGCTGCTCTCACAGGATTCTGAATCAGCAAAATACAGCAGCCCCTTTTTCACAATAATTGTCCATCGACTCCCTACATTGTGAAATCATTACCACAGTCAAGTTCATGAACACAGTTTCGCCTCATCTAGTTACTGTTCTTTGCTGGGGGTAAGGACATTGAGAATCTACTTTGTTAGAAAATGCCCAGCACACAAATAGGACATTTTAAACCAGAGTCACCATACTGTTCGTTACAGCCCAGAACGCATGTCCCTTCTAACTAAAAGTTTGTAGTCTTTGACCAATATCTCTCCATCCCCCCACCCTCCTCTTAAAAGGTTGACAGGTTGAAAAATAAAGGAATGTATTGTAATACATTTGGCAAGAGCTATTAAAAAGAAAAAGAGGTAAAAAGAAACAAAAGTTAAAAAAGGGGCGTGGGGAAGAAAACAGGAGTGTTTCCAAGGGGAAAACAAGTACAAATGCCAACAGGTGAGCACATTTCCAAATCAACGAAACCTTTCCTGGGGCGCCTTCACTACATCTGGCTCTTCTCCAGTCACTTTAAATAGGTGCAATATCATGTGACAAACCCACCCACCCCACCCACCAGGCAAATACTACCATTTGTGCCCATTTTACTGATAAGCAAATGGAGGCCCCGCTGGTGACAGAGTTGGGAGGAGCGTTGAGGTCTTTTGACACCAATGCTTGCTCATTGTGACTCAATTTATACAATGACCCCGTGTGAGGAAATAAAAGCCTTTAGACCAGCGGTTCTCAACCTGTGGGTCGAGACCCCTTCGGGGGTTGCCTAAGACCATCGGAAAACACATATATAATTACATATTGTTTTTGTGATTAATCACTATGCTTTAATTATGTTCAATTTGTCACAATGAAAATACATCCTGCATATCAGATATTTACATGACGATTCATAACAGTAGCAACATTACAGTTACGAAGTAGCAACAAAAATAATTTTATGGTTGGGAGTCACCACACCATGAGGAACTGTATTAAAGGGTCGCGGCATTAGGAAGGTTGAGAACCACTGCTTTAGACAAATGTTTCTTTCAAAGATGTGGATTTTCCATAAATGCTCATTATTGGTACTTGCCTTCCCACAGCCATTCTGCTGCCTCGAGGCCTCAGTGGAGGCCGCGGTGATGCCTGCGAAGGGTGCTCTCCTCAGTTAGATTGTGGGACGGCTTTCCCAGCGCTGGGTGGGCAGGCTGGGACCCAGTGAAAAACGCTCTATAATTAACTGCGGGCATCAGAGCACTCAGGGCAGAGGCGTGACGTTCACATCCCTTCTGCCTCTTCGCTCTCACTGAGCTGCAGGTTGCTGACGTCATCCTGCAGCAAACGGGGAGTTCTCAGATGCTGCTAACGTTACCAGCACCATTCTGATCGCTTTCATTGAAAATGGAGCGGGTGCAGCCAGCGTGGCTCAGTGGTTGAGTGTTGACCTGTGAACCAGGAAGTCACGGTTTGATTCCCGACTAGGGTACATGCCTGGGTTGCAGGCTTGATTGCCAGTAGGGGGCGGGCAGGAGGCAGCCGATCAAGGGTTCTCTCTCATCATTGATGTTTATCTCTCTCTCTCACTCTCCCATATTTTTTTTTTTTTTAAAAAGTAGACCAGAACCTCCCAGTGGTAAAACCACCACCCTGGGAAAGAAGTGCACATTTGCCAGGGTCACCGTTTGCTGCGGGTCCGTGGGGACCTTGCCAGGTCCTGGCACTGTCATTGGAGCACTGGCAGATGGGGGCACTAAACCCCCTTCCGGGGTCTCAGGACAGCTGGCGCCTGCTGGCTCCGACACCCCCTCCGGCTGGGGCCAGCCCACACCCCTGGGAGGACACTTTGGAGCATTGAACCAAGAGGATTAAAAGTCAGACTTATGACCAAATAGAAAACAAAACAAGAGAGGCAATAAAGCCAAAATATGCCAGTGGTGATGATAGAGCTACCGACTCTGGTTTTCCTACGGAAAGATCGAAGATGAGGCCATGCAAATCGCACGCAGTCCAGTTTTGCTTTTGCACATGCTCTCAGCCAAGGGATAAAAGTAAGGAGTCGGGCAGTGAAATACTCCCCAACGCGGCACAATTCATGGCGAGGAGGGAGCATTCACGGCAGAAGCATTTAAATAGGACCAGAAGGTACACACTGGGTGCTGATGGAAACTAGAACAGCCGAGAAGGAAGCGCAGTCATCATTCTATAACCAGGAATGGCATGAAGCAAACTATTGGGGGAAATGGTTCTGACCGAACAATGAATGAATGAGACCACAGTCGGGGAGGGAGGGTTCAATCTACTTTTCCCCACTTGGAAAATCCAACGGACAAAAGCATGTGAGCCTGTGGAAGGTTTCACTGACAAAATTCATAAGTTTCATTGCACACAACAGATACATATGGAACTGGAGTTAGTGCTATCTAGTCACCGTGTGTGTGTGTGTGTGTGAGAGAGAGAGAGAGAGAGAGAGAGAGATAGAGAGAGAGAGAGAGTATGCAAACACACACTCACATGTTTATCTTGCACATAAAGATTTTACCGTTATTCAACTATCCACTAAATAAGCACAAACATATCTACATGGCAGGCTATTCACAAAGTCCTGGGTGAAAATTTAAATCAACTTTAATAGGTTTCAAAGTGCAGAAATCTTATAAGCCAATGTTTAATAACATCAGAAATGAATGACAAAAAGATAGTAAAAGAATCAAGCCACCTGAAAGCTTTAAAAATAAGGTTTTCTAAATAACACAGAATTAAGAGAGAAGACAAGCGTGTATTTGCTGAAAATATTATACCAACTTAGAAAACCCCAAAGAATTAACTAGGAAACATAAAAAAATCGAGGAATGTGCCCGGCAGATATAAAACCGTTAATAGCTCCTCTGGATACCAGCAACAACCCGTTAGAAGGTGTTTAGGAATTTACACCCCTTGCACGTTAGAAAGCAAAACCAAACAAAAAGGAAATTCAGGCTCACACCTACGGGAACATAGAGGCACCGTAAGGAGAAAATGTCACTATTTCTGAAATAACAGGAATGCACAGAAATCTCTTGCTCCTGGTTGGGAAGAGCCTATATGATGCAGGAGACAAAGCCCCATCCCTACCAAGAGGTCAGTGGGGTTTTATCCAACTTGCGGAGAGTTATTCTAAAAATCATCTGGAAGACTGAATTACAGAGAACGATACCCAGATGTCCACTGTCCCCACTTCTCTTCAAATTGTACTGGAAGTTCTCGCCGGTGCAAGAATGTCTGAGAAAAGTGGAAAGATTCACGGGAAAGGGAGAAACATAACTATCGGTTCTGAACATGATAAAAGTAAATAAGACCACCCTATATAATAAAAGCCTAATGTGCAAATTGACAGACTGGCTGAACAGGGAGTGGGCCTAAGCCATCAGTTGGACATCCCCTGAGGGCTCCCGGACTGCAAGGGGCGCAGGCCGGGATGAGGGACCCTCCTAAATGCACAAATTTCGTGCACAAGGCCTCTAGCATAATAAATGGAACTGGCACAACTGGTTGGCTGGCTACATAGAAAAAAGTATCCAAATAAATACTCCTCTGATGTCCTTCCCTGAAACTAACATGAGATGAAGGAATGTTCTTACTACAAAAATTAAATCATTTCTGATACAACTTCACCTTCTACGGATGTGTGAGGGTGTTCCAATAAAAAAAAAATGTAAAGGGAAAACCAGTACAGTGAGAACATCAACAAAATAACCATGTATGACTTTCAAACTTCTCATGTCAAAAAGTTTCTAGGGCTGGAAACTTCCAATTGAAAAGTTAAAAACCTCGTATCAAATGAGGAAAGTTATATTTCAAACCAGCATGGTGCCCAAGGATGTTTTTATAAAATTAACATCCTTAAGACACACACGTGCATATGTGTTGATTAAAAAAACACACACAAGCGTGGAGACTCGAGGACAGCGATTTTCACCCGGTGTGCCGCAAGAATTTTTACAACGTGCAATACCTGACTATTAAGTCAGGGGCACTGACCTCTCTTCTCTTAGATTGTCAAATAAAAAAATGACAACAGCTGGCACCACAAAAGCCATCTGGTGTGAATGCATCAAAATCATCCCTATATTTTTTGTCAGATTGGAAAAAAATATTTTTTTGGTGTGCCGCAGAGTTGCAGTAATTAGTTGGTGTGTGCCGTGAGATGAAAAAGGTTGAAAGTCATTGCTCAGGGAAACAGCCAGCATATTTACAAAATGTAAATCTAATGGGGTCGTGGCTATTAAAAGGTCCAAACTTGCAAGTAATCAAACAGTTAAGATCAGAACAAGAAGACCCCGTTTGTCGCCCACCAAGTTGACGGGACTTGCAGCTGCTGGTTTTAAACGCTGGCAAGGGTGGCTTGT
>NW_006284618.1:4376978-4381033 GCF_000327345.1 Myotis davidii | reverse complement strand
AGGACGTCCGCTGGGGAGCGGTTGGCGATGAGTCCCTGACCCAGTATTTCTCATCTTCTCCCCAGTCCTTCTCGTCCTGGAAGTCTAGCCGAGGAAACAGTAAGACATGGGGGCAGAGACAGAGACCTGCGTGCTGCTGGCTGCGTTACTCAGCAAGATTGCAGCAGCTCGGGGTCGGGGGTGAGGGAGTGAACTCTGACTCACCCCCGCACCCCTTCTGCAACCCCCGAATCCTCTTCATAAGGAGACTTCAGGGCCTGAGCAAAACTCCTGTGCTGTGAACAAGGGCAGGTCCAGGAGGTTAGGGGCCTGAAGGGTGTAGGACTTGTGTGGCCGCCTTCAGGGGAGAATGAAGCACCCCCAGTGCAGGAGGGAGCCCCGAGGGCCAGTGGCCCTGAGGCACAAGCTTCCTGGGGGTCGTGGAACTCATCTGAATATCGGCTTGTGAAGCTTTCAGAAAGCAATACAAAAAGACACACGTCATACAAAAGGGGCTGGGACCAGGATGTCACATTTGGGTACTGGAATCATGAGTGATAGGTGTTCTCTTCTCTTTATGATCTGTTATTTTTAAAACATCAAAACCCATGATAAGTAAGGAGGTGAAACAGGGCAGGAGAGGGCCATGGGCACGACCAGGCAGACAAGTAGAATGAGATGGGCTCGATCAGGAGTGGCGTCTGCAGGGGCCTCTGCTGTGGAGCGCAGGGCTGGCCGGGAAGCGGGTGGGGCTGGCTGGGGGCTTCTGCAGCACAGCAAAGGCCCGGGAAGGGCTGTGGGAACCTGGAACGGCCTGCTCCCTCCCCTGCCTGCCCCCTCACCCCCCGAGGTCCCTTGCTGCATGGCTTCCCACCCACCGCTAGAGATCTGGGCTGTTCTAAAGTAAAACCCTGGGCGCAGTGTTGGCACATCGGAATGGAACTTGGCCGCCGGTGACACCTCCTTTGGTGCTGGATTGTGATAGTTTCAGCTCCAAGTCTTCCTTGGGCTGAGGGATATTTTCCACCTGACATCCCAATAGGATGGGATGGTCCCCAGGGAGGGCAAGGTGAATGGGGCAAGAGAGGGATGACGCTAGGTCATGGCCCAAGGAGACCTGGGTGGACCCAACCGGGGAGGGGCCTCTGAGAGAGAGCAGGAGAGCATGGGGCCAGGGTTCCGGGGAGGGAGACCCTCATGGCAACAGGCACACCTGCCACCCCGTGGGGTCCGTGGGTCCTCCCGTGGGAACATCTAACCTGTCCCTCTGTCCTGGGGCTCAGGTCCTCATCACACCCCCGAGAAAAGTCTCTCCTGGAGAGGGAAGAGGAGGAGGAGGAGGAGGAGGAGCACCTTCTGTTACCCCTCACCCTCCATTCCGATTGTACAGGACTCCTCCCTTTCCCTTGGGAGGAAATGCCCAACTCCCTTTCCCTTACAAGGAGTAGGCACTCTTCCCGTCTCTGACCCATCTCCGGAGGAGGAGGAGGAGGGGGAAGAGGAGGACGAGGAGGACGAGGAGGCGCAAAGCAAAGACATCAGTCCCACAAGCAGAGAAGGCGAGGCACCATCCATGACGCGTGACATGCATATTCCAATTCCCTGTGTGACTGAGTTACCAGTTTGGAGACCAGATTATGCGAAGATTTCTGATCTGCCCGCCAGCGCGTGCACCTGGGAAGGTGTTGCATCAAAGGGGGTTTCTTGGGGAAGGTGGCTCTTGCTTGAGGAGTGATGGAGGCTCCCCTCCTCTTCCTCATTAAACGAAGGGTCATGAGGTTTTCTGCAAGGCTTTCCAGATCCTGAAATTCTGAAAAGCATCCAAGAAGCACGTGGTGGGTTCCCCTCCGCCTTCCCTCCAGCGCCCATTCCGGGCCCAGGAGAGGCCTGCCTCCCGGAGGTGCAGGGAGGTAGAAGAAAGGCGCCGTTTTCAGGGAAATTAATCTTTCTCCCCGGCACTTACCCCAAAGGAATCTCATTACTTTCACTCCACCATAATCTTTACTATCCAAAAGGTAAAATAGGAAAAAATGAATTTTATTAACAAAATTTACTGGATTAATATGACTGAGAACTCTACATAAAATGTTGGCATTAAGTATTAAAATAGATTAATAAAATACTAGACGGTTAGGGCCTAATATTAACTCTAACACATTAATTGGGGGAATTGTGTCAGTTTAAGCATAAAGGAGGAAATGGAGGGCCTGGTGACCTTTAACAAGGCGGGAGGGCTGCAGCCATTGGCTGGAGACACAGCTCAGCGGGCCTCAAAGAGGAGTCCTCCCTTGGGAGGTCCCCGCACACGGGGTTTCCCGGGGGAGCTCTGGGATGCAGCAGGGACAGTGAAGCCCCAGGGACAAGCCACCTGGGGAGTCCTCACCCCCGGCCCGAAGGGGCAAGTGCATGGGGTGGTGCTGCCAGAGTGCCCAGGGCTTGGCTGTGGGAGCAGGCCCCCGGGAAATGCAGGCCAGAACTGTCACTGCCCAGTCAACAGCCTCCCAGAAGGGGGCACGGGCATCCACATTTAAAAAATATATATGTGTTTATTGATTTCAGAGAGGAAGGGAGAGGGAGAGAGAGACATTAATGAAGAGAGAGAATCACAGATCGGCTGCCTCCTGCATGCCCTCCACTGGGGATCGAGCCAGCACCCCGGGCCTGTGCCCTGACTGGAAATCAAACCTTGGCCTCCTGGTTCATAGGTGGATGCTCAACCACTGAGCCACGCTGCTGGGCTACAGGCATCCACATGGTGACTGCTCCTCCTTCAGAGCTGCTAGCCCCTCCTGGGGGCCATGCCTGCTGGTCACTGGGAGGGGAAGGAGGGAGCGGGAGAGACGGGAGGGAGGGAAGGCCATGGCTGAGATGGGCTCTGTGTTTCTTATGGGCTTGGGCCCCTTTCCTCAGGCGACCCCGTGAGATGAAAAATTCGTGCTTCCCCAGTATTACCGCTGCCGGCAGGGCTCGCCATGGACGATTCATTCCCACCCCCGCCAGCCTGTTGAACTCAGAATGAATTCATAGCATCGCTGTCGGTTTCTTTCACCAGACACACGCCCATGACGTAACACACCCATGACGTCACACGCCCATGACGTCTCCCTGTAGGAGACCCATGTCCGCGGGGTTTATGCAGTCGAGTTGCAAAACGGGATGTATTCAGCTCCCGGTGGCCAGATAGAGGACTAGAAGTAAGATAAGAAGTAAATCGTCTGTGGATTTAAAATATACTAGGCTTTAAAGATAGATTAAAGTGTACAGTGATGGGACGAGTATTTTAAGTGACAACCTAAGCATTGTTATGGTTTTAACAACAAGGAACCCCACACCCTGAGCGCAGTCACCCACCAACATTGGGTTCCAGGCTAAATAGCACAGTTGGCTTTTAACTGCCCTGGGTACACAGAACCAGTAATACGTGTCTTAATGCTGCCAGCGCAGCATTTATGGCAGATGTGAAAAATTGTATTTAAATTAGAAATGCTAAAATTAATATTTATTGACTCCGAGTTTCATTATCATTAGAAATTAGTTTGTTCTTGGGTAAACAGTTTATAGCAAGATATAAATAAGTTCCATTGACCTACTAACTGGCCCAATATATTCCCGAGTTATTGACAGCGGCCGTAAAATTTACTCACAGCTATTAAACCTTTTAACATACTTGATGTGGCTCTGTCCCTGTAATACGAGGAATTCGGTGGTGTGTGTGTGCCTTTTTTTTTCTTTTTAGGATAATCTGCTGCTGATATTAAATTCTTCCAAGATTTTAATATATCGTCTAAGTTTATGGGTCATAAAATAAAACCTAGAGCTTACAAACATTTACATGACAATATTATTTTTTTTTTAAAAAGGGCATGTAAATTTTAGTGCAGTAAAAATGATGACATAAACCATGGGAACACATAACAAAAAGTTTCCCAAACTGTGTTAAAGGGATATTTAGGGTCTTACTTCCACGCACAGAGCCGACAGACTGGCCTGTCCCGGGAACCCGGGACAAGTCCTACAGCACAGCATAGCTCAGGCAGATCCACGAGGAACGAAGCGGGAGTCCAGGGGGGGGCTGT
>NW_006284618.1:4375440-4376889 GCF_000327345.1 Myotis davidii | reverse complement strand
GGCTGTGGGGGAGGGGGGCAGCGGGGGCAGGACCCCGAGCCTGCCCTCAGGTACATTTCTGCTGAGCCCGCCCCTTGTCCAGCAGACTGTCCTCCACGTCAGAGCCCAGCTGAGCGGGGGCAGGACCCGCCGTGGTGCGCTCACCAGAACCCTGCTTGGTGTCCCTTCCAGAGACCATAGCCCTGCGGCTGCCGGGTGGTGGTCCGCTGGACACACAGATCATGGCAGCCAGATAAGGGCCCTGTGAGTGTTTCTTTAGATGCACAGACTTTGTAGATGTGCCTCCACTAAGGGCTGGGGGATGGGAGGTTAACCCTGATTGTCCAGCTGGGCCCTCAATGCCATCATAGGGTCCTCGTAAGAGGAGACGTAACATGAACAGAAGGAAAGCCAGGTGACCACGGGGGCAGAGACTGGAGTGATGGGGCCACAAGCCAAGGACTGCCAGCTGCTGCCCAAGGGGGAAGGAACCAGGACCAGAGTCTCCCCTGGGGCCTCCAGAGGGACGGGGACCGGCTGGCGGTGATGTCTGGTGGTGATGTCAGCCGGTGACACTGATTTTGGACTTCTGGCCTCTGGACTCTGAGAGGACACATTTCTGCTGTGTGAAGACATCCAGTTTCTGGAAACTTCTTATAGCCACCGGAAGCCTTGTCACTGCAGAAAGTGGGGATGCACAAGGGGATCACATGTCTCAGATCATGTGACCACCAGCCCAGGCTGAAATGAGGGGCAATGGGACCCACGGCCTCACCTTCCTTGTGACATTTGGGCCTTGATATGATCCCATGGCTGCCTCTCCTGGTCTTGGTTTTTCTTCGGCGAAGACCTTGGCACAGGGCTCCCTCTGAGCCTCCCACAGCCCAGACCCAAAGGCTGCTGGGACTGAGGGCAGGCACATCTTGGGCTTTGCCTCACGCCTCCTGCTTTTTCCCTGTGGCCTCCCAGGTGGGGCCTCCAGACCTGCTCTGCCGTGCGCACACTGAATTGTGCAGCGGGTGATGGGGACACTGGCTGCCTGCTGTACTGGCGCCGGGACTCCACCGAGGTTCGGGCACACCGAGGGTGTCAGGGCCGGTCCCTAAACACAGGAGCGCAAAGCCAGGCCACCGCCCCTCTGGGTGCCTCGGAATGCTCGCCAAGGGCCACCCCTAACACTGACTTATTCAGATGAGTGGACTTAGCTCCGTCCTCCTGCCGAAGCCAATCCAGAGCATGGCAGACCCTGGCGACGCCCCACAAGTACACGAAGACCTTCCATTACGAATGCCTCAAACCTAAGCTGTTCTCCGGTCCTCAAAACCCCAGACGTGTTAAATTCCCAGCTGGGAATCAGTCCAGGTCCCAGCAGGAAACAGATGGCTCAGTCGCATGGGAACCACCCTAGGAGAGCTTATGTGCAAAGGATCTAATTGCAGGGGTGTGCTGGGGGGCCTGGAAACCACCAGG
>NW_006284618.1:4367720-4374891 GCF_000327345.1 Myotis davidii | reverse complement strand
CCCCCCCCCCCCCCCCCCCCGCCAACCACGGAGCCTGGGACCTCTGTGCCCCAAGGGACAGGCGAGGGAACTGGCCAGACCTGGGAAGGACAGAGACTAGGTCAGGGCAGCCCCAGCCTGAAGGTCCTGTCGGGGGACACGGCCAGCCTGAGGTGCCTACCTGGAGAGTAAATGACCTGTTTGCTCAGGACCCTCTGACCTCCCACCAGGCGGCCCGGCTGCCTGAACTCCTGGAGGGGAGCCCACGCCCTAACCCCAGGCTGAGCGCAAGGGTGGGGAGGGGGGAGGGAGGACCTGAGCAGGCTCTAGAACCACTGTTAGGTACTTCTGCCCCTTCTCCCCCAGATAGGGCCTAGTCCCTTGGAGATAGACAGCACAGTGGGGACAAGCAATGACAACAAGGAGAAGAGGATGGAGGACATACCTGTGGTAAGAAACGATAT
Source organism: Myotis davidii (assembly GCF_000327345.1). Lineage (NCBI taxonomy): Eukaryota > Metazoa > Chordata > Mammalia > Chiroptera > Vespertilionidae > Myotis > Myotis davidii. Next base: position 4,374,448 of record NW_006284618.1, on the reverse strand, counting down.
CGATTCTGAACCCACCAGCACATCCGACCCTGAACTTCAGGGAGCCATCGCAGAAAGGAGAATGCAATGTTTTCTACATCCTTTCCTTTAAAAAGGGCCAGCACGTCTCTTCTTCCTCAGGGAGCCTTTAAAGGACCTTAGAAAGGGATTACTTTCCGAAGAAATTGGCTGCAGCAAATTCAAAGTGGTGTTCTCATCGCTGTGTGTTATTCGGGGTAAAGGCTGGTAGGGTAGCATTGAGACACGGCTCAGCAATGTCAAAACATATATGTTTTCTTGGGCTCCTGGATCCTTGAGGAGTATTTACACGAAGGAGAAGCGAGCAATCCATTTCTGTGTTTTTCTTGTTGGGTATCATCTCATTCTTTTTGGGTTTGGATAGGATGTCCTGGTAGCGAGGGTTCTCCAGAGAATTGGAACCAATGCGATGGATTTATAAAGAGAAAGACGGTTATTCTAAGAACTTGGCCTGCATGACGATGAAGATAGGCAAGTTCCAATCTGCGGTGTGGGCCGACGGGCTGGAGGCCCGGGAGAGGGAATGGCCAGCTGCTGCGGGATTCCCTCTTGCTGGGGAAGGTCAGTTTTTCGTTTCATTCAGGCCTTCGACTGACTGGATGTGGCCCGCCTACATCACAGCGGGCAATCTGCTTTACTCAGAGTTCTCTGCGTTGCATGCTTACTTCATCCATGACCGGCCTCCAGCGTGCCACACGCAGCGGATCATTCCCCAGGCGGAGCAGACGATTTCAGGTGTCCACACGACCATGGTCTGCGCTGCTGTTCTTCCGAGCTGCGGCACGAGTCACACAGATCCGTGACCTTTCAAAACCGGAAATGGTGGGATTGAAAAACCCAAATAACATTTAAGTAACAAGATGTTATCGCCAACTCTTTCCATCCAGAGGTGGCCCGCAGCCACTCTGACTGATCACTGCCATGTTGAGCTCCTGGGATGGTGTTCTCTCAAGTCACAACTTTGTACAAATGCCCTGGAGACTGGGTTGCATGGAAATCTCCCCTCCATCCTCACCTCATAGCAACAAAACTGCAGGAGCAGATGTCAAATAATATCCCAGAGGAATTGTCAGCGCCGTCACTAACTCAGCTCACAATCCAACCCTCGGCCATGACGGTAGCAACATAAACATACACATCTACTTCGTTTACCCAACCACCGACTTGATTTAGAGCTTGTAACATCAAAATGATTCCACAATACCACTAACTTGGGTAGTTGTCATAGTTCTACCACCCGATGGAGACCATGAATTGAGATGATTTTCACCAAAGTTGGCCTTGAATTTTCCTAGGAGAGCAATCACCGTAGAACATGACCCATCCTTCCCTTCCCTGGAGGACGCCAAAGAGCCAGCCTCGAGCTCGGGGCACAGGGCGGAGAGGTCTATGGACCGCAAGTCACCAAACGCCTTGGTGGTTTCTCGGTGGATGTTGGTTATGGAGGGTCCATCGGAACCACTCAGGTCAAGAGACCATGAGCTCCAGCCACCTTTGCTGGTTGCTTGTTCTTGAGGTGCCTTCTCTTGGCTCCTCAAACCAGGGCGGGGAAGCGGAGTGCCAACGGGTCCCTGAGCAGAGGGACACCGGCTGGCAGCCGTGTAATCCTCGGTTTGCAGGGAATGAAAGCAGCTTCGGTTTCCCTTTGTGCGAGCGCACCCAGCTACTGACGTGACACCGGTTTCCGCGCTCGCCTTTGAAATATTGTCAACTCACAGAGCGGCTGTCGAGTTCAGAACAAACACTGGGGGTGTGCTTGGTTATTTGTTTTTGTAGTAAAATAAAATATTTATTATCCGCAGACACCTACTGTGAACAGTGGGGGAGGCCACTGCGTTTTATCTCACTGGTGTCATGTTTGACTTCCATTAGGGATGGATTACAGACCTGTGGGTTTTCATGAATTCAGAAAGTCCACTTTGAACACTGATTTCAAAGCCCACAGGGGGTGCGCGGATGCGAGAACACAGCTCCGGAGGCAGGGACCTGTTGCACGGAGCGAGCACCTCGTGTTTGATAAGGCAGATTGGAGGTTCCCTGCGAGACAGGGGCCAGGACGCTGTTCCCCTAATAGGAGGACTTTAAAGGGAGCGTTCCCATTGCCTCCTCCGCGCTCTCCTCAAGGTGCGCACAATTAATTCAGTCCCGGAGTCCCGAGAAAATCGCCATTGTGTCAGTCAGCTCTGCCTTCTCACTCTTGCTCACTCATCACAGGGAATCGGAAATTATGCTAAAGTATCGGGGGGCTGCTGGCTTAACGCTTCCACGCCTGCCAGGCTGGCTTCGCACACGCGAGTGCGTGCATGCACCCATGCCCGCGTCTTAGCTGTTGGAACCTACGGAAGGAGGTGGCCACGAAGAAAGGGATGATCACCTTTGACATTCATCGGGAGTCCCATCACACCTAGAGCCAAGTCTGCAAAGTCCTTTGGCCACGTGGAGTCTCCCTGAGGGAGGGGCGATGGATGAGAGAGGGTGGACATCCAGCCCCAGAGGAAAGGCCAAAGGGACCACGCCATTTCCCCCGAGAAGAGAAGATTAAGGGCACGTCCAAATAAGACCTCGAGAATGGGCAAGTCCGCCTCCTGAAAGGAAGTCTGAGTGTGCTCTGTATGGGCAGATACGCTAGAATCAAGGTTCACAGGCCAGGGTTCGTGGAGTTGGGTTCTGGGTCTTCAGGAGGAAAGTTCTAAGAGCCACCTCAGCAGCCTGGACATTACTCAGTGTCAAGAGTCTGGCAGAGATGGGTGTCCCCTTGGTGGGCAAGATGCAGAAGGCGGAAGGACTGGATGAACGAGTGGGGACAAGTATGGGACTAGGAAGCCCGCTTGTTCACCACGGAGAAGACATCTCCAGGGTCACTGTGTAGTGCAGGGAAGGGACGCAATGGGGTGTGTGCGAATACACAGGGGCCGGTTGCTCACCTCGCCTTCCATGAAGACCCACGCTCACACCAGGCCTGGCCTCAGCTAACGCTGAGTGGCAACCATTGCTCTTTCTCCTTCATTCCCTGGGGAGATGCCGACTTCCTGAAGGCTCCACATCTGGAGACAACGGCGGAGGCCTCAGCACAGCCCTTCTCCGCCCCTCAAGGCTAGGACCCAGAGAGCGTGACCGACACCAGCTGATTTTGTTTTTTTCTGAAGGACACAAAGAACACAAGTGAGACTATGGACCTAATTCCAGTGATTCTCCACAGTGTCATTTCAAGGATAAGCCCTGTGGGAGGGTCCCACGCAGGGAGCAAGCTGGAGAACATTCACAGGAGTCTGAGGACCTGATGGGGGGGAGGGAGGGAGGAACTCTAGTTTGGGCTCAGCCCTGACCGCTTGAATGGCTGTCAGCAAGGATGTCTCATTGCTGCTTCATCTTAATTTCAGAAAAAGCAACTCCTTAGGACTTTAGATGCCCGGACTTCATCCCTCTGCACTGCTCTTGGCCACGTGGCCGGGCAGATTTAGGGATGGTGGGCTCCGCACGGATGTGCCTGTGCCCAGCACCTGCCTCCTCCAGTCCCGATCACAATGAGGAGTGAGGCCCAAGGCTGCCTGCCAGGCCTTGGGGGGCTGTGCTGACTCCCACGCAGGCATTTTCTGGGCTTGGGGGCCTTTCACACTGGACACCCTTCACCCGCTCAGGAGGACGGGCTGCGTCAGCACCTCGGGTCCTCACCCCAAGGAATGTCCAGTTCACCAAGTCCCCCACCACGGGCTTCTCGAAAGCAGAGGCTGGGACCCGTGGGCACCCTCCGTGGGTAGCTCGTGGTCCTGCCCGTGGCCGGCGATCCATGCTTTTCGGTTGAACTAAGCGATATCACTACTGAGCTCATCAAAGGGCCACATTGTGCTTGTGGTCACCTTTTTAATTTCTGATCCACGAGGCTTTCATGGCGGCGCTCCTCCACTGACCCAGGCATTCAGTGAACGCGAGTTGACAGGAGCCGGACTGAGGGTTCTCAGCTCTTCCCTCCCAAGCACCACACGTGGTGTGGCTGTAGCTGGGTCCCCTCAGCTCCTCCTGGCAGGGAGGCCTGCTGTCCATGCTCCAGGGTCGGGGGGGTCCCCTCTATTTCCGACATTTTCCCGTTGGATGCTGACCCATCTGGCCCTGCCTGGCCACCCATCCACCCACCTGAGAGCGCCCAACGGGTGCATCTGAGTCCACCCCCTTCCAGCTGCTCCTTGGCTGTTGTCCGTGATGCAGCCCCAGCACATGGTGCACCCCTCACTCTGCAGGCGACGCCAACGTGCCCGAGGCGTGACTCGTGAGTGAGTCCGCTGTCCGTGAGCCTCCTGGTTCTTCCGGAACCTGGCTCCGGAATCTGTCTGGATGGTCTGGATTCCCAGCAGACACGGGAACCTGGCTCCGGAATCTGTCTGGATGGTCTGGATTCCCAGCAGACACGGGAACCTGGCTCCGGAATCTGTCTGGATGCTGTGGATTCCCAGCAGACACGGGAACCTGGCTCCGGAATCTGTCTGGATGCTGTGGATTCCCAGCAGACGCGGGCTCTGGAGCAGGAACCCCTGAGTCTGATTCCTCGTGGACTCCCTGGCCGGGCAATCCCCATATTGTTCCCAGGAGCGGCGTGTGCAGTGAGTGAGGGGAAGGAGCCGGATTGTCACAGAGGAGTGGCTGCTGCGGGCCAGTGGGGCAGCCGGCCCCCTGCGCCCACCCCACCTCACTGACACTGGGATCAGGGTCTGGAGAAGCTCAGTAAATGCATGTGCTGAGAAGTTGTTGGAACAGCCGTGGGCATTCTGGAACCTTCCGCGTGGCCCTCAGCACCCTTGGACTAACCTCTGCAGCGTGGTGCCCTGGAGGCCGAGGCGTTTCCCAGAGGGAAGGGAGCGGCGTGGCCGGCGCGGGGCGAAGCCGGGCTCCCTGGCAGCTCTCTCCTGCGTCTCCAACGCCACATGGGGGCAGCTGGGACCCAAGTGGCTCCTCGATTCCCTTCCCGCTTCCTGTTTCCTTCCCGTCCCGTTTGCTCTCCTTTCAAAATCATGTTGTGAGAATTCGCTGGGTTTGGCTGGAAAGCCTCTCATTGGAGGCTTGGTTCTGCCGTGGGAGCAGAAGCAGCGACTCTTCCGCGGCTGCGGGTGGCCCTCCCACGGCCACGGGTGAGCCTTTCAGGGTCACGGAGGGACACACCGAGTGTCTCATCCAGGCGGCAACAGGCACAAACCCCGAGTTTAGTGAAACCCGGAGAGCTCCCCGTCGGTGCGGAGGGAGCTGCCGTGTGACCGATGGAAATGAAGTCCCTCGTTTGTCTCATTCGTGCATCACATGAATGTCCCGTTGGCTCCGTGAGGATCTCAGGCTGTCTCAGAAAGCACTTCGGGGATTCCTTTCTCCACGGAGGTGCTATCTGGAACGGCCTCCTTTCTATCTTCGATATAGCAGCCATGTCCCTGAAACATTAACTTCATGAATCTCACTCTGAAATTTCTGGAAATGAGGAGTCAATGTTCCCATGGCAACCTCCTTTGTTCCACGGCACCTATTTGTAATGATGGAGCTTTTATTACCTCATCCCGTAGTAACAGGAAGACACAGAACTTGTATGAGGAGATAAAAAAACGTGGACGCCTCACTCCCAGGAGCTGAGTGTCCGAATGCTGACATTGCGAGCAAACAGAGTCACTGCCTGGACCTTGCACTGTCCCTGCCTTCCTCCCATGCCTACAGGCACATCTACACCACCCCCCTACCCCCCTGTCCCAGGCCCCGGGTGGGACGCTGCTTCCAGAGCCACCGTAGCACACGGTTCCCCGCTGTCACCTGCCAAGCGCAGTAAAGGCCGGCCGGGCCCCAGAGGTGAAGCAGCTGTAAGCAGTCATCCTCCCGATCCGCCCGCGACGGCAGGCAACGCGCCGCGCCGAGTGACATCTCAGAGCCTCTGAGTGACTAAGATTTGGCCCCGAGTTTACTCATCACCCTCAATCGCCAGGACAGATTTACATGAAATCATTAGAGTTTTCAAAAAAGTCAGCACGGGGCCTGGTGGAGGCCGCTCATCACTCACTTCCTCTGTGCCTTTCCCTCTTCAGGGGCATCGATCACGCGTGACACTAGTCTCCAGGCGTGACTTACCGCGAAAGCCGGCATCGCCCACGTGACCACGGCACAACCACGGGCTGGGGTGTGGGAGACACTCCACCGTCTCCCAGGCGTCCCCGAGGACCCCTGTGTGGGGCCATCTGGGGCACCCACAGTCCTGGGAGGGTCTCTCTTCCCTCTCTTTTTTAAAAAATAAATTTTTTTAATTGATTTCAGAGAGGGAAGGAGAGGGGGAGAAAGATAGAAACATCAATGATGAGAGCGAATCATCCATTGACTGCCTCCGGCACACCCCGCACTGGGGACCGAGCTCACAGCCCCGGCCTGTGCCCTGCCCGAGATGCAACCACGCCCTCCTGGTTCCTAGGTCGATGCTCAGCCGCTGAGCCCCGCTGGCGGGCTGAGGGCCTCTCTTCTCATCTCCTGCTCTTACAATGTCCCCGTCACTCACTGAGGAGCACATGGCCTGTAGCCACGGGAGCCGGAGCACCTGGGAAAAGGCGGAGCCGTCCAGCCACGTGGCCATGGCCGGATTGGAACCATTTTGGGATCCATCGTCTGTGTCCAACAGGGTGCTATGGCCGTGAGGACACAGGAGGCGCTGGAAAGTGTACGGTGGCCCACGTGGGTCAGCGTGGAGCTCAGCAGGA
>NW_006284618.1:4365571-4367690 GCF_000327345.1 Myotis davidii | reverse complement strand
GCACATCGCGGAGTTGGGCTCAAAGACACCTACACTGCGGGGAGGCCTCATGCACCCGGGGGACAGGAACTGCGTGGCTCCATGCCCCACGCTGTCTGTCGGGGAGCTCGGCCGCAGCACCGCTCCACTGCGAAGCAGTCTCCACCTGATTACATTGGCCCGTAGGAAGGCAGCGGAGAGCTGTGTGCGGACGTGTTTCCAAATCTAGTGATTTTATGTGCAAACATAGGAATGAAGACCTCTGCTCATGATATTACCGTTAATACAATCATTTTTAATGAATAAGTTTAATGATACCGCATCCCCACAGGAGTAGACGTGCTGTGAGATGGATTTGCTCCCTGGTAGGAAAAGGCCTTTTTCGAGGACAAAAGGCCAAACAGAAAAACAACAACACACTTGCACTGCACTGACCAATGGGCGCTAGCTCTGCAGGAGCTTTGTCCTAAAATGTACCCATTTCCCAGAGTCTGAGCTGAGGGATCCAAAGATCAGGCCAGAAGCCCAGATCCCGGTCCCCGTTCTCAGGGATGACCCAGGTTTTCATTCTTGTGCTGGGTGTGGACTTAGAAATAGAAATGAGCCTGGCCGGTGTGGCTCAGTGGTTGAGCGCCCACCCATGAACCAGGAGGTCGTGGTTTGCTTCCTGGTCAGGGCACACGCCAGGGTTGGGGGCTCCATCCCCAGTGTGGGGCGTGCAGGAATCTCTCTCATTATTGATGTTTCTATCTTCTCTCCCTCTCCCTCTCTGAAATCAATAAGAATATATTTAAAATAAATAAATAAATGGAGATGAGCCTTGAGACGTTCTAAACCGCAATCTGCTATTGTCAAAGGGGCTCAGGGGGTACAGTGTCCTAACCCTGCAGAGTGACTGGCCTTTGGGGCAGGCGGGTGCCTCCAAGCTAAACAGTGCAGGGATGGGGGGATGGGATTTGCAGAGCATCATCTGGAGTTGAAACCCCTGTTCCTCCACCTCCCCGCCCCCCCTCCGCAGGAATATAAAATTCGCTGTGATTAGCGTCCAGATATTTCTTCACATCCGCGGCCTCCGGGAGGAGCTAACGTAAAACACACCAAAGGAGGAAAAAGAACCATCTCAATAGTTTGGGGGTTTTAAGAGAATTCTTTAATATCAGATTAAGCCCATTTTGATTGTAAATCTGTGTTCACTCCACATTACCAAGGACTATTGCAAGAAAACTCGCGTTTATGAGTGATTGAGATTTAACTGCCTCCCGCTGCTCTTTCTCTCACTCCCTCTCCCACAGTCCCTCTCCCGGGATCTAAACACCAGCCTGAAGCCACACATGTTGGCTCTCGGGTTTATCCACAGACGAGGGGCTTCTGTGGAACATCTAGAATATTTCCTAGGGTTCCACCTAGGAAATTTCTGGAAGCAGTTTCTTTTAGGTCTGAACCGTTAGGGAAACGGAGCAGTCTGCCTGCTGGACATCGTCCCCAGCATCCTCCTCCTCGTCATCATGATAAGAACTGGGGGTTCCCAGACCTGGAAGTCCAGGGTGACCCGATTTCAGCAGTTACTCCCCCCTCGGGAGTCCCACAGGGTCTCCTGTGTTCCTATCCCAGCTGCACTGGTGAATGCCCCACCCCCGCCTTCCAGCTGTGGGAGCCCCAAGGCCCTGGCAGGGCAGTCTGTCTGCACGCGCTCAGGCTGGGTCTGCAGGCATTTTGCAAAAACAACTTTGGAAGCAATTGGGCACACCCCAGGCACGTGGCACAAACACCCGCACTCTCGGAACCCCTTCCAGAAACTAGGGCTTTCAGGTCTGCTCGGAGGCCCATTTGGCCCGGGAATGCAACGCAGCGGCCACAGAAGCCATTTGGAGCTGCGACTGTGTCCCAGCCCTGCCAGCAGCGTCCGCCAGCAGAGAATGTGCAAGACAGGCGTGGAAAGCCAGCAGAGAACATGGAGACGGGCGTGGAAAGCCAGCAGAGAACGTGGAGACGTGCGTGGAAAGCCAGCAGAGAACGTGGAGACGTGCGTGGAAAGCCAGCAGAGAACGTGGAGACGGGCGTGAAAAGCTACCAGAGAACGTGGACACGGGCGTGGGAAGCATGTCTGCCATGCCGGCGGGTCCCTCCCATGGCCACTGGG
>NW_006284618.1:4355425-4365492 GCF_000327345.1 Myotis davidii | reverse complement strand
GAACGTGGAGACGGGCATGGAAAGCCAGCAGAGAACGTGGAGACGTGCGTGGAAAGCCAGCAGAGAACGTGGACACGGGCGTGAAAAGCTACCAGAGAACGTGGACACGGGCGTGGGAAGCATGTCTGCCATGCCGGCGGGTCCCTCCCATGGACACTGGGATTGGGACGCCCCAGTTACCGCGCGCTCCTCTAACCGGGGGGACGCCACCCTCAGGGTCCAAGGTGATAAAACAAAAGATGCATAAAGTCCGTTTTCCCTCACCAGCTATGAGACCAGCTCAGTGTGTAGGAGATTAATCTACAGATCAACATGAATTTAAAAAAGAAAAATTTCCTCCTAAAATCTCAGCTCTGGCTTTGATGGCATGTTGGGCCGTCCCCTGACACAGGCCGCCCAGGGGTGTTTGTTAGAGGGTCCTGCAGCTCCGGGGTGGTGGTGGTTGGGAGACTCTCCCATCGGTGCCCCCCGAGAGGCCGTGCAGGTTCCAGGGTCCAGGAGAGGCAGCTGAGCTTGGGGGTGAAGGGCGAGGAGGGGGTGGGAGGCTGCAGCCATTACAGGTCCACCTGGCAGGGCACCCTGACCTTGACGGCAGAGGAGGCCACTCTGTGTGAACTTGCAGAGGAGGAGCCACTTAGAAATGACCACCGCCCAGGAGACGCCGCAGGACAAGGCCTCCGAGCTGCGCGGAAGGGCAGGGGCCTCGGTGTGAAACCAGGTGGAGGGACAGGCCACCCCAGCACCCTTCCCATGCAGGGCACAGTCCCAGGCGTCCTCAGGCCTGGCTGCCACCATCACAGGACGAGTCCCAGACTATTCATCCCACTCAGTGCAGCTCTGCCCCTTCGGGCCAGCGTCTCCGTGTCCCCACTCCCACCCTGACAACCACCTTGTACTCCTGGTTTCTATGGCCCCTCCCCTGGTTGGATCCCACACACACGTGAGCTCCGGCAGCTGCTCTCTGGTCTGGCTTATCCCCTCAGCACCATGTGCTCCAGGCCCCTCCTGGTTGTGACGAATGGCAGGGCCTCCTCCTTTTAGAAACCACGCTGTGGCCCGCACACAGCCTCTCTGTCCGCTCATCCACTGACGCAGGCTGTCCCCGCGTCTCGGCCACTGTGAACGGTGCCGCCATGAACATGGGGTGTGGGTGTCTCTTCGAGGTACAGCTTTCATTTCCCTTCAGGTTACGTTGTGAGTTGTGTCCCCAGCAAAGACTTGTTGAAGCCCTAACTCCCCAGGATCTCGGATGTAAACTTATTTGGAAACAGGGCCTCAATAGAAGTAACCGAGATCAAATGAGGTCACTAGGGGGACCGTCCTGCAGTGTGACCGGTGCCTGATAAAGAGGTAAATCGACACAGAGGAGACACGTGGAGACACAGGCAGAGGCCACGCAAAAGCAGGGTCAGAGCGAGGCATCTGCAAGCCAACGAGGGGAGGCCCGGGAGCTGGGTGAGAGGCCCGAGGCCCGGGAGCTGGGGGAGAGGCCCGAGGCCCCGGGGCTGGGGGGAGCGGCAAGGCCCGCGCTTTTTTTTTGGAGCTGGGGGGAGAGGCCTGAGGCCCGGGAGCTGGGGGAGAGGCCCGAGGCCCGGGAGCTCTGGGAGAGGCCAGGAACGAGGGAGACAGCCCCGGCAGCACCTGGGTTTTGAACTTGGCATCCAGCACGTGAGGCAGTAGGTCACTGCTGTTCTGGGTGCTTGGTCTGGGTTCTTTGCCAGGGCGGCCCCAGAAAACAACACCCACACCCCAGCCCCTTCCTGGAGCCCGCATGGAGGGTGCTGCCCCCACTGCCCTGCCGGCCCAGGGCAGGGCTCCAGGCTTCTGGACTGTGCCCGGCTGCCAAGGCTCCAGGGGGCAGATGTGAGAAGAAGGGTCTATGAGGCAGCACCCACATCCCGTGTTCCAGCGCCTTCCTACTGTGTTCCAGTACCTCCCTCCCGTGTTCCAGGAACTCCCTCCCATGTTCCAGCCATAAATAGGAGGAAACAGGCCTTCACAATCCGTGTCCTTGAACTCCGCCGGGGCCGCTGCGGGTAATCAGGCAGCAAGGCCAGGGCTCCTCCGACGTGGGGCTCAGCTGACTTCCCTTGGCCAATGGGAAATGAGTTGATCTTTTCAATCAGATGGTCACCACGTGGGGTCACTCCCATGGCGGGGTTCCAGGGGGCCGGCCGGGCCCCTGTGTGCGTCCAAGCCCATCATGGAGTGTCAGTTCCAATGAGCGGCCTTGCCACCGTTCAGAGGCCCAGTGCCCGGGAATGCACACCGGGAAGGGGACCCTCTGGCGCTGCCCTGCTGGGCCGAGCCTGCCCGGCTCTGCTGTCTCCCACTGAACGGGCCTTGGGGACCTCCTTGCTGACAAGGCACCTGACGGGCAGGTGGCACAGGGCGGCGGGAGGGTTGGCTGGAAGGAGGAGGTGACCCCTGCCCCGGGTCACGGGGCTGGACGACATCAGGGTCCCGCTTCCTGCCCGGCTCCGTCTTGTCCGAGGAGGAAGCAGCTGCTGCCTTTCCCAGGCCCGTGGGAGCGTCACCCCAGCTGGCACGAGGGTCACTGCTCAGAGTCCAGGCCTGGAGAGGAGAGCCAGACCGGGAGCCTTGTGGGAAAAGCATCCACCCACGGAGGACTCGCTTGCTGAGAGGGAAGCATAGCCACGCGGGGGGAGAGGCCAGGTGTCCCCCAGTTCTCACAGGGTTTGCTGAGGGAGAGGGGGCGAGTGAGCAGTGCTGGGAGATGCGAGGTGGGCAGGCGCACCTTCCTGGAGCCAAGCCGGTGTCTGGCGGTGGGGACCCAGGGTTGCCACAGGTCTGTGACGTCGGAGGGTTGAGGAGCAGAAGTCTGAGAGGGCGATTAAACGCGACTCCATAAAGCTCGCCCCGCTCCAGGCCAAGGCCCCGAGATGGGCTCTGCTCCGACTGCGTCAAAGTGGTGAACGGATGGATACACCGTCACGAAGGCCCCATGAGAGACCCCGACGGTCCTTCCGACCGAGTGTCCATCCGCGTGACACTCACAGGTTAGGCTGGGAGAGGCTCGGTCACCGGACAGGACCCTGTCCTCCTCCGGGCAGGGCCGCCCGCGGACATTTGCATGACGCACATCGCAGCGTCTTCTGGGTGGAAGGCCAGCGATCCCCAGGACCTGCCTGCTCCATTAAAAAGACGGTTTTATCTGTGCCATGATGGAAACCGCCAGGCTCGGTATGGAAATGGACCATGGTTCCGTATTTCATTTTGCACAGAAATCTGTTTTACAAGAAATCCCACCTGACAGAGAGATGACCTGGCTCTGTGCGTGCCACGGACTGATGGAGTGTTCCCGGCAGCCCTTGGCTGGCGATGCCTGGGCAGGTGCTGAAGCATCGTAGCCCGTGAAGGCCGTTTCTGCTCTAATGCGAAACATTGGCAGAGGCCCCTGCTGGGCAGCCTTCCTGCGTGAGCCGCAGAAGACCAGCCTGGGGTAGCTCGGGGCAAGTGGGCTGAGGCAGCCACCCTCCTCTACAGCCGAGGGACAGGTCTGGGCAGGGGAGTGATGGCTTCCTGGTGACCCAACATGGGAGCACTTGCTCCAAGCCTCAGAGCGATGGAGAGGCTCCTCTCCACACTCCTCCACAGACGTGCCGGCAACTGGTGTTTTATCCTTGTCGCCGATGTCGCCTCTAATTTCGAACAGTCACGTGAAGAGGACAGCCAGGGGTGTAGCTAGCTGCTCTCCCCGCTCCCAGCAAGAACAAAAGAGGGCCAGCCCTCGAGGAACCTCTGGAGGCACGCGTGCGGGGAAATCAGCCGTCGACGCGGGAACACATGTCCTACAGAAGCAGCGCCTTCACGGTAAGAATGCGGGCTCGGTGTCCAGACCGAGGGACCGGCCTACAGGTGGACCCAGCTTATAATGAGAAGCTTGTGCTGCTAAATTGCTTGGATGGAGGCCAAAACGGAGCTGCCCAATGCCAAGTTTTGCCTGGAGGAAACAGCAGGGGAACAAAGCAGAGAATGGCGTTCCCCTGCTGCCCCAGACCTTCCGGGGAGAGCGGAGTGATCAAGGGGCCTGCCACCTGCCCTCACGGTGCCTCGCTGGGGGCTCCGGTCTGCGGGCGACGCCAGCCCCAGAAACCCAGCACAGGGCTGCAAAGTCACGGTGCCCAGTGGAGGGCAGAGAAACCAGGTCCAGGGGATTGGGACTCCCTCTCAAAGCTCAGCATTTCACAGGTAAAATAAAAGCTAAATCTTTGTACACAAACTTCATGGGAATGTCAGGCCGACACAGCCTTCTCATTTGGAGATGAGTGAACCCTGGGTGAGCCTAACGAAAAGTCCCTCAAGATCAACGCGGGCTGACACCGCTTTCGACATGCTGTGCTGGGGGAGAGACGGGTGCTTCTGAAAAAGGTTCATCAGAGGACATGCCCTCCAAGAACAAAATGCAAAATTTATGTAAGAATCAAACAAGAGCCAGGCCGGGATGGTTCAGTGGCTGAACATCAACTTATGAACCAGGAAGTCATGGTTAGATTCCCAGTCAATGCACATGCCTGGGTTTCGGGCTCCAACCCCAGCAGGGGGTGTGCAGGAGGCAGCCGATCAAAGATTCTATCTCACCATTGATGTTTCTATCTCTCGCTCCCTCTCCCTTCCTCTCTGAAATCAATAAAAATATATTTTAAAAAAGAATCAAACAAGAAAATTAAAGAACTAAATTATAAGTTGGCAAACATAAGACACATATGTATTGTAATAAACACTCATACATCGTGTCAGTATGGCACGTTGGAAGCGGTGTTGAAGATGCATGTCAGTTGGTGTTAGATGCCGCCCATACAACTGTCTCCTGGAAAATGATTTTTTTAAAAAGGTCAAAATGCACAGCACTTCTGTGAAGTGGTTGGTACATAAATAAATGTTCAAAAATATATAGTTTGTCTCTATAAGACGGAAAAGACAGGGGAAGCGAAGCCCGTTAGCTCTGTCAGTGCCGGAACTAACAGTTAATAACAATAAGCTGGCCCACAGGGGGCACCTGAGAGGGCTCAGACACAGGGAGAAGCAGCGTGAGATGAAGGCGTCCTATTTAAATCATTGGCAAAGGGATGATAATTTCTTAAATGCTGGTGTGATTCCTTAATTATTTAAGGATCAAAAGGAAAAAGATGATCACATGGCAAGCACTATAACACTGGTTAGATGAAAAGCTAAAATATAAGTTGCAAAATTATAGAAGAACTGGAATACAATAGAAATGACTATTAATCTGATCTTAGAACAAGGACGTCTTTCTCAGCTTGACACAAAGAAAGGAACTATAAAGAAAAAGACAGATCTAACTGCCTTCATTAAATATTAAAGGGAAACATCACAGGCAAAATGGAAAATCCCGCTACATTTTTGGAAAATTGTTTCTACCACACTTAAAAGTTAAATGCTTACCATATAAAGATTTCTTCCAAACCAATAAGAAAAAGGTGAATAACACAATGGGAAAAAAAAAGGACAATCAATTCTCAAAATAAGAAAACTGGATAGTTAATAAAATATTCCAAATGTTCAACTGCACTGTTAGCAAAGGAATGGGGATTAAAATAAGAATCTATAATGTTTTGCTTAATCAATGATCACTTTTTAATTTTTAATGAAGACGGTTTCTTTGAAGGTTTGGTGAAAGGATGCATTCTCACACACCATTGCCAAAGGCCCTATTGTTATAACAGTTTTGGAGGGCAAGCTATATATATAAAAGCCTAAGCGACTAAATGACTGAACAATCAACCAGTCGACTGGTTGCTATGATGCCCACCGACCACCAGGGGGCAGATACTCAACACAGGAGCTGCCCCCTGGTGGTCAGTGCACTCCCACAGCCAACCTCCCTTGGCGGGCCAACCTCCCGCAGTCCCTTCCCCCGCTGGTCAGGCCGAGGGACCCCACCCATGCACGAATTCGTGCACTGGGCCTCTAATTTGACAATAGAAAGTATAAGAAATGGACACACCCTTTAACAAAGGAGTCCTACTTGAAGGCTCTCAGAACTGTGTTTGAAGGCTTATGTATAGGATGCTCAGTGGAGCCTTCTCTATAGCGATGATGATGGGAACAGCCTGAATGCCTCTCAATAGTGGGCTAGTTAAACTGGCCATGGCACATGCATACTGGTTAGTATTGAAAATCATCTTTCCCAACAACAAGGGAAAGCGACCTGCTGGAAGAGGGAGACACAGCCAGATGCTCAATTTGATAAATGAATGCACAAGTTAGCGCTCCCAGGCAAGACTGCCTCCATCTTTGTTCTTCTTCATGTTCTTTGGAGTTTTCCCAATTCCCAACAAAGAACATGTATTACTTTTGCAGGCAGAAGGCCAAGTAAGTTAATGTTTTAGATAAATAAATACGGATTAATTATACTTCCCATTACCGTATCAGACTCTTCTACTGCAAGGGCCACGATTCAGAACAAATGAGCGGGCTTTGGGGGTGGCAACCTGAGTTGCAGTTCTATGCCACTCAGCACTCACATATGTGAGCCTGGACACGTTTGATCCTCTCCCTAAGCTTACCCTTGACGGATCGTCTTTCAACGGGACAATTCATTCGAATATGACTTTAGTTCATGTATATTCACAATCTCGATGGCGGAAATTGTTTCCTTCGTTTTCCCCCCAAAGCGATAAGCCCGGGGCCCCACCCTGCATGGCCAGTGGACTATGGACCACACGCCGCGGGAAATCCAGGAGACAAACTGCTTCCTGAGCTTGCTGTCTTCCCAACTCAAGCCCCAATTCCCGGGGAACCCTTTACACTTCCCACAGGGCCCAGGAGCTTCCAGCAGACAGAGATGCCAGGGGCTTGCAGGTGCAGCTGCTCTCCCTCCACGGCTGCCCACCCACCCAGAAGGGAGCGCATGCCTCTGGGCCTGTGCGTGGGGAAGGCTCTTGCAGGGCTGGACGGACAGTGCCAACCGCGTACAGCTTCCTCTCCCAACCTGAGAAGGAAGCGCCAATTCCTTATTCATAATGGGCTCGCCAAGCATGGCCAGCTTTGTGTATACACTGTTAGATAGAAATGAAAAAATAGCAACGGTCCCTGTAGCACAGCGGTTCTCAACCTGTGGGTCGCAACCCCTTTGGCGGTCGAACGACCCTTTCACAGGGGTCGCCTAAGACCATCCTGCGTATCTGATATTTACATGACGATTCATAACAGTAGCAACATGACAGTGATGAAGTAGCAACGAAAATAATTTTATGTTTGGGTCACAAGATGAGGAACTGTATTTAAAGGGCCAGAAGGTTGAGAACCACTGCTGTAGCAGGAGACAGACATGAGTACCCCAAGCACATAGACTTGGAGTTCCCGGGCTAGTGTGACAGGCAGAACCCCCAGATCCTAGTCCTAAAAATTAGACATGAAATTGACATATTTCCCAGGAACTCTATCCATGGGCGGCTTCCCAAAATTCTGCAGTAATTTTCCGCGGAGCAGAAACAGCACCACGAGAGGCCAAGGAGGCATTTTAACCTCTGAGCTCCGGCTTCCACGGCCAGGATACCCTGAATGTTCTCATTTGATTTGTTTTGGAGGAGGAGAGAGAAAAAAATTAAACTAAACCTGAGCCAACAGGAAATTTGCACTTTTTTTTTTTCATATTTGAGAGCCAAACGAGCTGCTGAAACACAAAGCAAGGGCTCAGAGGAGGCAGGGCAGCTTGATCGCATGCAGACTCTCCGAGGGGCTGAGCGGCCGGACAGCCTCAGAGCGCGCGGCTGGGGGAGCGAGGAGGAGAACATGAAAGAGCGAGGCCCGGTCCTGGCTCTCCGCAGTTCCATTTTGCAGAACACACTCGGGAGGCTTGACGGAGCTCAGGACTTGAGCTTGGGAGGAGATGCTCGGAGACCCCTGAGCAGGCCCCAGCCCCGGCCCCAGGGGAGCGCTCCGCGGCCATCCTTCAGCCGCAGTTTGTCAGCAGCTTCGAGTTTCCGCAGGAATGTGGGCACGGATGGAGTGCTCTGGGGTCTCCACTGGTCTCAGATTTTAAGATATTAAGCCAAAGCCTCAATGTAATATTGCAGAAGAATTTAATTTTAGTCCTGCCTGCAGATCAGTGTCAGGAGAATCCTGGGACGAGAGGAGGAGGTGGAGGAGGAAAGGAGGGGACCAGGGCTGCTGATGAGTTTCCCGGTCTTTCCAGGGAGGTGACTCCGGGGGCTTCTGGCTGCGTTTCCCAGGGTCCGCCTCCCGGGAATCCCTGCCAAGCCAGCAGGGTTCTAGCCCTCCTTGGACCCATAAGGGGACCCTGGTACTGACTGCGGCCCCGATGGGCAGAAATATTCGATGGGAATGTTTTCCTGCTCCGCCCCAGAGCATGATGGTGCCACCAAGCACGGAAGAGGGCATCGTGGCGGGCATGGGGAACCAGCTCCCGAGGCCCATGGGAAATGACATCCAGGGAGTGAAAGCAGAAATACCCCGATTTCTGAAGATCATACTTGCAAAGAACTTGAAAGGGCTGTTCAGTACTATTTACTAGAATTGAGAACTCTAACATAGAGCTTTGGGGTAAAAACCTCCAAAGCAATCAGTCTGCCCTTCCTGCCTCCACGGCTGGGGTCCTGTCTGCAGCAGGTGGCAGGGGGAGCATCTCTTGTTCCTTCTTCCCACCGGAAGCCCTACTAATCAGCGTGGGGGGCATCGCCTGGCGGGCTCTGGGCTTAGAAGCAAGAGGCTGGGTCCAGTCAACCAGAACCTGCCCGGTTCCGTTGGTCCAGTCCCTCCATCCCTGTGGCCTCTGCTTTGCCCCCTGGAGAAGGAAGCAGCTGGCCGGCATGGTCCCTGTGACCCCTGACAGCGCCACCTGCTGGGCTCCCACACCAGGGGCGACAGGTGGGGCCCGGCGCCTGGGGCTGGTCGGTGAGCCAGGCTGGGCCAGTCGCAGCACAGCGCAGCCAGGCCTGCGCCTCCCTCGGGCAAGTCACCCCTCGGGCTGCACTGAGTGCGGCGAATATTGTTCTCAAAGTCAGAGGTGACATGTCAGTGTCCATCCTGTCCATCGGCGGCCCGCGCCCAGCACTGCCTGCATCCGGGCAGGAAGCAGCCTCGGGCATGGCTGCATGAGCCTCCCTTCCTCAGGGCAGCTCCAGAGCCTGGGGCGGGGGTGCCGGCGCAGGGGTGGGGGCTCTCCGGAAAGGCCCTGGAGGCCAGGCCCCCTGCTGCCAGGGAAGCTTGGGCGGGACTCGGTCTGAAGGCAGGAGCCCAGGCCCCCTGGTGACCCACCTGCTCCTCCTCCATGTCTCGCTGCCTCCCGGGGTCGGCAGGGCACGGACCCCCAGGAACGGGGCCGGGATGGAGCACGGGTTGCGTCCCCCACACGGACATTTGGAAACGACGTGATGTAGGATGGAGTTCAAAAGGAGGCACCGAAACGTGCGTTGTGAGAGCAAACACACAGACGTAGGATCCAAAGACGCGAAGCACAACCCTGTACGAGCTGGGCGGGCTTATTGACACGAACTCATCACTTCTCCACCGCTGGGCCCTGCAGGCATGTGTGGCGCACTGACGGAAAGCACCTGGGACCCCCAGACCGGGAGGTGTCACTGCCGTTCTCCGTTCTGTGGAAACTCAGACGCGGTGGGCGATGCCGCTCTGGGGCGAGGACAACACGGGGTGAGGCCGGGCCGCTGGCGGGGAACGGGAAAGTGCCCGGAGATACACGCGGCGTGTCGCAGCGCACCGAGCCGGCGGGGAAGCGCTCCCACTGGCCACATTTGGGACAATTATTTCAGCATCAAGAAATGATAATAATAATTGTAACTGATTACAAAAATGAATAAGTGATAACCCATAAATCCAGAGGGAGGCGCGTGTGCGTGTGCACGTGTGTGTGAGTGAGAGAGACAGAGAGAGCGGGCACAGGAGGGAAAACTAGTACGTTTAAGAGGCACCTTACTCTTTCTTTAGAAGGAACGTGGATTTCTTGAGGAGGAACCCATAGAATTTTTAAGACTACCCTTCTGTGAATTGTGGGGTTCAACTAGCACATTACTTTTTTTCCTTTCTCTCTTTCTCTCCTTTTC
>NW_006284618.1:4345076-4355401 GCF_000327345.1 Myotis davidii | reverse complement strand
TCTTTCCCTCTCCTTTTCTCTGTCTCTCTGTGTCCTTGACCCCCTGCCCTTGACCCTCTGACCTTGACCCTTCCACCCAAGCTAGAACTAAGGGATCCCCTTTGTCCCCATCACCCTGTCCCTGTCTCCAGCATGGCTCCATTTGGATTATTTTGGAATGTGTTTCCAGGTGGCTCTGCCCCCACAGCACGGGACTCCTGAGCTAGGACGCTCCACATGGCCGGGTGCCTGGCATTGAACACGGGGCCTGGCACACGGCAGACAGTAAAGGACCATTAGTGGGCCTGGCAGCTGCCGGCAAGAGGCACGCAGGAACGCTCCCTGGATGGCGCCGGTGACATGGATGATGAGACGCCGCAGCTTGGCCAAGCGTCGTCGGAAGCATCCAAACTGGAGTCGTCTTGGGACACACAAAGCCAGAATGAGCACCGGGCACCTGGCCGGGAGGGGAGGAGCGAGCGCGTGCCAGGTGCCATCTCTCCGCCGGGCAGCCTGGGGAGCTGGTGCCACGGCCGCCGCCAGCACCCGACGGCTGGCGGGCCTTCACTCCCGCATCTGTGCGCCCAGAGCACGCAGGCCAGGCGGGGCCACTTCGGAGCCATTTGCAAACAGATTACATGCAAAACGCCCGATTCCAGGAGAGCCGGGCGCAGCTCCGCAGCCCAAGACAAAGCCCCGCGTTCCCTTTGGATCTGCTTCCCCTTCGCCGTGAACTTGCTGCTCCTCACTGCGGATGTGCCTGGAGCTCGGGCCCCCAAACCCAGGGAACGCGGTGAGAGCAGCGCCGAGGCAGGAATGTCCGCGGGCGGCCAGCGGCTCTCCGTGCGCTCTGTGCAAAGGGACTCGGCCTGGACACGGTCCCGGAATGACTTCCAAACGGCCTGGAAGGAGTCCTGAGTGAAGAGGGACAGGGCCCGCCACGTCCCCGCTCCCCTCAGAGAGGCGAGAACAGGAGGGACCCACCACAGATAAAGGGGATTCCGGCGGCCTTGACCTTGGGTCTCGGCCCCGTCCCGAGGTCACCTGTGCAGTGAGCTGGCTGGGGGCCCCTGTCCCCTCCGCCCCTGCCGGGAGCAGGCAGGGCTCTGTAGCCAGTCTCCACAGGGCCACATTCAGAGCGGCCTGCCCCCCCCGACAACTCAGTCGGTGTCGGCAACGTGAATAAATGGCTGCCTCACCTCCCACCCTTCCTCCCTCGCTCTGCTGCTCTGGGGGTCCTGAGACCAGCAGGAAGCACTGTGTCATCCAAGCAAAACCTCTCGGCCTCAGAGGACAGGCCGCCACACGGACCTCCTCCTGGTAGAGGGGTGTACCCCTCGCTGAGCCCGCCCCCCCGTCCCTCCTGCAGGAAGAACTTCCCAAGGCCTACGGGACCATGGGAGGGACACTGAGGCACCAGTGCCTGCCCCGGGAACCCGCTCGTGGTGACTCGGAGGTCTGTGGCCGTGGGTCTCGCCGGGGCTCTTGTTAAGATGGACAAGCCCAGAGCTTCCGCTTGAGCAGGCATGGGGAGTTCCCATGTATGGACGGCCCCCACTTCCAGCCTCGAGACCTGGGGACACAGGCCTGAGTCGCTACATGCTCCTGCTCCCCACAGGCCTTCTCCCCCTGCAGACCGTGAGCACAGCCGTCCCCAGAGAGCTGGGGACCCCAGATCCAGCTGCTCTCACCTTGGCAGGAACACACTCGGGTGCAGGGCCCGCTGAGAGCTCCCCCAGGTCCCCGCAGTGGTTTCTGGACACCCACTCACTCTGGCTGCTCCCAGTTTCCCTCGTGGAGCTGGGCTGACTCCAAGGCTCTGGCTGGAGCCCCGGGTTCTTCTGCCTCATGTGCCTCACGCTCGTCCCCATGAGGACAGGGTCTGGGCACCGTGTCTGCCTGAGCCCCACGCGCCTGGCACCCAGCGGGCACGGACAGGCGTGGTGAGCTGAGGCTGAGCAACATGTCCTCGTCCCGGCGGACAGGGTGGATCCCACAGGACTGCGGGGAGTAGCTGTGCAGGGCCAGGCAGTGGCCGCGCAGTGACTGCCCGCGACATCCAGGGACGGGAGAAAAGCCGCCGTGCCATCGGCTGTGCTGTTCAGTCACAATCGTGAGGCCCGCCCCCGGTGCCATGGAATATGGCCCTTGCCCAGAGTAGAGATGAACTCAGTGTCTGGAATGGCCAGCGTTTTATACTTAATGTCTTTTCGTCAGTGAACCCTCACATGCCCGGAATAAGGAGATTTACAGCATCTCCTAAGTCCAGGTGGTCCAGCTCCGAGTAGCATTCCCTTCAGACGAGAACCAAAGCCCAGCAGAGTGCAGAAGCCAGGACGTGGGTTCTTGAATGATAACTTACCGGTTTGGAAAGGAACGTGTCAGTCACATTAAGGACCTCAGAATATTCCACGTGGTGTTTCCGGGTCCCGGCGTTCACCAACAGGATGAATTAGCGCATAAATAGAAACCACGTCCGTGAAAACTTCTACACGTTCTGTGCGGCGAGAACCAGGGATTCCTCTTACACCAGGAGTGGCTCGGCCTCATCACACCAGGCCCGTCTCCCCAACTCCCAGCTCTGGAGCGCGCATTGACCTGAAATCCACCCAGCTCGCCGCCTCATTACCGTTTCATAACCCTGGCCTCCTAGAATGTCACATCTGGAAAGGGTCCCGTAAATAAAGCTTTACAATATTTCATAAAGAGTCATTTATGCACACTCCCAAAAACATTCAACCTAGGATGCACCAGGGGAAGACTATCTCCCGCCCACCCCCTCCCCCACCAGGAAACCTCTCTGTCAGATGGCCCGTCAACCTCGAGATTTTTGTGCGGCCTGTAAGGGTACACAGATGTACGTGTGTGTGTGCATGTGTGCATGTGTGCGTGCGTGCGTGTGTGTGTAGATTTTACACAAATGCATATTATATGTATTGTAGTGCATCTTGCTTTTTTTCAATTAAAAGTATAACTTGAAGTCCCACATCAAGGCATAGAGCTATAAATCAAGCACCGTTTTTATATTCCGTTTCGTGAATTTAACAAAAATTATTTAACAAGTACCCTATTACTGGACAATTATTTTTTTCCTAGCTTTTTGTTACAATTAAAATGAACATTCTTATACATCTTTTTCTTAATGAGTGCCTAAGGAGAATTCCTGGCTCAAAAGGTATGTAGATAATTATCAAATTGCCTTCAAAGAGAAAGCAAAATTTTATACCTCCATTAGAAGTGTACAAAATGCCCATTTTTAATTACATTTATCAACACAATGTAATAAGATTTTAAAATGTTTTATCAGTCTAGCAGATAAGAATGGTATCATTCATTGCATTTTAATTTGTATTTCCTTTTATTTTTAATATGCTTTATTGATTTTAGAGAGAGAAGACTTTACACCTTTACATTCATGTTTCATCTGGAATTGACATTGACATATAAGGGATGAACTGAGGGTTCAGGTGGGTTTTTATGTCAAATGGTTGGTTATTTGTTCAACAATGTTCCTTATATAATCTATGCCCTTTCCACTGATTTTATATCTATTATACACTAAATTTAAACATGTATTAGAGTCTATTTTTCTACTCCATTTTCCCCATCCTTCATATCTATTCTCATTCCAAATCCTCTCACTCGCTGGAGCTCCATAACGCATGGAACATCTGAGTAGATTTTTTTCACCTCATTTATTTTTCATCTTCAGATTTGTTAAATTTAGAATATGACATGTTAAAAAATTCTGTTGCAATTTCATTGGAATTACATTTAATTTATATTGCCAAAATATCTCTTTATTCTAAAAACAGGGGATGCTTTCCTTTTAAACCAATCAGCAGAATTTTAATGTTTTCGCTGTATCAGCGGGTTCTCAACCTGCGGGTCGCGACCCCTTTGGGAGTCGAACTACCCTTTCACAGGGGTCGCCTAAGACCATCGGAAAACACATATATAATTACATATTGTTTTTGTAATTAATCACTATGCTTTAATTATGTTCAATTTGTAACAATGAAATTGGGGGTCACCACCACATGAGGAACTGTATTAAAGGCTCACGGCATTAGGAAGGTTGAGAACCACTGCTCTATATAGATGTTCTCTATAGTTTGTTTCATTTATTTTTAATTATTTGGGTCATTGAGGAAATTTTAAACAGAAACTATTCCTTCACCAGAGCAAATAAGTTATATTTAGATAGAGAAAGAGATACATAGATGTAGATATACAGGGGTAGGTATAATTATTTATTTGTTTTTAATATATTTTTATTGATTTCAGAGAGGATGGGAGAGGGAGAGAGATATAGAAACATCAGTGGTGAGAGAGAATCATTGATTGGCTGCCTCCTGCACCCCCCACCTTGGGGATTGAGCCTGTAACCTGGGCATGAGACCTCATGTCCTAGCACCAAGACCAAAACGGAAACATATTGATCCTAACAAAGACTAGAAGGAAGCTGAAAGCAATCAGTGATATCTGCCAATGACTGGAGAATCTGCCAGAACAAACGCAACAACCATCTTGCCAACTAACAATCCCTCCCACAATGTCACCTACACGGGTCAAAACATGCCACATACAATGGTCAGCATACAATAAGACATTATGACACAGAGAAGGATAAATGTAACCATAGTCAAGGGGAGAAGCAGGCAATAGAAATGTGAGTATGTCGGAGAATTTAGAGGTAAGGAGATACATTAAGAGTGGACAGAGGAGAAATCTTAGCAGCAAAATGAAGCCTGTAAATAAATAAACAAAGGAAAATTCTAAAGCGGAAGAGTGAAGTATCTGAAATGGATAATTAATTTAGATGTGCTTGTGAGTGGGTTAAACAGTGAAGAAGAAAGGACCCATCAATTGGACATCAGACCAATAGAAGTTTGGTAAACTGAAAAATTAAAGATTTTAAACAGAAAGATAAAAAAAAAAAAAAGATCCCCAGGGACCCACAGGAGAATAACAGGCAATGGGATACGTTTACAATTGGGTCCCAGAAGGTGAGGAGAGATAAAACGAGTCAAGGGAAAATGCTGGCAAAATAATGGGCGAGCCATTTTCAAGTTTCATGAAAAACATCCATCTGCAGATTTAAGAAGTACAAGCTCCCCTAGCAAGATCAGTGAAAAGACAGCCACACTGGTGTCCATCAGAGTAAAACATTAAAACCAAACATAAAAAGAAAAAAAAAAAAGTTAAAAGCCGTCAGATAAAAACGAAGCATTAAACACCCAGGAAAAACAACAACAACACGATTGGCTGCGAACCTCTCATGAGGAAAAAAGTGGAGGCCCAAGAGAAATGACGACATTTTTGAAGTTCTAAACAATAAAAACTGTCAATCTTGTATTTTACGCCATTAAAAGTAACCTTTCAAATGTGGGAGGGAAGGAGACATTTCAGAGAAACAGAAGTTAAGGAAATGTGTTTCCAGTACACCAGCACTTGCACTATTTGAAATACTAACGGAGGTTCTCGGAGGTGATAGTGATGTCGGGTCAGAACGTGGAAATACGGGAAGAAACAATCAGCACTACAAATGACAAAGCATGGATAAACATAAAAACCGTCTCTGTTATTTTCCTAATGTCTTCCTAGTGAAACTGACTGTTAAACATAATACTATGGAATTTTTAACATATGTAATACCCAAATATATGTAAATACGTAAATAGTAGCATATATAAAATACTAAAATATAATATTTCAAGGTTTTTATTTTATTTGGAGTGGTACACTATTGATTTTGAGTAGAAAACAATAGCTTAAAATGTATATTTAAATCCCAGATTAATCACCAAATGCAAACAAATAAAATAAAAGAGAAGACACCACCACCACTACAGCCACCACCACTGAGAGGTATCATTTAAAAAGGCAATACAGAAAATGAAATTTTAAAAGCTGGTTAACTCAAAATAAGATACAAAGAAGGAAAAAGAAAAGAAAATATTGCTAGGTCAAAGACAAATGAGCAGCAAGATGATTGCATTAAACGTAAATGGACTAAAGACTCCAATTAAAGGCAGAGAATGTTAGACTGCATAAGAAAGCAAGACTTAATTGTGATGTCTGCAAGAATTGCAATTTAAATATAAGGATATAATAGGTTGAAAATAAAAAGATAGAAAAGATGTAACATACAAACAGTATGCTTACAAAAACTTGTGTTACTATGTTAATAACAGAAAATAAATTTCAGGAAGAGTAGGGAACAAGAATCATTTCATAATGCTAAACGGTCCTTTCCTGAGGAAGACATAACTATCATGAATGTGAGTGCACATAAGAGCAGAGTTAGAAAAAAAATAATGCAAAAGCTAATAGATTTAAAGGGAGAAACAGACATAGCACAATCATAATTAGAGATTTTAACACCTCTTCCCCGGTAATTGAAATCATCACTTGAAAACATATGAGTAGGTATACAAAAGATCTGAACAACTCTACCAACAGCCCTTACCTAACTGAAATCTATAAAATACTACAGCCATGGCCCATAGAATGCACATTATTTTTAAGTGCCCATGAAATGTTCACCAAGAGAAATCATATGTAGGACCATAAAAATCTCAGTAAATTTCAAAAAGCTTCAAAATCTTCTAGTGAACCCCTGGCCAGTGTGGCTCAGCTGGTTGGAGTGTTGTCTTGGACACCAAAAAGTTGTAGGTTTGATCCCCTGTCAGGGCACATATGGGAGGCAACCAATCAGTGCTTCTCTCTGAAATGGATTGCTCTCTCTCTCTCTCTCTCTCTCTCTCTCTCTCTTTTCCTCTCTCCCTTCCTTTCTCTAGAATCAGCAAACATGTCCTCAGGTAAGGATTTAAGAAAAAAAATCTTATAGTGTGTTTTCTCTAGCTAAAGTTATATTTAATTAGAAATCTATAACAATAAGATATTTATAAAAATCCCAAATATTTATAAATGAAATGATACACTTAAGCCATTGTTCAAAGAAAAAGAAATCACAAGAAAATATTTTGAACTGAGTTACAATGAAAGCAAATATCAAAACACTTGAGATTCAGAAGAAGCAGTACATAGTGAAAATGGTGTAACTTTAGATGCATATATTACCTCCCCCAAGCAGGTTTAAAATCAGTGCTGTTAGTTTTCTTCTTAAGAAGCTAAAATATGAAGCCGAAAAAAGAAAAGAAAAAAAATCACATAAAACTAATTAAGGAAGTCATAAGTAAAGATCAGATGAATCATCGAAATAAAAATACAGACAGAGAAAAATAACACAGATAAATTTAGTTTGTTGAAAATATTAATAAAATCAATTAACCCTGGCAAGCCCAATCAGGGGAAAAGGAGACAGAAAATGTTTACTAACACCCGGAGTGAAAGAAAGAATGTCATTTTGCAGCCATTTACAGGGTAATATGGGAACACTGTGGACAACTTTATGCCAATAAATTCCACAAATTAGCAGAAATGGAGAAATCCCTTAAAAAATATGACCAGGCACAGCTAAGATGAGAATAAATTTAAAATATCTAAACAGTTAAAGCAATTGGGCTTGTTATGAAAAATTTCCCCAGCAAACACACACACACACACACACACACACACACACCACAAGCCAAGTAGTTTCAGCGATGCACTCTATCAACATTTAAGGATGAAAAAAGGCCCCATCGTACACAAACTCTCTCAGAAAACTGAGTGGAAAGGTGAGTTCCCAACTCACTGTGGAGGCCAGCCTAACTGATTCCTAACATTGGAAAAGGTAAAGACTAACATTCTCCATAAACATACACACAATAATAGTTAATAAAACATTAGTAAATCAAATTCAGCCACACATAGCAAAGATAACGCAGTAATATGTCCTAAGCAAGCGACATGTATTCCCGGGATGCCAAATGAACTTCAGCATTTAAAAGTCCCTCAGTACGAGTCCCACGGTAACGGAATAAAGGAACAGAAACAGGGTCATTTCAGTAGATGCCGAGAAGAGCATTCATTGAAATTCAACCCCAAGTTATGATAAGACACATCACTACAGCCAACTACATATGAAAGTTGCTCATTCTGGTAGAGGGCATTGACAAAAACATCTCCATCTATTATCACATGTCCAAATGCCTCTATTTCACACTTAATGGTAAAATGTTAGTGTCTTCCCTCTAAGGTTCATATAACGCGATTGCTAGTGTCTGTTCTTATCACTTCAACTCAACAAAGCAATAACGCAAGAAAATGAAAACCCAGAAAGTTTGGGAGGAAAAGACGACAGCTGTTGCTATTTACGGTGACCATGATCATGTACATAGAAAACCCTAAAGAGGCAAAAAAAAAAAAAAAAAAAAAAGCTGCTGTGCTCGTAAGCGAATTGAGCGAGATCACAGGGTAAGGATAATATAAAATTTTCAACCAGCCCCATGCAAATGGAAAGCAATTTAAGAAACAGCACCATCTGCAATAGCAACGTGGATCGATTTCTCAAGCATGTCCGGTGACATAAGCGAAACAGGAGTACCAGCTGAGTGATTGCCCCGATGTGAAGGTCAGGAACAAAGTGAAGTCAACCATTTTCCACAGAAGTGGGACTTAGTTATCAGAGGCAAGCGCACAGCTCCCGGAGTCGTGGGAACATTCTGTATCGGCTTGTGGGCTGGGCTCACAGGGACATGCGTTATCCAGAGGGACCAGGCTCACATGAGTGGATTCGATGGTCCCTCTTAGGTCCCCTCTCCCAGACTCATTTACTTTTGACACGACCCGCCTGGGGAGGTGTGGCTCCGGGAGGCGGTGGACGGGTGACATTGTCTTTCATTGCCCACACTCATAACAGAGCCAGGAGTGGTCACCATGGGCGCCTGACAACGGGTCATAATGGTGCACAGGGCGCAGGTGTAAATGAACAGGTATGATGGGAGCGTCCTTTCCCAATAATGACCAATCTCAAGCTTTCTCCTTCTCCTTCTCCTTTTTCAGACAGGAAACTTAGTAACACCCAGGAAGTCAGAAACACACACACACACACACACGCACACACACACACGCACACACACACCCGTGCACACACAAACTAGCCACATGTGGCTCGTGAACCGCGGTTTGCCGACCATGGGTCTAGGAGATCTGTCTGCCACCAGAACTATGATTCCCAGCATTTCTGGTGCTCCCCACACTCTGGGTTCGTGGGAACATTCTGTATCGGCTTGTGGGCTGGGCTCACAGGGACATGCGTTATCCAGAGGGACCAGGCTCACATGAGTGGATTCGATGGTCCCTCTTAGGTCCCCTCTCCCAGACTCATTTACTTTTGACACGACCCGCCTGGGGAGGTGTGGCTCCGGGAGGCGGTGGACGGGTGACATTGTCTTTCATTGCCCACACTCATAACAGAGCCAGGAGTGGTCACCATGGGCGCCTGACAACGGGTCATAATGGTGCACAGGGCGCAGGTGTAAATGAACAGGTATGATGGGAGCGTCCTTTCCCAATAATGACCAATCTCAAGCTTTCTCCTTCTCCTTCTCCTTTTTCAGACAGGAAACTTAGTAACACCCAGGAAGTCAGAAACACACACACACACACACACGCACACACACACACGCACGCACACACACGTGCACACACATGCTCTTAGGTCCAGGTGAACCTGATATGATGCCCAGAGCTGCAGCAGAGGGGACAAAGGTCTCGCTGGTGCAGTCCGGCCCGGAAGTCACACAGCTTTGGAGAAGGGATGCATCTGAGGCCTGTGCGTTCCAGGAAGAGGTGACGTTGGCTCCGTCTGTCACGGGTTGAAGGAATTAGCATGTTCACTTCCAGCGCATGTCCTGTGTGCACAGCACTGCCCCTGCCAGCACCCCCCGCCCCCAACCCCCGCATTTTCCATTTAGTCAGAGAAGGAATATAACATCTGACTTTATGTTTTTCTGGAACATTCTTCCCATAAGACCGATTCATTTCTAAACCTTCAAGTAACGGAGGGAAGAAGGGGTGGGGGTGTTATTGACATAAATCAGCACATCGTCCCACGAGGGTAGAAAGGGCTCCGTCCGCACAGACCCGCGGGCCGTGCATTGAACGCGGAGCCAGCACGAAGCCCCGCTCCCACCCCCTGCATCGCAGTGTTCCCGCCGGGCCCCACGGGATCCAATTCCTAATGTTTCAACCCCGCCAAGGCCAGAGGTCCACGCTCTGTGACTGTGGAAATGATCTTCTGTGGTGGTAACTGATGGTTTAAAAACAACGGACTCCGCTCCATCCAGATCAGCTCCATTTCCTCTCATCCCGAAGCCCCACGTAGGGGCTCTTTCCTGTGCGGCCTCGCACCCGGGAGGGGGGGAGGGGGGGACGGGTGGGGATGGGCGGGCGGC
>NW_006284618.1:4342856-4344851 GCF_000327345.1 Myotis davidii | reverse complement strand
CGGCCGCGGCCCCGGCCTCCTCCCCAGCCTCCTCCCCAGCATATGGTTTTGTACTTTCTTCCTAATATATTGCAGGATTATTGCGAAGGCGTGAACGGCCCTGGAACGCCTCCCCCTCCCTGAAGACTCAGCCGGCCCACCCCGCGTCTGACTTGCACCATAAACCACTCGGGGAGACCAGGCTCGCACGGTTGTCAGGAGGCAGAGCCCTCGCCGCGGGCGCACCTGTGCTACAGGGGTGCTCTCAGCATGGCCAGGCGCCCGCATCTTCCAGGGGGAAGAGACGAAGAACACGGTGTTTTATGGCGAGGGATCCAGGCTGCGCAAGGCCACGTGTGCACACACTTAGATCCGTACCAGGATCTCTTTAAAAAAGTGTTTCCGGAAAAGACCGCCTGCCAAAGCGCCCATCCGCGGTAATGACTGTGGACAGTGCCGTCCTGGACGCGCTGGGTCCTGAGTGATGACTCTTCACAATCCTGCTCTTAGTACGTCGGAGTTTTCAGGAGCTTTTTGAGCCCTTCTTGTGGGTCAGTTAAGATTTTTGTTTTGTTTTTAACTCTCAGAGTCAAAAAGTTGTCTTTGTCCAAAGTTGAATGAACCCCAAAGCCCTGGAACCTGGGTTTCTGTTCAAGTCTGCACAGGGAGGGGTCCGCCAGGAAGTTGAGTGTCTTCAAATGCAGTCAGCTGGCCACTCCGATGCCTCTCTCTCTCTCTCTCTCTCTCTCACCAATAACAGCATATCCTTGGGTGAGGATTAAAAAAAACACCTCCAGAAATAAAATGGGGATTCCAGACCTGCAGCGCCCAGCCCCCTCGGAGAAAATCCAATCTCGCCCTCTTGGAACCGGTGCTTATCTTCTCTGCTAAGACTGCGAAGGCCGGCGTGGCGGCCGTTATCGTCAGGAAAACGGGAAGTCGTACGCGCCGAGGAAAATGCGTCGCCCCGGGATCCCGTTTTCCTGCCACCGCTGCTCTTTGGAAGGTGCCTGGGTCGTGGCCATGCATTTGTCTTTACGTGACTGACTTCCAGCTGCTGGTCACGTGAACAACTGTCTATGAGAGGGAGCAAGAGAGGAGTCTGGGAGCAGGCCTTTGCTCACCGTGAGCCCCAAACCCTGGCCTCGGCGCCCCTGGGCCCTCACTGCCATCTTTCCAGGAGGTGCCCACCCCAACCAGTGACGGAGGCTAATCGGCCGGAACATGGGATTTGTCCTCGCGTGGGAAAGGGAGCCTGGGAGGCTGAGCCCCACGGGGTCCTCCTGACGCGGGTGTGGCTGAGGAGAGGCAGCCCCCAGCTTGCGGATTCGGGGTGGGAGCCTGCTCCCTGGGCGGACCGACCGCTCCATGGCACCTACTGTGTGCTTAGGCCGCTCGGGAAGTGAGTGAGGACCACACCAAGAGGATGCGGCCGAACTGGATTCCCTGAAGCCCCCGAGGCACCCGGCGTCAGGAAAGGTGGGGACGATGCCGGCCTGGCCAGGCAGGGAAACACGTGTCCCGTGTGAAATGCGCTGTGTCTACCCGGCAAAGGAGGCTGGGGTCAGGGGCAGGTAAAGTGAGGGCTTTGGAGATGTGATCAAGGGAGAGATTGCTTTCCCCAGGGGGCAGGAGGGTGTGCCCAGGAAACTCTGGAGGAGGCTGGTCTGAATTTGGGGGTGGGGCTCTGGGGAGGGAGGCACTCAAGTAGGAATAGACCCCATGGGCAGACCATCATTGGCTCAGGAAGAGAACCAGGTAAGGCCGGGAGGCCATGGCGGCCGGCCAGGATGCTGGCCAGGGAACCCTGCTCCCCACGGTGCTGTCCAGTCACCAAGGGACAGAGTCTTCAGCTTGTTGTCTCAGGAGTAACATTTCATAGGAGGGCACTCCTTTATCAGCAGAGTGGACCCACCGTGGGGTGTGGGCCACCTTGGCATGCACTCATAGAAATTACAAAGCTCAGGGTTTAACTCGGTGTCAGGGGGAAGGATGCCCATCCCCGGCCTCTGGGCA
>NW_006284618.1:4268025-4342820 GCF_000327345.1 Myotis davidii | reverse complement strand
GGGCCACTCTCTCATTGCCCCGTCTGCATGTACAAGGACAGTAAAGAATGCGATGGCCATGGAGGGACCTGGATTTCAGAGTGACTTCCTGTTTGCCAGCCCAGCTACATGCAGGTCTCAGACCCAGAATCCATGCTGTGCCTCTCTCCATAAACACGACACGCAAACAACATGCCCGGTGCCCTCGGTGGGTCACCAGGAGAGCCGGGTCCCCCTGTAGTGGCCGGGGTGACCGCGGGGACGACACTCTGTCCAGTCCTAACACAGCTGCGGGCAGCCCTGGCAGCGGCCACCCGTCGCCCAGGGACTAGGGTAACATTCGGCAGTGGCAACCCTCCTAAACAAACAGCACATCAGCTCGCCGAGGCCTAATCATAAACGGTACAAATTGGGCCCAAGTGCGAGCAGAAACCCGAGCCGGGGTCCGGAGTTAAAGCAGCCATTGTCTCTCTCCTGACCCGCGAGCAGTGCCTGGCGTGTCCGGTTACATCTGGTAAAGCCATTTGAATGCCAGTCCCGTATTTTAATTATAAATATATAAAAAAAATTTAATAAGACGGCATTCTGGGCTTGCTAAGGGTTTCAAAGGCTCCTTGGGGGCAGAGCGGGCGGAGGAGAATGCCATGTGCCCAGACCCGGTGCCAGGGCGTGATGATTGAATGTTTTCCCGTAATAAATTGAAAAAACCTGGTTTGTGAAAACGGCTCCAAATCACTTGGCATTAGGAAGGTAATTTGTTACCTGGCTCCCGATGCCTTGGAACTCGGTGAGGACCCCAGGTCCCCAAAGAAAGGGAGAGCAGGGGAAAGACGCTCCCCCCTACCCCGTCCCCCTGCCACTTCCCTCCATCTTCCCGCCCCTTCTCACCCCTCCCTCGGCCTCTCCTCACTTTCTAACGGCTCCAACAAAGAGGTTCTGCCCCCAAACACGGAAAAGGGGGCTTCTCGGGACCCACGCCAGCTCCCCCACACCTCCTCTGCACCTCTCCAAACCCGGGCCTGCTTAATTATGATTAATTGCCACGTGGATAATCAGATACAGCTCCCGAAGGCTGGAAATGACATTCCAAGGACACCAGGGGAGACGGGAAGAACAGGCAGGTCCCTCGCTCGGCCCCTAACCTTTTCTTATTTTAACAATTCCGACCAGAATTAATACCATCGGTATATGGTTCCCGCCCCAGGGAATCCAACTTCCACTGTACAATTTCTGCAGCTGTCAGGGCGTCAGACCTCCTGTCAATAACGTGGTGTTGGGGTGCCCTTCTGCTCCAGCAAAGGCAGTTTCGGGTTTCTGCTCTCCGTCTGTGCTTTCTGGGTGGTAGGACATGATGAGAAAGTACCAAAAAAAAAAAAATCATAATAACGGCAGTTAAAAAGCTTCCACTCTTGACTTCACGGGATCAAATGTAATAGACTTCAGCCTTTCCCCCTGATTGCCTCTGCTGCTTCTAGAAAACCCTGGAAAGTGCAGGCGGCGCTGTCTGGCCAGTGCGTCCCTGCCTTCAAATCCCTCCGGCGGAGGCAGGGACTACAGGGTGCCATTCCCAGTCTCCCAGAACCGCAGGGCCGCTGGGCTCCGGTTACCGGAGGCAAATCCCTGGGTCCCGGCGCCAGGGGCTGCTGCTCTTGGCTCGGGGCCCGGCATTGTTCCCTCATTACATTCCAGGGGCCTCCGAGCGGGAATGTCTGCACTGGGAGGTCCGCACATCCAGCCGTCAGCACCGAACTTGCCTCTCTCTGTGCAGGATTGCAGGTTGGCGAGCCCAGGACCGCGCAGGTGAACACAAAGCACTGGTTTCCATTTTATGCGCAAACAATAACCGGGCAGCCGCTTCCCGCGCTCATAAAAGGCCCTCAGAAGAAGCCTGCGTTTTCAGGCTGTGCGGGGTGGCGGGGCTGGTTTCCCCGTTTAAGGGCGGCATCTTGTTTTATTTTTCAAATTCGAGAGAGCAGAGGAGTACTGTCTCCCCCACGGACGGCCAGAGGGCTGTACGCTGCGCCCCGAGTCTGCGAGCTCACGCAGG
Organism: Myotis davidii; assembly: GCF_000327345.1. Classification (NCBI taxonomy): domain Eukaryota; kingdom Metazoa; phylum Chordata; class Mammalia; order Chiroptera; family Vespertilionidae; genus Myotis; species Myotis davidii. Next base: position 4,340,794 of record NW_006284618.1, on the reverse strand, counting down.
AAACAGCCGTCAGAAGCGGGGAAACTCATTTGAACCAGTTTCAAGCCCACCGCGTTTAATTAAATCCCCTCTTCCGGATGGGTTTGATGGGTGGGGGGTGTCAGAGCGCTGGACCCTGCTCAGCGGCTTGGCCCCGGGCCTGGAGCAGAGCACCAGGCTGGCCAGGCCCGGCGGTGCCGGGAGGGGGACCCGCACGGCATGGGGTTTTGCACAGGATTTCATGCGGGATAGAAGCACCGGGGGACACGGGCTCCTGACCCGGCCCAGGCCGCAGGGACCTTTGGTCCAGCCGAGGGCTGCTCACGGGCACAGCTGGGTGGGGTTCCGGTCCCCTGGGGTCCTGGCAGGAGGGCCACTGCAGGAATGATCCTCTCTCCACCCTGGAACCTGGAGCCATGCCCATGGCCCAAGGGATGGAGGCTGTGGCCACCCCTTCCCACACCGAGAACCCCTCAGGGTCCAGGAGCTTGGGCACAGGCCTTTCTGGGTGTGGGGAATTCGCGATGGTTGGGGCGCAGACCCTGATGAGGCACAATTCCTGAGGTCCTTGTCCTGGGAGCTGGAAGGTGAAGGCTCAGCCAGCAGCCCTGGTGTTCAGGTCAATGCACACTCCTGCCCCCTACAGGCTGGAGGACAGACTGGCTGATGGTGAGAGTCATTTCCTCGCTTCTCCAACCTTTTTGCAACAGACCTCCAGCCTGCAGGTACCAGGCTGTGGAGAGGGAAGGGGGAGCGGATACTATGAGTGGAGGACTATGGGAAATCTCCCACAGGCAACGTGGGGAGAGAGTAAGTGGTGGCAGACGGGCTCCCCACTGTGATGGTGAGAGCACAATTGATTCCCTAGCGAGCCTCCCAGGGGCCTAGACAGCGGTTCTCAACCTGTGGGTCGTGACCCCTTTGGGGGTCAAACGACCCTTTCACAGGGGTCGCCTAAGACCATCGGAAAACACATATATAATTACATATTGTTTTTGTGGTTAATCACTGTGCTTTGATTATGTTCAATTTGTAACAATGAAAATACATCCTGCATATCATATTTACATGACGATTCCTCACAGTAACATTACAGTAATGAAGTAGCAACGAAAATAATTTTATGGCTGGGGGTTACCACCACATGAGGAACTGTATTAAAGGGCCGCAGCATGAGGAAGGTTGAGAACCACTAGCCTAAGGGAACCCGGACCCCCATGGAATTGCTACGGTGCTTCAGAGGGTCACTGAGCCGCCGAAGGGGCGAGGGCTAGGAAACGTGTCCGGAGCAAGAAGACAGGAGGGAACATTCAAAACATCGCACCAGATACTCGAGGCAGGGACTCTTCAGCCCATGAAGTCACATAGCAAACAAGAAGCGACCTTCAGGAACATGCGCGAACAGTGCAAATAGCATCGCAAGTCATTCCACTTGATTCCTGTCACCAGGCCAGGAGACGAGCGCTAAGATTCCCCTCATTTACAGAAGAGGAGGGGGAGGTAGGGAGACCGAAGCAACTTGCTGGAGTTCGCAAACTCACCACGCCTTTCCCGGAGTCCAGCCTTGCGATCCTGACATTATTTTGCGCCACTAACTCAAGAATAAAGCCATTTTTATTATTGGGGGGAGAGGGTCCTTTCTCTCAGCAATTTTTATCTGGCAAAGATGAACACAAAGATAAGCTTTCCCTTCATTTCCTAGAGTCATTAGGGCCCTTTCTTCTCTCCTGAGCACGCGCGTTCCTCATCTTATGGCTGATGACAGGTAGGGGCCATTTGGAGTCATAAGCAATTAGCTGCATCCAGTCGCAATATGACATCGCAGAGAAAGCCGGCATCCGAGGGAAATTCATCTTCATTTGCAGCCCAGCTCTGACGTCTGCGAGTCGCGTGAATGGGGAAAACTGACTTCAGGCGCTCTCTGCGTCCTCCCTGTGCAATGGGACTGTTCCCACCCCAATTTCGGGGTCACTGTCAGGACCAGGGAGAATGTGTATAAAAGGCCTAGGACAAAGCTCCCATTCGCTTTATTATTTATTTATAGCTGGACTCACTCAGAGCTAGAATGAGAATGACTTCAGAAAAATTAAGTAAAAGCCGCATATGGAGAAAGGCTCGGTGCTGGGTCCACCTGCAGGGAGCACTGGGCCGTCCGCCAGGAGCCCAAGCATCTCGGGGGTGGAGCCCAGAGCCAGGGTCTGTCCTGACACCTTTGCTTCGTTACCTACGACTTTGAACGAGTCACTTCTTGTCCTTTACCGACGTTGGGCCCGGAGACCGCCCTGAGTGGGGTGAGGGCCCTGCATGGCTCTGCGGGTGATGGTGTCTCGGGCCCTGTCTCTGCTCCTTCGGCCTGGAACACCTTTAAACCGGTTCCCAGCAGGAGCCACATGGAGCGGCCGTCGGGTGGGGCACCGGGTGAGGGTGTGCCCCGGCTCTATGGGGAGGAGCCCTCACTCAGGAGGCAGGTGCACAAGGAAGCAGATGCCTTCCCCCCGGAGAAGTCCCCGGTGGAGAGTTCAGGGTCAGAACCACCGAGTAGGAGGAGGATGACACTTCCTTGCCATCAGCCAGTGTCTCACCAGGAGATGGTGCTTCTGGTCCCTGTGCCTCTGTGCTCTGAAGGTTGGGGTGTCTGTCGCCCCAGGAGGCACACTTCTCCAAAGAGGTGCCAAAGCCCCTGAACTCTAGGCAGGTGCACAAGGAAGCAGATGCCTTCCCCCCGGAGAGTCCCCGGTGGAGAGTTCAGGGTCAGAACCACCGAGTAGGAGGAGGATGACACTTCCTTGCCATCAGCCAGTGTCTCACCAGGAGACGGTGCTTCTGGTCCCTGTGCCTCTGTGCTCTGAAGGTTGGGGTGTCTGTCGCCCCAGGAGGCACACTTCTCCAAAGAGGTGCCAAAGCCCCTGAACTCTAGCTGTGGCTGCCGCCTGGGTACACCAGGGTCCTCATGCCCAGGGGTCAGCAGGCGGGGAGGGCATCGTGCTGGTGGGAGGAGTGGCCCTGGTCATCGCGGGGAGGTCAGGTTGCTGTGATGCAAGGCAGTGGGAGATGGGTGTGGGTTCCAGTGGCCCATGGGGGTGCCCCTTGGTGCTCCCTTGCCCAATTGTGAGGGTAAGCAGACCAGCACCCAGCCTGATCTGAGAAGGGCATGGAGACCAGGGCTTAGAACCCCAGGCACGATGGCCTGGAGACACGGCCAGGCCAGCCACAGGCCGGTGAAGTGTGAGCTGAGATCAGGGGCTCGAGAACGGGCAGTGGAGGGAGGACGGGAGCACCTGCCTTGGCCGTGGTACCTGTGCGGGTGCCTGGGCTCAGCCTGGCCACTGAGGTCTAAGGCCCGACAGCTCCTGGGGCCCTGTGCTCAGAGCTGCCCATGGAGTTGGCTGAGGCTTTGCCCAGCTCCCATTGCAATTCATGCCATCCCAGCCCAACCCCACTTCCTCTCCACCCTCCTAGTGGGGTTGGTCCCTCATAAATGCCCCAATCGCCCAATTCACCAGCCTCCAGAGGGCACGAAGCAGAGGTCAGTCTCGAGGTGAGCTGACCATCACTGCGTCCACGTCAGACACCACAGCCAACTCGAAGAGGCTCCCCTTCCGGGAAGTCCTACTGGATGCGGCCTCCTTCTGGTCTCCAGAACTCAAGTTACAGACACACACACACACACACACACACACACACACACACACACACACACACATGCACAGACACCCACATGCATACACATGCACGCAAACACACATCCACATGCACACACACACATGCACTCACATGATTTCCTGCGAATCCAAAAACTAAGAAAAAAGCCGGCAGATGCTGATTTTTCCGCCTAGCTGCACAGGCTTATAGAATCTCCCCATGTTTCTCTCCCGAGGCGCCCACCTGACCTCGCTGGCCCTTGAATTCTCTCCATCGCGGCCGAATGTCACAGATCATGGAGGCTGCGCGGCCCCTGAAACGCTGCGCTCACTGAGAGCGTCTGCCCTGCTCCTAACCCTGCTCTCCCCGCGCAGCGAGCTCTTGTTCAGAAATGAAGGCCCTTCCTTGGCCCGGCCTTCCTGTCGTCCACCCCGGCTGGCTGCGGGGAGACGGTTATAGTTCCTTCTGGAATACGCAGTCCTGGCATTCCGAGTGGCACTTCAAGAGCGGGGGGCGGGGGAAGGGGGGTGAGCCAGCTGTGCCTCCCACGATGGCACAGAAACAAAGAGCCATCAGAGCTGGAGCACCCGCCTTAGAGCGAAACGAAACTAGAAGAAGAAAGAAAATGCCATCACGAGCTTTCAAACAGTTATTTCAAAAGCCAACCGAAAGGAAAGACAATTCGCCGAGCACCGTGCACGCACACGGCTGTGATTCCATACTCACATCAAAGCCCACTCCCTTTCTTCAGAGGCTTTCAACAGTTTCTGCAAATACCAACAATTTTCGGGCATATCTCTCGCCAGGCCCGGCCGCATTCCCAGCTCGAGCATAACTAAAACAGCGCGTTATTCCTCAGATGTTTCTCCCGACATCTGCACAGGCGCCCCGGTTCCAACCGGTTTGGAGAGAACCCGATGTGGGTGAGCTGCCACCCTGAGGCACCCGCGGTCTCTGATGCCCAGCGATGGGGTTGGGGGGGGGGGTTTGTAACTGTGGCTCTCGAGAAACTGGTGAAGTTCCCAGGTTCCTCTGCCACCTGGAACTTTGCTTATTTCCAGTTTGTTCTAAGTCTGCGTCCAGGGTTTCCAAATGGGGAGACTGCTGGGAACATGACCATTTCCTTCAGAAAGTCTCCTTTCTGCTACTTCGCACGGGGACCGAACGCTGGCTCTAATGTTGTCTCTCTCTCTGCCTCCTGACCCTCCCCCCCAGGACTGTGCGGGGAGCTCCTCTGACGGGGCCACACAGGGGACCCTTGAACCCCTTAGAGTAAGAAAGCGAACCAAGTGTAGCATAAAGGCTCTCCATTCCCCCCCCCCCCTTCATTTCAAAGAAGCCTACAGGGACTTGAGGGCAGAGCGACAGCGTGGGGACCAGAGGAACTGATGGCCACGGGTGAGGCGGCTCCTCCCAGCCACTAGTCTCGGCTGCAGGCTGGCTGTCCCATATCATGACTCTTTCAGCCTGCAGGGCATCCTGTTCTCAGTCTCTGAGATGCACAGGATGCCACGGGCGTGAGAGGCACATGCAGATAGCTGCCTGCGTGCCAGGCTCCTGGGTGGGCACCTGGGCTCTGCATGGACAACGGGCACAGGTACCAGCACAGAAGGTCTTACATCTCCTGGTCATCTTCTGTCGGAAAACAGCTTATTGCTCAGGCTACAGCTCGGCTGCGGTGATGTGCTGCTGTATCATCTCCTCAGCAATGGACGCTGAAGTTGCTCGTGTCCAGCTCCGCCATCGGGTTGGCCCGGCCACTCACCGTGGCTCTTCCTCCTCCTTCTGACTACCGACTTGGTCAGCCTGGCCAGGGCAGGCTGGTACAGGAATGGACCAAATTGGTTCTGATTTCATTTAAAGTATTTTAAAGTTGTGGTAAAACACACGTTAACAGACGATTTAGCATGTTGACCATATTAAGTGTACAACTCTGGGGCATTGAGTACAGTCACGCTGTTGGGGAGATGACCGGTTTTATTTCCCTCCTGTTTACTGAGCCAGCTCTGGGCCAGAGCCGTGAGGGCATCCAGGCCCATCTTATTGGAAGTTGCTGGCATTCCGTGCAGGGGCACTGGCTCCTGAAAGGCTCCTGCTAAGAAGAGCAGCAGAGGGCATGGGGGCCAGGGCAGGGGTTTATAGGAGATGACCAGGGAGGGCTCCTCGGAGGAGGTGCCCTCGATCGATCAGAGACAGGCATGATGAGGAGGACAGCCCTGAGGTGGTGGGGAGAGAAGTGATTCTGTGAGCACAAGAAATGCCTACTAAGTGCTTTAAATTGAGGAGAACAAAAACATGGTGTGTGTGAAGGACGGAGAGGAGGCCATGGAGGCTGAGGGTGGGGCTGGAGGCAGATGCTGTGGCCACAGAGGGGAGGCCGTGGGGGAAGGGAGCTTACGTGACATACTTCCCGTCACAGGAAGGCCTCGCTGCCTCTGCAGGCAGGCTGGGCGGGCAGGGCAGGCGTGGAAGGAGAGGGGGTTGCGGAGGCTCCCCTGGGAGCCGGATGGGGTGCCTTGAATCAGGCTGACGACGGGGGCCCGCAGGCCTTGGCGCCGGAGTGGACGTGAAGGGAGTGAGCAGGAGGAACAGGACAGACGCCTCCTGGACTTCAGACCTGGCCAGCAGGCTGAATGGCGCTGCCACTCACGAAGTGGGGGACAGGGCCAAGGAGCGCGGGTTTTGGAGGGAGGCCAGTGGATCGCAGGCTTTCTGTTTGGGACAAGCTGGGCTGTCCGTAAGAATGGAGTGCGGGCAGAGGAGCCCGGCTCGGTCGCCATGTCCAGATCAGGGGAGAGGGAGAGCTCACAGCCACGGGGCAGAGGACACATCTTAGGAAAGAATCGGTGCCATTTTTAAAGAGTCAGCAGGCCCTGCCCTCTGCCCCGGGGTAAGTCCCTGCTCGGTTTTCCATCTGAAGAGCAGGAGGTTGTCCGTGGGCGATGCCAGGGCTCCATTCCAGCTGTAACCGTCAAGACTGCCTTTCATCTCGTTCCGAGGCCCGTCCTTCACACCAGACCGCCCTGAGCGCCGGGGAGCCCTGGCCCTGGCGGAGGGGGGTCCTCGCGGGAGCCACCTCCGGTCTGGACATCACCGCGCACAGAGCCCACCGCCGTCAGAGGAGGAAGCCGGCTTCGTGCAGGAAAACGATGCTCTCTCTCCTCCTTGAAGAATATCCTGGTCGACGACAGCGGGGAGGACGGGCCCGGCGAGAAGGGGAAGTTGACCAAGGCGGGTCAGCAAGTGTAACTTCTCCAAACGCTCCTCCTGGCGCCAGGCCTGGCCTCTCGCCGTCTCCCTCGGCAACTTCCCCCGTCTCCCGTGCCCCCCGCTCCCGTCCAATCCTTCTCGGCTCCCGGGGGGCTGTTCACAGTGAATGGCGAGATAAGCAGGGGGCAAGCTGGAAGCCAGTCAGCCTCAGAGTTTATTAAAAAAACGGCTATTGCAGAATATTTCCCAACTCCTCCGGGAACATACTTCCAACAACCATATGAATCCCGTGGCCTTTGGCTCTGAGCAAACACACCGCGGATTCAAAATGGACTTGGTGTCACGCGAGCCAGCTCTCCGTGTGTCCAGGCATCGCCATCATGTTGGTAACTGTTCAGTCTCCGGAAGGTTCAGGGGAGTAGAAAGATAAAACTCTCTCCAGAACCCGAGGATATTTTTTCCACTGATTTTTAGGGAGAGTGGAAGAGAGGGAAAGACGGAGAGAAACATCGATGTGAGAGAAACACATGGATTGGTTGCCTCCTGCACGTGCCCCCACAGGGCCTGGGCCAGAGAGGAGCCTGTAACCACTGTCCATGCCCTTGGCCAGAATCGAACCTGGGACCCTTTGGTCCACAGGCTGACGCTCTAGCCACTGAGCCAAACCGACTAGGGCCCTAAGTGGTTTTTTATAAAGAACATTTCCTTCGGTGTTGCCTGATGCTGGGGCTGCGCAGGGGAGGGAATGTGACAGGAGCCTCACAGATGTGGCTTCAGATCCCTCCCAGCTTGGACTCTTCCTGCAGTGTGACCTTGAGCAAGTTCCTTGACCTCTACGAGCCTGGTTCTTACCTATAACATGGGAGCCACCTAAGGCTGCTTGTGAGGATGGCGGCTCTCATCACTCTCAGAATTATGACCGATATTATTCCTACTAGTAGAAGCTGGGAGCCTCAGAATTCCCATCTTCTAAATTGAGGAGTTTACTCATAAAACACCATCCTTGGGTTTTCCAAAGTTTCCTTACAATTCCGAGTGTTCCAAGAACAAGGTTTAATAGTGGGGGAGGACATACCAGCAGCAGAAAAAAGCAGGGAGCAAATTACAACCCAACAGCACATGGCGTCACGGCGCCGCACTCATTGGGTTGGGAGTGAGACTCGGCTCCCTAGGTTGGGAAAGAGGCCGCGACATCCCCCAGAGCATCACCTGAGTTCTGCCACCTTCATTAGAAAGGGGGTCGGGTGTCAATACACGTGGAGAAAACGGTCCACAGACAGGCCTGCGGGAAGCCGCGGAGGAGGGCAGGACCTCCCTGCATCTGGAGCAATGGCTGCCTCCTGCTGGAACAGGTCGCGAGCCTCACAGCCACCAGCACCTGGAGCTAGAAGCCTCTGCGGGCAGTGGCCGCACCAGTGCCTGGGTTCCCGGTCCCCTCCCCACACCGGGCAAACGAGTCTAAGTCTCGCCCTTCAAAGGTGCCCAGCACTGCCCGCTTCGGCCCACCGGGTCACAGGCTCCAGAGCTATGTAGGCACCGATTCTTACTATGGGGGAGCCCAGTGGGGAGCTCACTCACCAGTAGATCCAACGATGGGCCCAGCACGGGCAGACCCTGCGCCATCACCACCTGGGTGAGGGTGCCCACCGTGCCTCCAGGTGAGAGCACTTTAGGAATGACGTCAGTGCTCCTGAGAAGAGGAGAGCGTGACATTGGCCTGGAGGCCCCCAGGCAGATGGGAGAGGAGCTGACATCTTAAGAAGGAACCTGCGGAGTGGGCCAGGAGCCCAGGTGCCTCACCTGTGCTGACCTGGGTTTGGGTTCTGCACACCTTCAGGGAGCCTCCCGATCCAGGGTTAGGGGTGGAGTGGAGAACACGACAGGCAAGGCTCCTTAGGAGGGACTGGGTGAGGGGAGGGCTGGAGACAAGCAACCAAATAAACCGCCAATACAGTGTCCCTTGGACTTGAGTGTGGAGAGGGCCTTAAAGCCCAGAATGGGCTGTGGGTGGATCGCCACGGGCACTGCTCAGGGGGTGCAGGAGCCTCTGTGGGTGACCGTGTGGAGGGCAGGTCGGAGTGCTCTGTGGGTCAGGGGGAGGCAGTGGGACAGCCTGGCTTTTTGGGGAGCAGGAGAAGGTAAGTAAGATGGGCAGTGGCGGTACACGAGGCGGGAGACACCCTGCAGGGGTTTGCTGTGGCTCCAGGCACGGAAGCCACGGCGTGTTTTAAACATGGACATGACAAGGCCTGGATGCACTTGAGAGAAAGGGCCCCCGAGGCCCCTTGGGTCTGGGGGACAACCGTTGGGGTCCAGTTAGGAAGCCCCTGTGATTGGTCCTGGGAGAGATGCTTGGCACTGGCAGCTTCAAGAAGACGAAGTGAGGGGAGAAGGGAGGGCCCTGCCTGGGCAGTGGGGGGGGGGGCGTCTGCCCATTTGGCTAGGGATGGTCCTTGCTTAGGTGGCACTTTTTCACCGGCTCCTCCAGCAGGGCCGGCGGGAAGTTCGCAGCCACTGCAGACGGGAAGGCCGCATGCGGAGCTTAACCCGGGACAGTGTTCTGACAACTTCAGGCCGTTCCCTGGGAGAGTCCTTAACTCTCCCGAGTCACGGCAACCATTCTGCATCCCCGGGGACTCTCCATGCCGCCAGGCTCTGGCTGGGGGCATGCACTCCGTCCGGTTCTTACTTGTCCTAGAGAAGTAACAGCTGGATTCCCTCCAGAGTCTCTGGTTAGGAAACTTGACCCTGTTCTAGAACATTCCACTTCAAATTCCACTGTCATGCTTTTCTAAACAGAGCGGGCGACCGTCTCGGGAACACGATCTGTCACACACCTTTAAAATGCCACCTGGTTTCCAAACAGTAGGATCTTCGGGAAAATCACTGAGCTAAAAAACAGTCATCAATGGGAGATGCCCTTTCATTTTAGTACTGAACATTTTACTGTCGCCGCTTAATTAAAATCATGTACCAGGCGTGTGCCTTAACCTCGTCGCCACTTTACAGATCTACATGAAGAAAATTAACCTTCACAGTCTGTCAGTATCCTGAACAGAGAAAAAAATCACAATTGACTATGAGTGGAAAGAAAATCAAACCTAGGCAATTCCCTGCTTCAGAAATGGAAGCGTTTGCAGGAAAACTTGCCGTTTAGAAAGATTTATTTTTAAAGCTTCATCATCATGTATAAAGGCCTCGATGATGTCATCTGGCCACTTCCTAAACATTGAGACTTTAATATTTAGTTCTAATATGAAAATAGGTTACAGATGCAAATTTTTAGCAACTGCTAAAAGCATTTAATTTACATGCTTAGGTTTAAAATACATCAATGACTTACAAGGGATTTAGTCTTTACAGGTTGTAAGCACATATATTTATAATAATCGTATACATTATTTAGCTAATTTTAAATCAAGTGAGGGGACTTCTCTGTTTCAAATAGAGCGGACTTCAGAGAAAGATATCTTGCTAATTCTGCTGGCCTGTAAAATCGCAGGCATAATGAGATATAAAAGGACAGATCAAGTAAAAATCTTTTCCCACATCAAAACCCTAGAATGCTGTGGAAAAAACAGCAAAAAAAACAACAACAAGGCCTTCAATTCATGCGCCACGCACAGTCCGCCGCGCTGGAAGCTATATAAAACCTCCAGATAAATTATAACGGCCGAGGAGGCTGCACATATTGATTAAAACATCAAGCAGGAACGTGCAAACCAATAATGAATTACTTCATGCCGGAAGATAAAACTCTGTGATATTTAAAATTACAGACTTGAAAGTGAGTAAAATTACCCCTAATTACGCAGAAGGGAGCAACACCTTCGCAGTAAACAAGATAAGCATCTCAAACAGCACTAATAATTTTAATTAACATTTTCTAGTTTCCTTTCACCTCCGTTCAAGGTCACCTCCTCCAGCTCCGAGGAACTGCCTTCCAGCTGCCGCGCCAGTAACTTCCACCGCATTGCGTCGCGGTGGGACGAAGCAACAAGCATATTTTGTGGGGCTGTTTTTTTAAAACTCAGTAATCCTGCACCAAAGTAAATATTGAATCCTGGGAGCCCGCTAGCCGGGATTTGGAAATGAATTGCAAATCTAATTCTCCATCCTTGTTAAGATGGTAACTGGTCTTTACGAAGGCCCTCGATTTGAATTATGAAAGGTGCCCGAACTGTTGCATATTCAGCTTCTAATCCAAGTCCGGAAGAGTTTCGCTATCCAGGCTGCAGAGAGCCTCATGCATAACACAGCCTCGCTGCCTCGTATGTGTATTCTCTGCTGAGTCCTGATTAATACGTTCATTTGTTCAAGATTTATGATTTTGCTAAACTGTTTTCTCTCTCTTTCGTAAATGAAGAAACCGGGAAGAATGGGGCTTTGTTACACCAACGGGCTGGTTCCATGCCACAAATTTAATGTGCGGGGTCACCCAGAATATAATGTGGAGTGAAAGAATCTCATTAGGCTAAAATGAATGTAAAATGTGTCAATTTGATCCAAACGAGAACTGCAGTAAAACCATGTTTGATGTTCATGTGCAATAAATCTGTAACATTTGTCTGTGAAGTGCCAGAGGACCCAGAGGGACCCGTGTGTTTGTGGTAGCTGCTCTCTTCCCAGGCTTTCCCTCCATCATTCTTTGCTGGCATTTCGCGGAGGAAGGAAAAAGTGAAAAACCTAAGATGGGGGTATTAAGCATGAGTCCAAAGCAAATAGAAAACGGACCTCCCTCCAGGCACAGCACTTCAGAAAACCTGGGGGTAATTTTTAGAAAGAGGGGGAGCGGGCCTGCGAGGGCACCGGCATCGTGCGTTCTGAGGGATGCTGCGAGCCGCCCCTCCGTTCCCATGTTGGGAAACGGCGCCGATGTCCTCTGCGTTTGCCTGGGCGCCTGTGGCTTTTCGAGCTGGTTTTGGTGAGATCTGAGTGTTTTCATTTCCCGTGGCGTCTGTGATGACCATTCTCTTTCTGGCGCATTTTTTTTTTTTTATTTGGATATATTCAGAGTGTTAATTACTGTTGTATTTCAATTTTCTCTCCAGTATTTTTGTTCCTTCATAATGGCTTTACGGTTCACTGGACCGAAGTGACGAAAATGAAAGATTTCCAAGATTTCTTCTGGGAGTAATTTACAAAAGACCACCGTTTTTTAATTGCTGCCGATATTTAGTTCTGGGTGTCTGCTCCGGGGAGAAATCAATCTCTGTCCTTTAGGTGCCATACTGAAACCACCCCCTTTTTCCTTCTTTCTTTCTTTTTTTTTAGAAATCTTGATCATTAAACCTTTTTTTCCAATTACTTAAACATTTTCCTTCTCCATCTGATTTCTGGAGCAGTTCAGAGCACAGTCAGGCACACACTACTCCTGTCTACGTTAATTTAATTCATTCTCTGCAGAAACTTAATGCACTCTTTAATGTAGTGAAAAATAATAACAGTCAGTGTGACGTCAGAAATAATGGAGAGAAATCGCAAGGTTGACCCAATAGGAGAATTCTTCCCGTGGAAGCATGAAATGAAGAATTAATTTCCCGGTGTGACTATAATTGAAATCATCTGTGGAATCCCCGACTCAAAGAAAAAAGCTGACAACTGATATGCTCTCAATAAGAAACAACTCATTTTGGATTTTTTAAAAATCGCCAAGTGAAAGGTTCCATAGCCTTACGGATTGGCTCGGTGGACGCATTCTGACGAGAAGCGACGTCATTCCTTGTGGGGCATCAGGCTTAGAAGACGTTCCCTCTTTTCAGCAACGTCCCCATATCCTCCCCAGAAGCATGCTGATCGGAATGTCAAATTAGCGTGTGGATGGACAGGGGCGTCTCCCTTCACTGCCTTTGACTAGATGGCCATTGCCCACTTGGCGCAGAAAATCGTCACAGGGGACCAACTTTTGTAACTATTCTCTGTAGTAGATAGTCACCCAAACGTAAAGAGACTGTAAAGGTTGTGGACCTGATGACCAATATCCTTGCTTTGTGTTTGCAAAACTCATTGTGAATGTTCACCCTTATTTAAAATGTGTGTTTAGAGAAAGATAAAGATTAAACTCTGTGTTTCTGCTTCACGCTGCACAAGCGCTGGGTTAGGCACCGATGTCTGCAGCGGTATCAGGCGCCAGCCCAGGTCTGGGCAGAGCGCAGGGTGCGGCCGAGGTTGTGCAGCCTCCTCCAGGCAGCGGCTCGCGAGGGTCAGCTCTGATTTGCCCTCGCCCTCGGGATTCCAAGGACCCGTCTGTGCTTCCCACGGGAGCCTGGAATCCATGACACAGCGCTGCTTAGAGCAGATCTGTTTCCCTCGTGATGCTGGGCTTTGGCGAAATGGAAATGAGCTGCCATCTCCTGCGTGGGCCCTGAGCTGGAAGGAGGCCCAGGAGCGCTCCGGCAGGAGGGAAGCCGGCTGCTGCGCTGTGGGCAGCAAACCCGGGCTCAGGGGCAGTTCCTGTGGATTCTGCTGGAGTCATCGTTCCCCAAGCAGGTTCCAGAAAGGCCTGGTCCAGGTCTCAGCCCTGGCCGCCTCCTCGGCCCCACTCTAGAAGCTTCCGTTGGCCCATGCCCACAACCAGAGGGAGGTTCGCTGCCAAGCTCGGCCTCAACCGTGGGGGCTCTCAGTGCCTGGGCCCCGTGCCAGGCCCCAGGGGTCCCCCCACAGCAGCGCGAGCTTTGTAATTTGGCGGCCTCCGCAATGGCATGAGCCCCCCTCCCGACTCCTGCCCCAGATGGCTTCGCCCTGTCCATTGTGAAAGGCGCCCTTTTGTTTTCTGATCTCTATTGTCGGCTTCCTATCTGGTCAGGCTCGAGTTAGAAACGACCGATTGGAAGGCGGGTGAAGGGGATCCATTCACTCTCCTAACTCAAGAGGCCGCCCTGGATTGATCTGTGGGAAAGAATGAGATCCCAGAGGCAATGTCCTCCATCCACATGGGCCCTGCCAGGTCCCCACACCAGGCCTCCTCCCAAACTCCCCAGCCATGCAGCCCTGAGCCTGGGACCGCTTCAAGCATCCCTCATCCACCTCCTCAACGGCTCCCGTCCTCCACCCCCTCCCCATCCATCACCATTACTTGTTCTGCCTGATTAATCTTTCTACCAAGCACATAATTCACCTGACCGGACTTCAGTTCCTAACCACAGAGAACCGTTTCCTTAGCTGCCGTCCAAGGCCCCAGTAGCCCAGCCTCATACCCTTGTGGCCAGCTGGCCGTCTTCCTCCTACAGACTCTACATTCTGGAAGCTGGTGGAGGGAGGAGGAGGAAGGTCAGGCAATGGGTGCCCATCAGCCCCTCACCAGCCTGTGAATTTGGATGAGTTCCGTTCCCTAAGCCTGTTTGGGCCTCTACAGAATCATGCTGAGAAGAGTTCCTTCCTCAGAGGGCTATTGTGAGCATTAGCGAGGGAAATAGGGAACGCTTGGCGCACAGTAGGTGTTCAATAAAAGTTAAGTTCCTTTTTCAATACTGACAATCCCCTATAAATTGACACGGGCTCAACCCAGTCACTCAGCCTGTGTCAATTTATAGAACCTCCTTCCCCCACCCGCACGGACCTGTCAAAATCCTTGCCGCCCTTCAGGACCTGTCCATTAAGTCTCCCACACTCCACTTTGTCACCGGCCAGGCAGGGCCCTGTCTCCGACACCTCTGAATCTCCAGGGCCAGCCGGGACAGAGCGCGCGCTCAACAAATTAGCGTCCCATGAATAAATGAAATGCAATGTTACCTCGTCCGAGGAACCACTCCTGCCCCTCCCATCCCAAAGTGGTCTCACCCTCCTCCAAGCTGAGGTAGGTCATTTTTCTGCACCTTTAAGGTGGTGTCTAATACTTGCGGTCTGGTAATTGGGGAGACGAGCCGTACACAAACAGCTGTAATGCAGGGAGCTCCTTGGGGCAAAGGCTGTCTCCGCTGCTATGATGGAAACATCCATGACACCCATGGCAGACCCTAAAGGATTATTTTGATGGAAGGTGCTCCTCGCTCATGTAATGGTCCAATTTAGCCAAGTGCTCCATCAAGCAAGTTTCCTGGTCTCTCATTGACTTAATTATAGACACATAACATGTGTCATGGATCACACGAATGACTAGTTAACCCCCAGCTCCCTTGATAAATTGTTGACACTGTTTTGGAGATAATCCCTAACCCTTGAGTTATTTTTTCTCTCCCATCAGCACAAAGTTGAGAGCTCAGGCGATTTTTTTTATTTTGTACGCGCTCCCCTCCCCCACGTTTTTCCAGTCCTTATACTTGCAGGTCTCCTTCCAGACATCTTTGCCCAGTAATGATTACAGTGTGTTCCCCACCTGACTGATGGCTGGTGTGCTCATTAAGGACCATTACCCTGAGAAGGGTGTTTATTGAACCTGGCAGAGTACTGATATTTGTTAGACCCTGTCATATGGTTGATGGCGTTTAGTCAGAACTCATTGGGAAACAGGAGTGAGCCGTTCAAACTGGCACCGGCAGCCGGGGCACGGGTGGGCTCAAGATGGCAGCCCACGTCTCCATGGCACCCGCAGGCCAAGCGAGGCTGTTCCGCCAGGTGGCTGGGCTGCTCCGCCGCCCCCCGCTCTGAGTCCTGCTACACGGATTTCTGTAGCGTGAAAGGTACTCCTACCAAGTCAAGAGAAATGAGGGAAGGATTTCACGACTGCTCTGTCTTACGCGCGCCGTACCAGGGTTATTTTAAAAGGTTTGTGCCTAATTGGAGAACGGATACCATTGGGGAAAAGTATGTTTTCAGATAAACCAGTAATTTAATTCTTTACATAATGAACAGAGGATTGAGCTCACGGAGAGACGAAAATAGTCATTATCTTCCAGGGAGATCCTACAAAGATAGAGCTTTTTGTGTAAACACCTAGAATTGCCATGTGTTAGTCATTACATTCCTGAAAAATACGTAACTCATGGAAAGAGGCCCGTAAGGGTATCAACATACAGAGGCCAGGGCCGGATTCCTGGTCAACACCCCGGGCTTGTGTCTGAGGCCCCTCCCAGCTGTGGGGAGACTCAGCACATCCCTGCTGAGTCTACTTTTTGGTAAAATGCATCCACGCCAACGGCTGTCAAGCATGTTCAAGTATGTTCACTTTGGTGGAAACCATGACATGGGACCAAGCTTGGAAAGCATGGGTTCGGCTCTTGGGAGTGATCACAGCCCGGTGGAGAGGGCGATTGTGTTTCTGTAAACATTTCTTGATGCCCATAGGGTCTACACATATGTCCAGAGACCAGGAATTACAGAAACGCAAAAGCTGAAAGATCTGATTGTGCCCAGAGAGAAGGGACTCAAAGCCAGGGCAGCGGCTGCCAGTGGAGGCTGATGATCGCTGAAAGCGTACTCTGGTGACCCTGCACTGATGGTGTGCCTACATCGTGTCGCTTGACGTGTTGAAATGCCACCTGTCAGATCTCTAACTCATAAAGGGTGAGTTCTAGATTCCCAGGAGGGGAAAGAAGTGGAAGGTAAAGGGAGCTGCCTGTGGAGAAGGACCAGCGCACCCATTTATGTGTTCATCCATTAATACGAGGAATATGCTGGGCGGGGGACACAGTGCTGGCTTCTGGGATTATAATATGAGACAAAAATAGTCCTCCACGCCGATGATAAACACATGCAAAGTACCCCTCAGCAGGCTCTGCTTGGGAGGGGCATGGTACCCCAGCTCACCAACTCGTAGGTGAGTTTTTTTTATTGATTTTGAGAGAGAGAGAGAGAGAGAGAGAGAGAGAGAGAGAGAAATATCAATGTGAGAGAGAATCAATGATCAGTTGGCTCCCATATGAGCCCCAACTGGGAGTCAAATCTACAACCTGGGTATATGCCCTGACCTGGCATTGAATCTGGAACCTTTTGGTGTACGAACGGACCACAAGGGGGACTGGAAATACAGGTGTGTTTTGTTTTGTTTTGTTTTTTTAGTTTTGTTGCTGTGTCCCTGGCTAAGTACACTGCAGCCCCAAATATAACGAAGATTTTTAATAAATAAAGAAGAAAAAGAGTGGCTATTTGGTGGGAAATTAACATTTTTACCCCCTCCCCCTCTCCCCCAGTCACCATCATATTTCACTATATTCCTCGTATTTATCACCACCTACTCGTGTGCCTATTGCTGAACTCCAGGACGCGAGGGGGTTGCTTGCATTATTCGCCACGGAATCCCCGTGGTCCAGAGGACAGCGCGGCGTATAATTGGAGCCTAATAAATATCCGGGGGACGAATAAATGAGAGGCGCCTCCTCCCCGAGTCGGTGATGGATTGGAGATGGGAGAGAGGGGACTCAGGGAGAGGGGCTCAGAACGCCTCCTGTTCCGGCTTGCTCCCAGGAACAGATGGTGGCCCCGTTTACGGAGAAAGGGAGCGGCAGGAGGACAGTTCAGGGGTGAGGCACGCGGGCTTGTCCGTACCAATGAGAGCTCTGCGCCAGCAGCTGGCTAGACAGATGTGGAACTCGGAGGAGCAGTCGGCCTGGAGATGCGCCTTTGAGAGCCATCCAAGAAGAGGTGGAAATCAAAGCCAAGATTGTGGAGGAGATTACTGAGGAGGGAGGACAGGCAGGAGGGAGTGACCCTCTCCTTCAGCAGCTGGCCACATGGGCGAGAGATGGGAGAATTGTGGCAGATGAGCCAAAGCTGCTAGCGGAGTCCAACTCAGTGTGGCTTTGTTCTCCGTGGTAAGGCCTCTGGATTAAAAATCCCATATTCATTCATTCATTCATTCATTCATTCAGTGGATAGTGACTGATGTGTCCTCTATGCCAAGCACCGTTTTGGGCACTGAGATACTGAGACAGGGGTACGAAGAAACTGCCATATTCAATGCAGCAGGTGAAATTATGCACCGGACCATGTCGATCACCGAGGAAGGTTGGGTGGGTGTCAGGGTGGCATCGTGCCAGCTGTAGATGATGTCTAGGAGTTAGCCCGGTGGCAGGGTGTCTATTAAAGTCATGGCAAGCCTGAGAGACCGCATGGAAGGTGGCAGGGTTTATTCAAAGCTCTACACGGTGCTCGGTGTTGCTGGAGGCAGCTCATGGCCGGAGGTGAGGATGGAGAAAAGACACGCAGCCCTTTAGAAACGACGAAGCCCAGCATTTCTCATTCATCTTAGACGCAGTGGACGGCTTTGAACAGTGAACATCACCTCCCACGGGCACCTGTTTTATTTCCCGCTGGTCTCGGGTGATTCCATCAGTTTCTTCCCAAAGGCTCATGAGGTCAGCCTGGCGCAGGTTCCCACGGGGGCCCCAACCATCCCTCTCTTCCACTTGGTTCCAGTTGTTAATTATACGACATGGAGCCCAACAGATGTCTCCTCTTACAGCCAAAGAGCATTTTCTCCCCGTGCCCATGTTGCGTGCTTTTGATTTACAGTTTACCTGTGCTTCCTGGCTGCGGGCGCTCTGCTCCGGCCGCCTCCGGGCGTGGCGCCAGCCGGGGTGGAGCGCTGTGGACCGCTCTCAGAGCCTCGAGGGATGCAGGCCTCCTCCTGCGCTGAGAGGCCCAAGGGAGCCCCGGCCATCGCCAGAGTCACTCTCACTCGGCCGCTAATTTGTATGCCTTTGTCCTCGTGTCCAGGGCTTCCATCACCAAGGCGCAGAGGGGCCGCGGCCCTGCCCTCCAGCTGCTGCCCAGCGGGCGGCACAGGCTGCCGGGTGCCAGCTGGCCTGGCTGCGCTGCAAGCAGCTCCTGCTCGCTGGACGCATGGTTTACCTCCGAGAGGCATGCGAGGCATCAGGGGGCCAGAGCCACCACAACTCAGCTCCTGCTCGCGTCTGACCAACGAGGAACAACCTGGACGGTGTCCGTGTAATTACACTCGGTACCCAACAATACGAACGCTCAGAACATCGGAGAACATTAAATGCTCTCCCTGGACCGCGACCTCGGTTTCTACTGTGCCTGGAAGCCCCATCGCCCAGCCACACCAGTGACCCCAGGCACTTCTCCCCTCCAGGTGGGTTGGTGTTGGCAGCAGCTGCGGGGTGTGGGGAGAGCTTCGGCGGGGGGCTGGGGGGGTCCCGTGGACCAGGCTGGCCTGCCTGGATTCTAACTTCCTAGCCCGCCCTCTACAGATAGGCTTCTGGAGTTTTCTCTCCATTCCCTTTCCTGCCTCTTCCTCTTCCTCATTCCCACCCACTCCTGCCCGGTCTCAAGCTAACCACACCGGTGTTTGCTGATGTCACTGAGCCCCTCCCGGCCCCTGAATGCAGGCCCACCTCTCAGCCTGACGTCACCCTGAGCACGAGGTTCCGAGAGGCGCGTGCCGACGCCTAGAGCTGGGCCATGGCCGCGAGGACGCGTTCCCTCCAGAGGAGATGAGAAAGGCAGAATCAGACCAAAAAGACCTTACAAGTTACTCTGTTTAGAATCCTCACCTACAGGGTGTCCCCAAAGATGTAGACACACTTGGGATCATTAGGAAGGCAGTGTTTATTAAAATACACTTCCTTTCCACTTACCAGCTGTCAGCTGTTAACGTGTGTGCATTTTGGGGGACAGCCTGTATTTTCAGAAGATGAGAAATTATGAGAGGAAAGGAGAACTTCAAAGAGGATCAAGTAGCCGTGGGAGAAAGGGCCAGAAGGAAGGACTTCCCCGGAGCAAGGAAGCCAGATCACGGCAGAGGGCCACCCCAAAGTCAACCTAGACCCCTTCCTCAGGCAATTCTTCCAAGAGCAAAGGAAAACGCATTTTCAGACAGACCAGTGCTCACTGTGGGCCGCTCAGAGGCCTCACTGCAATAGACGCTGGAAGTCTCACTTCCTCACCAATGAAGCAAGCCCTGGGGGAGAGGTGGGTGCAAGAGATATTGATAAAATGCATTAGTAAATGTAATTAATTATTGACTCTGGGAAATCATAATTAATTACACGTGCTTTGTGAAGTGAGCTGAGGCTCAGACAGGCCTAAGGAGGAAACTGGGGGAGGGGCAGACTCGGTCCTTCGGTTGCCCCAATGCCGGCGCCTCGGTCCACCTTGCTCAGGAGTCAGAGGGAGACACGGGGTACCTCTAACACATTCTGTTTATGTGATTTTCAAACAAAATGTAAGCAGTTCCCGCGAACCACAGTGATAGCGACACAACCTATAACTTCCAAACCAGCAGAGGAAAATGTCAAGGACACAGGAAAAATTTTAAATAAAAAAATAAAAAAACACACACACACAGGAAGGAAAAAATACATAAAGATAAATGTCGGTAAAGAGGGCCCAAGAAATAAAATGGTCATAATTCTACATGAGTTTCTTTTTGCAAAGAAAGTAATAGATTAAAACCAGGAAGACACCCAGATTTATTTAACATAAATAAATTTTATCATAAATCAATCAAAAATGTTTTCAACAAAGAAACAGAAAAGCATGGCCCACAGAAGTATTAACTGAAGGAAAATTGTCCTAGTAATATTGATATAGAAAATACAAAAGTTGAAGGTAAAAAGAGAGTGTATGTTCTGGTGACAAACAATCCATTAAAAAGATATTTCAATCAATTTAATTCAAAAAACAATAATCAAGTATATTTTGAAAGCTAAAAGATTTACTAAACAAACCAGTGTTTAAAAAGGAAATCATAGTGCGGCAATGAAAACTGTAAAATACTTGGAATGAGAAACCATGACACTAGGACATTCGAATGCTTTTGGGGTGTATCTAAAGTGGTACTTGGAGGTAAATTTATAGCCTCAAATACATTTATGAAAAGAAATGTTTATTGACATAAATAAAAGAAAATAGAAGAAAGGAGTAGTAATATTAAGAGCCAAAGTAACTAAAATAAATAGAGATGTGAAGGGAGTTCTTTACATAGAAACAACACAAATTGTAATAGGAATGAACAAGAAAAAGTAACTGCAAAAACTGAAGATAGTAAGAATGGGGAGGAAGTTTATCTCCAGACAAAAAAATATTCTGAACAACTTAATGCCAATAACCTTGAAAAGTTAGATGAACTGTCTAACTTTCTAGAAGATGCCTTTTTGTAGACACTTAAGTTGGGATGGTTTTTCTGGAAAGCAGCTTGTCTATACATATAAAAGCCTAAGCGACCTTTACCACCAAACGACTGGAACAACTGGAATGACCGGTGGACCAGTTGCTGTGATGTGCACTAATCACCAGGGGGCAGACGCTCAATGCAGGAGCTGCCCTCTGGTGGTCAGTGTGCTCCCACAGCCACCCCTCCCCCCCTTGCTGGCTGCACCTCCCCCTCCCCCGAATAGGCCTCCATCACTGGCCAGGCCAAGGGACACCTCTGTGCACAAATTTGTGCCCTGGACCTCTAGTGTGTGTGTGTGTGTGTGTGTGTGTGTGTATACACACATATCTTTCTATGTGTTAATGTGGTGCAGACTTTCTGAGACAATAATATGCTATTAACATCTTAAGGCTTGGGCACTGAGGTCCTGGCATATCAGTAGGCACTTAGCAAACGCTAGTTAACTGAATAAAAGAAACATGTGCAAGCTCTTTATATGCTTAAGGTACAGTTGCTGTTTTGGTTGAAAATATATTTCCAGGATGTGACTGGTCTTCTGTGATGCTGTGGATGGAAGTTAGTTCTTTTAATTAATTAAGTATCTAATAGCTTTACACAGGGAATGACCTGCTCCCATCCCCGGTTTCAGGGCAGGGAGGGGTGGCTGGGCAGAGCACAGAGAATGTTAAGGCAGGGAAACTACTCTGTATGATGCGGGAATGGTGGGTTCATGTCATATGCGTTTGTCCACACCCCGGGAGTGTACAACACCACGAGGGACCCTAATGTAAACCACAGATTAGCTCATCGCAATGTGTCCATATTGGTTCATCCACTCTAACACAGGCACCATATTCGTGTAAGGTATTAGGAACAGAGCCACTGGGGTGCAGGGGCAGGCTGAGGAGGGCGTGGAAACTCCAGTCATTTCTCTGTAAAACCTAAAGCTTCCTAAGATACAAAACATACTAATAATAATAAGAAAAGGCCATTCTGGTGATGAAAGGGAGGCTGGTTGGTGTGTAGTGGAGGAGGCAGTGGGGGCACCTTCATCCCGGATGCCAGGGCCCCTCAGAGCTGTCCACACTGACAATCAGCAAAGGCTCCGGGAGCTGCCTGGGCGGGGACGGAATTCCTAAGGCCCTTGCATGGTCTCAGCAAGCCTTCCTCGGGGTGCGCGCTGCCTGGAGGGGCAGGACCATCAGGTTTCGAGGACAAACACCAGGAGTGCTGCTTGGCGAGGGCCCGCCCCTGGCGGGAGGGAGCCAAGAAGGTTCTGGTAAGGGACCCGGTGCAGCTGTGGTGGGAGGCAGCCGCCCAGGCAGTGCACGTGGAGCTGGGCCTAGTGCTTGAGGAAAGGGCACGGGGCTGTCTCTCACCTGGGCCATGGCCCTGCCAGATGGGAAGGCCTATTTCGGTCACCTTAGGCATGAGGCTGGGAGCTGATCGCCCAGGGAACCCGCGGGCCCTGGGTTGCAGCCCCCGAGCTCCAGGCTCCTCAAAGGACACCAGAAGGACCCCCCCTTACTCTTGTTTATACTTTTCCTTTCGAAAAGTCGGAGTGGGTGTGTGTTCGCACATGGCCTGTCGTTCATTATTCTCGATGTGATTGTAATCAGTTCGGCATGCAGGCATCTTCCTATTCTCAGTAATGGCACTGGCAACTTTAAATATTAAATAAAACCTGCATTAGGAGTCCCCTGCCCGTGTAGACACTGCCGTGCTTGCATTACGGATTCCGGGTCCAACCTAGCCTGCACGTTCTGAGCTCGGTTTGGGGAGGTCCTGGTGCTGGTTCCCAGGCCCCTCGCAAGAGCCAGGCAGACGAGCGGTGCACCCGGCCCCGCACATCACAATTGCCCCTAATTGTCAGCTTTAAACGCACGCGGCAGGACAGCTCCTCGCCCGCGTGCCGCTCAGAGAGGCTCGCAGGACACACAGCATTAGCATAATTCTTTTGACTGGGGCTCTCCCAGGACATCAGCTGAGGTCCCTACCCTTAATTTTAATTGCCGAGGCTGCATTCTTAATTAAAGACTGTACACATGGATTTCATGCCATGCCCAAAGACATCTGAGTTCATTAGTTATAAAAAGCTTTTTAAAAATTGATGCAAATATGTGAATTCCTTAAAAGTCGAAGCTCAAAGTCCTCACTTTATGCTGAGCAGCTTTTAATCTAGAGAATAACGAAGTCAACATAAATTAAGGGGTTTTCTTTCTCCCCTTTTTTTTCAGTTGGTTTCTGTCTTTCTGATTTTACCTTTTTTTTTTCCCTCGTAGAGTGAGGTTCATTTTAAATTCAAATTCTTCAGTGAGTTGTAGGAGGGAATCTTGTTGACCTTTTCTCAGTGGGTTGCGGGAATGAAAGCTCATAAACCCTTTAATAATTTTGCTTATTAGGCCACAATTACATCATCTTCAGCGACAATAGAAATCAAACTCACCAACCCTTCTTCACTTGTTGTTGTAAATTCATCATCTTCTCATTTAAATCATTTTACACCAAAATGTTATCAAAGCCACCTTGCATTTTTTCCCCCTGAGCTTTGAACAGCCCGGCTCTGTCAAAGAAACTGCACCGCCATTTTTCCTGTTTTGATTGTGTTTTGACACGCAGGGCACCTCGTACCCAGTGGGCATTCAATGAAGATGTGTATTGGTTGAGCGTGTGAGCACCAGGTCTCCCTGGACAGGAGGAAGCGTACCGCTTACGACGGAAGAAATTTGGGTGGTTGGGGGTATGGAGGTTACTTACGGCTGAATCACAACCCAGCGTTTCTCTGAAAATAAATGGCTCTATGATATTTGTGGTAGCAAATAAAACGCACGCGCACACACACACACACACATGCATCTGTAGCTTTTATAGAGCTGTGTTGCGCCATAGGCTAGGCACGGGTCCCCTGTGGCTATTTAAGTTTAAATTAGTTAAAAGTTCATTAAATTTAAAATTGGATTCCTCGGGCATACCAGCCACAATCCCGATGCTCACTGCCACGCCAACAACGCAGAAAGTTCCACGGGGCAGCGCTGGCGTGGGGCGTTTTCACACGCGTGTGGGTGTCCTATTTCATGTGTCTCTGGATCTTAGCTCAAGTCATCTCCACCTCACTCCTCACAACACTTAAACACGCCCGGACTGGGGGCGCTCTCCCTCCCCCTCAGGGCACTTACCTGGGAGGGGATTTCCATAAAACATCTCCTGGGGGAGGTTCCTGAACCTTATTTACATTTATTCCAGCCCCCTGTGTCCAAGAGTGCGCTATGCCAGCCGCATCTGGATGCTGCAGGTGTGACTCACGTGGGACAAATAACAGTGGGCCCCCCTCAGGTGACGAAGCTGTCCCATAGCCCCCCTCAGGTGACTGAGAAGGCAGGTGCTCCCACCAGCCCAGGCCTGTCCTCTCTGGAAGGTCCTGAAATGTTAGTGTGATGCTTACGCCACAAACGTCTGATGACCACCAGCTCTCACCTAACCAAGTGTAAGTTCCATTACCAGTTCAGGAAGGTTTAGCTGAAAAAGAAATGAAAGAATTGGAAAGCCCTGCCCTGAGACTAACTCTGAGGGAAATGATTGGCCTCAGGGGTGATCCATGCAACCTTTTTCCCAACTCCTTCTCTATGCTTCTGTCATCTCAAAACGATTGCCACAAGTCTCAGCCAGGCATTGCCGCGGAACAAATAGCCCCAACACTTAGCATAAAACAACAACGTCTTCTGCCGCATGTGTCTACGGTGCCATGGATGTTCAGCTCCCCTGACCTGGGCTTGGCACATCTCAGCTGGCGGCTGGCTGGCAGGTAGGCCTGCTGGCTTCACTGGCTCACTCAGATCTGCCACATGGATCTCTCCCCTTCCGGGAGGCCAGCCCAGGCAGCTTTCACAGTGGAGACAGCAAAGGAAGCGAGCAG
The DNA here is from genome assembly GCF_000327345.1 of Myotis davidii. Classification (NCBI taxonomy): domain Eukaryota; kingdom Metazoa; phylum Chordata; class Mammalia; order Chiroptera; family Vespertilionidae; genus Myotis; species Myotis davidii. The sequence goes on along the minus strand of NW_006284618.1, from coordinate 4,316,057 downwards.
AAGCTTACAAGGTCTCTAGGGAACGAAGGCTCAGAACCTGCATTCTGTCATATTCGTTGTATTCTACGGGCCAAACAGGGTCATGAGGTGGCCCCGAGTCAACGGGGCGGGGGGTGGGGGTGAAGTAGACCCGTTTGCTTGATGGGAAAAGCTTCAGTCACTTTGTAAAGGCCATGAATCCAGAGACAAGTAAAGGATTGTGGTTTTCTCAATAGAACAGCTTTATTGAGATATAATTCACATACCACACAATCCACCCATTTCAAGGGTACAATTTAATGGTTTTTGATATATTTACAGAGTTGTGCAATCATCACCACAATCAATTTTAGAATATTTTCTTAACCCCAGAGAGAAATTCCATACTCATCAGCAATCACTGCCTGTGTCCCTCCCAGCCCTGCCCCTAACCCTCGGCACCCACGAGTCTACTCCCATCTCTGTAGGATGAGGGTCATGGCTATTTTTACAATCCATCCGCCCACACAACCTCTCCTTCAAAAGGACTGGTACAAAATACACTGTTCCAACCCGGCCGGCGTGGCTCAGTGGTTGAGCATCAACCTATGAACCAGGAGGTCATGGTTTGATTCCAGTCAAGGGCACATGCCCGGGTTGCAGCTCGACCCCCAGTGTGGGGCGTGCAGAGGCAGCTGATCAATCATTCTCTTTCACCATCGATGTTTCTATCTCTCTCTCCCTCTCCTTTCCTCTCTGAAATCAATAAAAATATATTAAAAAAAAAAAACGCAAAAAAAACCAAACAACAGAACACTGGTCTTGCTGGATAAAGCATCTGATTCCTGTTCCTGTTACACTCCTGAAGTTTAGGGTCATGGGTGCTAAGACCGGAGCTGAGTGACATGGTCAGCTGGTCTAGACCAGACTTGAAGTGCCGTCTTTCTCTAAAAAAGCCTGGGGGAGGACACCCCGTGACAGGGAGGTTTCCTAGGCTGGGGTGCTTGGCCTCCGCCAGGGATGTTCTGGCTCAAAATCTCATGTAAAAGCTGCAATAACTTCTGGGTTAAGAAAAGTTCAACCGTGTTTTTCTCACATGCCTTTTTCTTCCCCTCCGCTCTCCCCCATCTGCACAGGGAGCGGAGAGTGTTGAAATGTTGCAAGTTAAAAAAAAGGAACGAAAGACAAAGCCCTGCTCTGGCCCTCCTGATCCGAGCAGCAGCAGCAGTGCCAGCATCTCCTGGGAGGGCCTCTTGCGATGGTTTCAGTTGGATCTTTACGGGCCCAGGAGGTTAGGGTTGTTAAACAAACTTTGGATCCATGCCTCTGGCTTGGTGTTCATTTATGAACTAACCCTCCATCCTCAGCGCTTTCTACAGAGCTGGGAGCACAGGGTTTCAGTGGGATTGCAACACACAGCGCTCAGAAAATGCCACAAAACGGGAAATAAAAGGCCCAGTGTTTTGTTTAATAGAATTATTCGAAGTCGTCTCCGTACGTGCTGTTTACACAGACGTCCATTCAGGTCAGGTTGGGTGAATCAGCACCTTAGCCGGGCTGGTCGCCCACGCTCTGCCCGCCGGCTCGGCCCTCCTGGGCACGTCCTGTGTTTCACGGTGAAGAGCAATCGGAGGAAAGTGTGCATTTGAACCCGGGAGCCAGGGCAGCGGTCGGGATCCGCACTGCGCTGGCCCGGCCGGGCTGCTGGAAGGGCATGCGGCCGGAATGTCAGGTCGTCTTCTCACAGTACCCCCTTCCCGGGGAGGATCGCTGGGGCCAGACACACAGGGACGTTACATCAGACAAAGGACGAGGAGGGGGACAGAGAGAGAGAGATCAGTAATGAGAGATAATCATTGATCGGCTGCCTCCTGCAGGCCCCGCACTGGGAATGGAGTGCGCCACCCAGGCCTGCGCCCTGACAGGCAATTAAACTGTGGCCTCCTGGCTCATAAGTCAATGCTCACCCACTGAGCCACGCCGGCCGGGCTGAGCACTCCTTTTTCTAGAACTCCTCAGAAGATGGAGGCAAGAAGCATGGAGAGAAGAGAGGGAAGTCGAGGGGAGGTCTCAGTCCAGCGCCTTCAAGTGCCTTGTTTGTTTCAAAAGAAGACGGTGCCAGGGACACAGGGAAGTGGGCAGAAGGGGGGTGCCAGGCGCCTGTGCCAACCCAGCCTTTTCTCTGGGAGGCTTTTGTTTCTTCGGAGGTGCCATCGCGCGTGAAAGAAAAGGAGAGGAGGCGCCAGAATGCCATTCTCGTCCCGCCTTCCCTTTGCGGTGACTCTGATCTGGGCTCCCGGCTGCCGTGCGCCTGGGCTGAGCTTTCCTGCTGCCCATTCAGGTGCCACGGATGGGGGTTGCCAGCCAGCGCGGGCCTGTCGCCAGCAGCCAGGACGGCACACAGGACGTGTCTGCCTGGTGAGGTCCTTTACGCCTCGGGAAGCGGCGTCTTGTCCTATTTCACAGGCTTCACTGGAGACGGTTTCGCAGAACTTGGAACTGCGGCCGCCAGGCCTCGGGGGCGCGCAGGTAATTGTGAAGCCGTGTGCCAGGAAGAAAAAACGCCGGCGAGGCGAAACCTTCCTGATTTGTCCCAGAATCATCAACTTCACCAAGAAACTGTAGACCCTTCTAAATATATCTTGGCACCTTCCCCAGGACGAGGAGTAATAGGAAAAAGGTGACTAGCTAAGGACCATATTTTTTTACCCTTTCTCCCAAGGTTTCATTTTCAAAAACAAACACACACCTCCTCTGACATCTGCTCCTGCACTGTGTCCCCCACCGGCCCCCTCCCCCTGCGGCCGCGGAGCCCCGTCTGTGATCCTCTCCCTCTCACTCCAGCTCAGACATCTGAGTGCCTGTGATTTCCAGGCATCGCGGCGCGCAGGCTGCCAGGTGAGCACCACACAGCAGGCCACAGCGCCTGTCCCCGGGCACCCCCCGGGCACCCCCCGGGCACCCCCCCGGGCCAGCCAGAAACTGCAGCTGCCTGAGAAACCCTCGCCCAGGGAGGTGCGCGCCAGGCTCCTGGCTGCGGAGCAGAAGGCAGGCTGATGGACGGGAGTCAGAGCTGATTTCCCGCGGGCGGGGCTAATGTTTAAACAGGATATTAAATACGAGGTCGGAGTTGTCAAGGCAGACAAATGAAAGGGCAGCGGGAGCGGGCGCAGGGCGGGGCAGCGCAGGGCAGGGGCGTGGGCAGCTCCTGCGTGTCCGGGAGAGAGAGCGAGTCCTGCCACCCCTAAGCTCCCTGTCCGCGTGCAGAGGAGTAGAGGATGCCACCCGGGATGGACCTGCGTGCCGGGGCCGGGGATGCGGGGAGGCTGAGCTTGACGCGCCCTGGATGGCACCGGTGGCAGGTGGGGAGGTGGCCTGAGTGGGGAGGACCTGGAGCCAGACCCCCTGCCAGGAGGCTCCTGCAGGGTCTACGCAAGGAAGGGGCGCAGCGGGAGGCCTCCTAGTTGAATGCACGTAACTTGGTGGCCCGGGAGCTGTAAAGTGGCCTCAAAGTAGCTCGAGAGGTTTGGTGACATCAGTTAGTAGTGATGGCGTCCACGCAGAGGCACCCCAATGGGGGAAATGCCAGGGGCAGGGGCAGAAAGGAAGAGAAAGTGACGTCAGTTTCTGTTCTAGGTCAAGGCGTCCATAGGACTGATCCGGGTGGACTTGTCCAGGAAGCCACTGGAAGCAGGAGTGACCGAGGAAGGCTGGGCTTTGCAGGAGCACATCACGCTCAGTGGAGAGTCTGGGAAAGACCAAAAGGAAGGGACCACGTCCAGGAGCCACCGAGATGCTGGGGGCAGCAGAGGGTCCTTCTACTCCAAGGGTCCACGATTACTACCCGCCTCACCCTGACCCTGAAGAGCTGGAGAGAGCTCTGCCCCCCTCACCTCGTCAGAGACTTTCCAAAGGGCCACTTCTCTGTCCTCTTCCACCGAAAAGCACGGGACGTAATCTTAGGAAGGTGCGTGCCTTTAGACAATCTGCAGCCCTCTGACAGGCAATGGGGACTCATGTGTAATGTGTCATGACAAGGTACAGCTAGACAAGGCAATAGACAAGCTCTGCCCCAATCCCTTTTCCTGCCCCAGCCCAGGAGCAAAGGGTGCACGCATACCAGCTGGGGACGGCGGACATCCAACCACCAAGCACACTATGTTCTAAGCCGTGGATAAGGGTGAGCATTTGCCGTGTACACTGGTGGCTCACGGAACAGATGGTTCAGGTAGACGATGAAAGAGAACAAGGAGAAAACAGGGAGGACTTCTGGAAGGAAGCAAGGCTTGAGCTGGTCCCTGGAGGCAGCAGGGATTCCTCAGACAAATGAAAGGAGGGAGGGCAGCCCAGGGCAGGGGGGCCAGAGCTGGGAGGTGGAGGCCTCAGGTTCCTGGGGCTAAGCCTGAGCTGGGGGCAGGAGTGGGGGATGGGGCTCATGGTGAGGGGAAAAACTGAGGATAGGTGCTCAGCGGGAACTTATGGGGGACATTTATGCAGGAAAAGGGCTCTGGACTTGATCTTGTAAGCAAAGGCGAAATTCCAAAGAGAGTAACAATCCGATATGCAGGTTTGAGAAGTTGTGCGGGCAGACGGTGGAGGGTTGGTGGGTCAGAGGCCATCCTTTCTCTAGGGGACAAAGAGCGATGGTCTGAACTGTGGGTAGAGAGGAGTGAGACCACAGACGGTGAGAGGAGAAAGATGCATCAGGAAGAATGGCCACTGGCTGGGGCCTGGGGACATGGCGTCCTGGCCTAGATGGAGACCCCATGGAGGCAGAGCTGCAGGTGGGGATGATGCGGAGGCGGGATCCGGGGAGAGGGTGGGGATTAGACGGAATGATCACCAGGCCTCCACCCCTCCGCTCCCTGTCCACGCTGACATTATCAGTGACGCGTCAAGGCTGAGCCCCTCAATCATCGTTTTCCCAGTAAATGTTGTAATGCTCTCTGTAGGCACTAATCCATCCCAGCTTCTCCCCAATGTCCAACAGGCATTTCACTGCTGGGCAAGCACTTAGACACAGTTAATGTCACCCACCAACCAAGATCAAGGTAGGGTCACTCTGTGGGTGTCTTGTTGGGCCACTTCAGTCCAAGGGGGAACCCAGATCTCTCAGTCCATTCACAGAAGTTCTCGTTTGAATTTCGCTCATTGTATATTTTCTGTCTCGCCGGTGTGAACTAATGTAATGGGCAGGAAGCTCAGCATTCACACAAAATAAGTCTCAGCTAGCCCACACCTCTTTTCTCAGCGTAATAATGTCTTCCAGAGACGGGGACCCGGATTATCTGCAAGTAATTACCTAACAGCTATTGTGTAATGGCATTACTCATTGACGTCCTGGGATTATATCACCATTGAAAACTGCCATGTGTTTGCTGAAGCGGGCCTATCACCTCTCTTGGTGTAAGAGAGGGTAAGTTTACTTACTTCTCAGGGTGAGTTTTCTGACAATTCTCTGTTCTTCCCAAAAAGTCAAGTCAAATTGCGCCTCTCTAATAAAGTAGCTAACAAACAGATTCAAAAAAAAAAAAAGACAATTGAGAAGATTTTTTTTAAAAATAAAAATCTGTTAAAATGTCCTCTCAGTGGGTGTCTATTTGCCTGATGACTCCAGTTCTACCAGAGCTCGCTCAGCTCAGGAGCCTGAGAAGCGAAGGCACGGGGCATATGAAGACAAAGAAGGCGGCGGGTGGGGGCCAGGGGGCGGGAGAAGCGCAGAAAAAATAGGGCCGGGGTGCTCTGGGTGCCGAGCTTCCAGCTCCCAACCAAGACACCAGCGCTCACATTTCAGAGCTTAGGAAAACGCTTCCCCGTGTTTTCTGCCAGGAGCTCTGCTTCCATTTAGGATGTTGAAACCTTCAACAGATCTTTGCTTCCACCCTAAAGATGAGAAAAAAAATTGGAGAGCCTACAAATCTTACATTTTCCTGAGCTGATGTCACCAGGTAACGAGGTAAACTGATTTCTGAACGGTGACAAGCCTCTCCGAGAGACTCAGGCGTGCGAGTCTGAGTGGTTTCACTGCTGGCAGAGCGCCGGGAAGAGAGGCAGACGCCGTGAAAGCACGGAGGAGGGAAAAGCTGAAACTTCCACAAACTCGTAGAGATCAAGTGTGGGCCACGAGAGAATTTTAGATCCCCGGAGCCTCAGATTCAAAGGGAACCCGCAGTTCCTTGGAACTTCTCTCCACAGGCCCCTACCAGGCGCTCAAACGGGGGGTGTGGGGGGGTGGTGGTGGGGGGCTCGACCATGTGGCTCAGTGGGCTGGGCATCATCCATGCACTGAAATGTGGCAGGTTTGATTCCAGTCAGGGCACATACCTGGGCTGAGGGCGTGATCCCTGGTAGGGGGCATGCAGGAGGCAGCCAATTGATGTTTCGCTACCACATAGATGTTTCTCTCTCTCTCAAATGGAAATTCTAGAAACAGAAAACACAATACTAAGAGAAAGAATTTTTCAATTGACACACTGGTAGACTAGATGGAGTAGTAAAAAAAAAAATGATTGAAGATAAATTAATAGAAATTATCCAAAGTGGAAAAGGAAAAGAAAAAAAAGGGCAGGGGAGAGAAGCAGAGCAGAACTCCCAGAACATGTGGCACAATAGCATACGGTTTAGCGAACTTACAAATACGGTCCCAGGAGGTGGAAAATGGGATGGGGAAGAAGATATGTTTCAAGAGATAATGACTAAGCATTTTCCAAAATTAATGGAAAAAAAAGTCAAAAAACCAAGAAGCTCAAGAAACTCTGAGAAAGATAAATTGCAACATCTTGGTGAAACTACTAAAAAAAAAATCTTAAAGGCAATCAAAGAGAAGGAACATTATATACAGAAAAACAAAAAAATGAGAAATTCCAGATTCATGTCTGAAAGTTTGAAAGCCAACAGATAATAGAGGGACATTTTTAAAGTACCAAGGGGGGAAATTTGCTAACCAAAAATTTTATAGCCAGTAGAAATATCTTTCAAAAAAAGGCAAAACAAAGACATTTTTATACAAACAGAAGTTGAGCAATTTCATCCTCAGAACTGAAGCCACAAAAAAAGTTAAAGTTTTCAGACAGAAGTAATATAAGAACAGATGAAAATGTAGTTCTCCACAAAAGCACAGAGCTCCATAAACAGTAAAAATCATGATATATATATATACAAAATTTTTCAAGTTTTTAATTTATTTAAAAATATTTAGCCCTGACTGGTGGCTTAATTGGTTAGAGCGCATACTTAGGTTGCAGGTTTGCTCTGTGGTCAGGGTGCACATGGGAGGCAACTAATCAATGTTTCTCTCTTACATCTTTCTCCTCTCTCTAAAAATCAATAAAACATATCATGAGCTGAGGATTAAATAAACATTTGACTGTCTAAAGAAAAGATAGTAAAATATATTGTGGGTTTACAATATACATAGGATGAAATGTATAACATCATTAGCACAAAGGATGGAAGAGAAGAAATGAAACTACTCTTACAAGATTAGTGCACTCTGCTTCAAGTGGTATAATGATTGTATTTGAACGTGACTGAGATAAGGTAAGGATGTGTATTATAAATCCCAGAGCAACCTGTAAAAAAATAAAAGCGGCATAACTAATAGGCAATGGGGAAAGTGCCACATGCTGAGGGTAATGGAGGGAATCAACTGTAGAGATAAAATAAAATAATAAAAAATACTCAGTTGATTTTAAAAAGATAGGAATAAAAAAAGAGAAACAAAAATGGGCAGAATAGAAAACTAATAATAATATGGCATATGTAAACCCAACCTTATCAGTAATTACATTAAATGTAAATGGTTTATACTCCCCAATTAAAAGACAGAGATTGACAGGTTAGACAAGAAAAGCAAGACCTAACTAAATGCTATCTATAAGAAACTCACTTTAAATATAAAGACACACAAGGGTTAAAAAAAGGAATACCAAGAAACACTAATCAAAAATGAAATAAATCTAGAGTGGCTATATGAATATCAGACCAAGTAAACTTCGGTGAAGAATTTTACCACATACAAAGATAGGCATTAGATAATAATAAAGTGGTGACTTCATCAAGCAGGTGTAACTTCAGTAAATGCGTATGCATTTAATAACAGAGCTTCAAAGTACGTAAGAAAAACTGATAAAAGTGAAAGGAGAAATTTTAAAAAAATCCACAATTACAGTTAGAGATTTCAACTTTAAAATATTATTTTAAAATATTCATTCAGACTGCCTTCTCAGGAGCTTACAGTTGTGTAGGGTGGGACCCCCTCAGGTTTTGTGTGCCTGACCCTCTGCATGTGTGCGGGACCCTAATGCCCGTCCCTGCATGAGGCACAGGGCTCCAGGGGGGCGGACAGCAGGAGTCCCCCAGGCCCAAGTTGGCTTCTCCAGAGCCTCTCTGGACCATAACAACTTTGGAAGCCATTGGCGCCAACCACCCTCCACGTGCCTTTCATCATTTCTTAACCCACAAGCACACATCCAATTTTCCTCACAAAGCTGACTTCCTGCATTTGTAGATTTTTCTCTGTGCGCTGAAACTTCAACCACTACTGGTGGAATAGGATGCTGTGAATAAATCATACATGAATCCCTTTGAAGTGATGAATAAACACGTAACATTAACTCAGACAAAAATCGGAGCATACAACAGCCCTCCTATCTGAGACAATGGGTTCAACTTTAATTATACCAAGACAGGTGCATGGCAGACAATAAGAAACTGGACAGAACGATTATTTGATGATTAACATATGATAACAATAGGCACTGCTAGGCTGCTCCCCTAAGTTCCAGGTCCTGTACTAACAGCTCTGTCTGGACTACTTCAATCCTCCCCCCAAACTGTGTCTGTCCCCTGGGCACCATCACACTCGTTTTCAGGATGGAGGTTATACACGGCTTGCCGGGGTCACCCAGCTGGTGAGCGGTGGAGCTGAGATTCTAACCCACGCTTGCCTGAACGAGCAGATCTCACATGAGGGTGGTGGTTAAGAACAGAGACTTGGAAGCCAAGTATGCGCTGAACATGCATTTGTGCTGAAGAAGCGGCGTAGCAAGTCTGAAGACATGTGAGCTGGCCGTGGTTTGATGGACAGTCTGGCGGCGGAGCCATCAGCCTCTGACTCATACAGCCGACTCCCAGGACCCCACTCAGAGGGCACCGGTCATTGGAAGGAGGCTGTCCTGCCCTCCCCCAAACGGCACTTGCTCTTAGGGATAGAGGAAAACACAGCCTTTACATGGACTTCACCATCTGTTTTGAATAACTTTGCATAAATAAGATGTCTAATTCATCACCTCTGATGAGTATCAGCATTTGTAAAAGGCGATGCGAAGATGAGCTTCATTCCTTGCCCATCGGTACCACACAACTCCTGTCGCACCTGAGAGACACCGAGGTGGGGAGATGTAGTTTTTCAGCGTGGCGCTCATTTATTTAGGGGACCAGTGATGTGAGAGCTCAGAGGTTTTGACCTCAGAGGTATTTGCAGTTACTTGTTGAAGGAACATGCTTTGAGGGTGCTCGCGGATACCCAGCCACGTGCCCCCCGGGGCGGGATGGAGTTGTGTGGTCCCCTCTAAGGACATGGGAGCAAGGGCTGGCTAGGCACCTTGGCCGTCCCAGGAGGGAGGTCACCGTGATCCCGCCGGACACACTCTGAATCCCCCGACGGCAGGCTGCGCACCCCGTCTGCTCCTGGCTGCACACGCAGCACCACACGTGTTTCCTATCGCCGGCGCACTCGGGACTGGGCCCCGGGACCAGGAATGACGTGGGGCTGTGAGCAGTCTGCACTGTCTCTGATATATGATGTGAGCGAGAAGAAGCCTGGACAGGAGAAAGGCTGCAAGGATTACGGAGCATTCCATTTCCAATTTCCTGACCCCCCCCGCCCCGCCCCGCCTCTGGCCACGTCCGTGGGGCGGGCTTTGGAACGGTCCTGGTGGCGTGTGCCTGTGTCTGAGACCTGGGTGGGGGGGACGTCGCCTACCCACGCCGATTTAGAATATCAACCTGAAACAGCCCACTTAGAAACCTTAAAACTCGATTCAAGGCCCTATGCTTTTCTTTCATAATTAATACATGTATCAGTTTTGACAAAATGCATGTTACTGGTGCCATGACACAACCTAACATAATTAACGCAATCGAATTCCAGATATCATAAATAATTCCTGGAGCACTTATGCCATCTCTAACCTAGGCACTTCACTGGAGTGACACTTTATTTATTTTCTCTCATTCTGGTATTTTGATGAAGACTCTGTCATGGGGGGCAGGGGGAGGAATGATCGTGTTTCTAAAGGAAGTGGAGCCCTGAGTCTCCTGCAGTTTACAATGCTTGTACTTTGACAAAGGGGTCCATTTCTGCATTAAAAAAGCAGCTTCATCTTATTACTGCCCAAACCAGTTCTGGGAAAGTGAGCAAAAAAAAAGAAATCCTCTCCCTTCCCTTGTTTAGCATCTTCTTTTTTTCCTGGTTCACATTGGCACGTGCTTGGAAAGTGCGCTCACAGGAGAATTTTAATTTATTGATGCTTCTTGCCCCTACTGTCCGCTGCTGGCTCCGCGCTGAGGGTAATGGAGGGAGCAGATGTTCGCCTCCGCGGCTCCTCTTCCTAACTTGACTCTTCGGCGCAGTTTTACAAGTGCTTCCTCGCAGCGGCTCCCACTCCGCACAGGAAGCTGAGGTCATCGTGAAACATGAGGCGGGGCAGGAGCCGGCACTCATGTGCTCCGCAGCTGGCCTCCCTCTGCTGAGCACGCTGGCGATTTATGGAACGGCCATAATTTCCAGCTTATGGACAAAGAAATAAAAGTGTTGACACCATTATGGTAACATCTGTGGAGGGAAAAATATGAGCTGCTTTCTGAGGGCACCGATGGTGCCGGAGTTACAAAGAGTCTTTAATGCTTAATTGTATTCATGATCAGCAATGGTTTTGTCTAACGTGAGCCTTTCTTCCAATTTAATGACAAGCGAAAAGGTGAAGAAGACCTTACCGCGGAGGCATTGCTGCCCCGTGATTTGTTGGGACTGCGAGGCTACGCTAATTGGTAAGGCGAGAACGGCTCTGGGTTCACCTGCCCCGACTGTGGCGCGTCTGGTAGACCAGATCTCCCTGTTCACATTCACATACTGGGCAGAGTCTAAAAACAATTTCCAGCTTGTACTACCAGCTATATTTTTGTCATCAGGGGAAGAAGGATGATGGAAGGTTCTGTATCTTCACCCCGACTCCAGGCATCCACAGAAACAAACATCTATAATTTTGGGTGCTGATGCTGAATGATGCCTTTTGGGGGGAAAGGCCCCAGAACCCAGCGTGTCATTTATGGGGAGGAAGCTGGCCTCGCTGATGAAGACAATGAAGCATGTCCTTCTGGACCAGCAGGTAGAAGCCCCGGTGATTCCTGCCCTCTGTTCACAATGGATGACCCCAGAACCTTCACGCTTTACCCAACGGTGATCCCTGTTACTTGGTGGCTCTGTCTCCAAAGGATTGCTACCACGAAGACAACAGTGATGGGAGGGGTTGACAGGGCTGTCGTAATGCTGGATAAATACCTAGGGGTTTGTGTGTGTGTGTGTGTGTGTGTGTGTGTACACATGTGAGTACACATGTGTGTATGTTGGAGGAGTTGGAAAAGGGACAGAGAATATTCCATTGTAGTTTGCCAAAATAGCCTCTAAGTCAGCTCAAATACTTTGCCTCTGAGGCCTATGTGGGAGAAAACACAGTCCCGGGATCTTCCCCAGCCTCCCCGAGGATGCAGCCTCCCCTCTGTGGGATGTGATTCCAGAGCCCAGAGCGGTTTTCTCAGCCCCATCCATCACCATACTGCATCACCCCAGTACTTGACGCTGAAATCAGTTGTCAAAATACTGGTAACCGACACTCTCTTTAGTCTCTTCCTTTCTCCTCAGCCATTTAAAACCAGCCATCCATTTGCACTGGGCGTAATAAATCCCAGTGGCCTTGACTTCAGAAAGTCTACAGTCAGCCCTGTGAATTGCCAGCTTCACGAAACCATGACCATCCTCTCTCATTGACACGTTCACCCCAACACTTACAACTCCTGGCGCAGTCAGTCCTGTCTTAGCTTAGATTCACTAGAAAACAGTTGAGCGATGCAGGGCTCGAGTGTCAACGTTTTATTGAAATTCCAGGGCAGGGAGTGAAGGAAGGGGAAATCGAAGTAGGGTGGGAAGCAAATACAAGGAGATGAGTTACCGCCCTGGCTCTACTTTGCAACGAACTCCACCTTACCTGACCAGAGCAAGACAGGTGTGCCCTCCCAGACAGGTGAGATGTCACAGACAGGCTGTATGAAAAGCCAAGCCCAGCGGGGTGTCCACTGCAGAGAGCAATGCAGGGTGACTTATCCACGTGCCCCCCGCACTCCCCGTCTCCCATTGGTCAAAGTGCTCCCAGCATGGACTCACATCCCCTCACATCTGAGCTTCATCCCTGAGGCAACCACTTCGTCTCATGATAGTCCATCTGCCTAGACAGCCCTGTCACCCAGACATCTAAGACCAAGGGCTGAGGACCCCGATGACCTGTGTTTAAACACTGACGGAGTCCAGTGGCTATTCTGCCATTCTGCCAGGCTAACAGGAATAGAGACATAGTCATTATCCATCACCCTTCCTGCCAGGTTGACCAGAAGGCCGTGCCAGAAAACAACTCTACGCCCTCAGATGTATGAGGCGGGACCTTTCACAGTGCAAGACAAACGATCCTCTGTGTGATACCTGGTGCCACCTCTAACAGAAAGCCATAATAATGTGACAATGATTCACTTCCAGAAAGTAATTTGGATAGGTGCCAGTGAGGGATGCCTGCCAGCCTGCGTCGCGCTTGTCTTTCTTCTGCCCACCACAGCAAATTCAGGTCAGATAATTAGCACTCATCTTTATGCTGTGTGCTTTCTGAATTTCTGCTGCACCATGAGTAGGAGGTAAAAGTTCTGAAACCTTCCATGAGGTTGTTGTTGCCATGGAGACCACTCCCTTGGAATTCTCAGACTTATTCCCAGTCGGGGAACAGACGATGTTCCAAACCAAATACGGAGAGTCCTAAAGCCAGGCAGAAGCAGGAGGGTATGCGGTTCCGGCAGGCCCCAGAAGGTGACTGTGAGGATAGAGGGATCGAGGAGGACAAACGGGAATGGGACCCACGTTCTCTGCCAGGCTGGGGAAGGAACATGGACTGTGTCCTGAGCAGGGCAGTGGGAGCTGGGTGTGCAGTGGGCACAGAGCTGGACTCACCTCTCCCTAAATCCTCCCTCTACACAACCAGGGGTATGACCTTGGAGGGTCACGCCCACCTGCTGGGCCTCGGGGTCTGTGTGTCTTCATAACTGAAGGCTCCGGGCTGTCTGTTTCCAAGCCTCTTTCTGCTGTAGGCCATCCTGGCACGGCCGACAAGTGAAATGTGGGAAGTGCTGGCCACTGGCTGGTTGGTTCGGGGTCTTCTCCTAGGTGGACATCTCCAGGGAGCTTAGCCTGGGGATGGGGGGGGCGGTCCTGTCTTTGCCAGTGGGACATGCTGGGCTCTTCTCCAGACCTTGAAGGAGCGGGCTGTTGTCTTTGTTTCATCAGAAACCATTGCCAGTAGACGTTCCATTCATCTTCCAATCATCTCCAATAATACCATGAAGGACAGGGCCCCGGCACAGGTCTCAGTCCTTGTCACTAGCGTGAGCGGGGGTCTGCTGGACATGACGATTCTGCCCCCTTCAGATGAAGAGACAGAGGCTCAGAGAAGTCCACGAGCAGCCAGCCATGAAGACAGGACATGCGCGAGGCACTCCAGCCTCAGGTTCTGCCCTGCGGCAGCTTCTGGGTCAGCATCCTCTCACCTGGAGGGGAAGAAACACCTCCCCAGTCTGCAGGCGCCCCATTTTATTGCAGGAGAAGCCCAGCATTGGAACGTGAGCCTTGGCCCTTCCTGGCCGGCGGGCAGCACTTTGCTAACAATGGACTGCGGTCTCTAAGAGGGGGGGATGCATGTTACATTTTTAAGAGACATCCTGGCTGGGTCAAATTTAAAGAGAAAGTCTTTGAATCTGCCTGCCAAGTGGAGAGAAAGTTCAGGGTGAACGGCGGTCTACAGTGAAGCAAGAGAGATGGGAAACGATGAAGAAAGGGAAAATTCAGAGCCAGGTGGGCGGGTGTCATTAGAGACAATTCGTGCTGCGGGGAGGGGGCCCCTGGGTCTTCCCTCCTCAATTCCAAAGCAACAACGTGGGTGGTCTCGTGCCTCCTTTCCTTCAATCAGGTGCCCCCGAAATTTCACAAGCGCCAAGTGGACATGAAAAGCTATTTCTACCTGAACAGTCTTTACAAGTCTAATTTGGAGATTGCAAAATGGGGGTGCGGGGAACGGGGCGGAGTGGGCGTGGAGGGATGGGTTAAAGGGAACCAGAGACATCCCACACCCAGTGCGCCACCTCCCGGGCCCGCAGTCCGACATCACCCCCAGAAAGTGGCGCAGCCTCTGGCAACCCCAGGAGCCAAACCTCTGCCTCATCACCCAGCCCTCCAGGCAGGGGACCCCCAGAAAGGGGCGTGGATGAGTGACAAGCCTACGAACCCTGGAATCACGTCACCTGGAGCCTAGGGCGACCCACCGGGTGGCGGCCACCCCGTCCAGGGGAACCTCACTCCCTGTGCGCGTCTCTGACTTAGAAGCCCGCACCCCTCGCCGGGCCAGAGGGTCCACGGCGGTGGAGTCGGCTCTGGGTCATAACCTTAGTGAGTCGGCCCGGGAACTCTGTCACATGCACACCTGGGCGCTGTCCGGCTACCACACTGACGCGGAGACGAGAACTGTTCCACTGTGATACCTTGTTAATATCCTTCACCAAAAGCCCTTACATCTGGAGAGATTTAGCGACGAAGAGGATTACGAGAACAGAAAACACACTGATCTTTTCCTGGCACCTTTTCAGTGAACTCCCGGGTTTCTCAGGCCTGGGAGTCCCCCCCCCACCCTACTGAGCTTCTAGAACATTCCAACTGAGCAGATAGATGCAAAGGCAGTGGGGGTGGGCCCAGCTGGCACAGCCCGTGAGCGGCCTCCGCCTGGTGACGTGCCCTGAGCCTGGGAGCCTGCTCTTGCGCCTCTTTTGCCTCCTGGAAGGCGGAGAAGCCGCTGCGGGCAATGGGGTTGGCAGCCAGCGCAGATGGAACTCAACCTGAGCCCTCGGACGGGGCACCCCCCGCCGGCCCTCTGCTCCCGCGTAAGCACCTGCGAGGACCCGAGTTTGCAGGCCCTCCCAGAGCCGCTGGGCTCCCCAGGGACAGTCGCGGGGCTGGGGCCGGGTGAGAGCTGGGCCTTGAAAACATCTCCTGCAGCTGCCACGTCTAAGCTGTCCTGCCCCTTGTTTATTTCGGCTGCAGATCCGAAGGGCAGGGCGTGTCCTTCCAGTCATCTGTGCCTCTCCGTGTGGGTTTGTTCATTTCGAGTCAGGCACTAGGGAGGCTCCAGGTTGTGGAGGAAGGGGAGGACCAGCTCAGGGGTCCCCGGGGCCAGGACACTGGGCCCCAGCAGGTCAGGGACACCCTGTGAGGGCCTGGACCCTGGGGCACGTGCTCCAGACTCGCCGCAGGGATTCCAGGCTCCGTGGGCTCAGATGATGGAGAACTGACTTCTCCCACCAGTGAGACATTTAAGAAACCTGGGCCTCAGGTAATCACAGGACCTGGCCGAGTGGGGACCCCCAGCAGCGCCAGGAGAACCCTGGATTGCCATCCCACGCAGCACAAGGTGAGGGGGTGGCAGGCTCACCACCACTGGCCTGGCCCAGCCTTGGCTCCGAGGCCACGGCCACCGGGAGGGAGGGAGCAGCACCAGGAGAAGAAGAAGCATCGTCTGAACTCGCCCTCATGTGGAGGCGCCTGGGCTCATTACAAAGACATCCATGACCCTCTGGACAGCAGGGGGTAATAAATCTTCACCCGAGGATATGTTTTTCATTGATTCTAAAGAGAGAGAGAGGGAAAGGGAGAGGGAGAGAGGGAGAGAGAGAGGGAGAGAGAGAGAGAGAGAGAGAGAGAGAGAGAGAGAGAGAAGCTGACTGTCAGCTGGTGGCCATGGTCTATCACCCAAACCCACAGAGCTGTCTCGCCCTCTGCAAAGCCGCACTGGTGGCAGCAGGGTCCTCGCCCCGGGCCTCAGTGAGCGCCCTGCCTGAGGGACGAGGCAGTAGAGGGCAATGGTGTTTGGTTTGACTCTGGTTGGAGATTTGCTCTTATGTCTTAGTGAAGAGACGCAGAAGCTCTGAACCACTCCCTCCTCTGAGGCCTCTGAAGGCGGTGTCCGAAGGGCAGTGTCTGGTGTGTGCGAGGTGGCGCTGACCATCTCTTGACAGGGCACATCGCCACCCAAGGGCGGGACCAACACAGGATGCTGGGCCCTGGGCCCAGCCAGCATCGCGCCCTCTATTTTCCAATCCAGGGCCATAGACCTCGGCGTAAGCAGTAAGCCCACAGGACGCCATTCATTAGCACATCAGCGTGGACCTGAAGTGGACACTTTAAATGCCTCCCTCCACTGTTCGCCGTTTAGGCCCAGCCCTTTGCCGCAGCAGCCGGGAGGGAGGCTGGCCCATGGCATGTGGCTTCGTTTAGCCTCCCGCTGACCAGGAGGGCCCTGGCCCCGGTCCTTACGCGGCGGCTAATACGTTAATAATCATGTTTGCGGTGATCCCTGCTCCCTGATATCTGGCATATTAACAAGTGAGTGCCGCTGGGGAATCGCAACCAGAATTCTACCATCAGAAATCATATTGGGGGGAAAGTTTTTTCCTCTGTGATCACACGCTGGCTTTTTTATTTTAATAAAAACCAGAAGCGATGAACAGCCCCGCCCTCCCCGCAGTTAAGAAGGGGCCGCAGGCACGGGCGCTCACCTCCGGAGTTAAAACACCCGCAATCTGGGAAGCTCTGGTTTAAATTCCAGAAGCAAAGTACAACCGCCTCTTCAGAGGAGGAAGAGAGGGGGAAAGGCGATAGAGGGGAATGACCAAGAAGAATGATATACGAGCCACAGACGTAAACAAACAAAAAAAAGCATGGAATTTCACCTTGGACAAAAGAGAGGTTTTTTTTGATTTAAAAGAGAACATGGGTGTGCTCCTCTGGCCCGGGAGCCTTCTCCCCTCAGACGTCCCACCAGCGGCGCTGTTATGCCTCGGCCGGCCCATGTGCCGGTGAGGGACACCCCCAGGCCTTGGAGACGGTGTCTGTCAACTCAACTGCGCTCATTGCCCTGGGACCCACTGGGCTGACGCCATCTCCCCGGCACAAAGACCAGTTTTCCAGGAACCAGAGCCCCGGGGCCGCCGCCTTCAGAGCTGGAGGCTTCCTGTGGATATGGCACCGAATGGAGAATTCCCTTTAGGTTCCAGCCGTTTCTGGAACGCCAGCTGCCCCGCGTTTGGTTCAGAGCATTTACTTGTTAGACGCACCAATCAATGAAAGAGGAGCCGAGCTGGCTGTGCCCGAGGAAAGCATGCCTGGGTGTCCTTCAGGGACACGAGCCTCCCAGGAGGGCGCTTTGGGACCCGAGGTTGTGTTTAGGGGACGGCGTCCCTGCAGGCCCTGGCGGGGGGAGGGGGGCGCTTTGGCCCTGGGCCCTCCCCATGGCTGTCCAGGGGGCGCAGGGCGGCGACCAGCGCTGCAGGAGGACCCTGAGGCCCAGCCCTCCAGCCGCCTCAGCAGCGGGAGCCGGACCCCAGCCCCACCGGCAGGGACAGCTCATCGGCCACTGCAGGACCCTCCAGGTGCCACGGGCCCTGGTCCCAGCACTTTCCCAGTGGATGTGAGCGAGTCGCTGGGAGCAGGGTGGAAGGGAAATCCTTGAGCAAGCGAAGGGCCCACAGGCAATCATTTGCCCGGAGGGGAACACAGGCCTCTTCCAGGGCAGGACCCTCCCCTCGGAGACCCCCAGCCCCCCAACCTTGTCTCAGAGCAGGGGCTCCAGGCTCCATCCGCTGTGAGATGTTCCCTGTTACCTGCTGCCGGGAGCCCGATGTAGCAGGAGTCCACACTGCACACCCACTGCTGCTTCCGGGCCACCTTTACCCCGAACCTGACGGACCGGCCGCTTCTGCCAACGGCACAGAGTGTGAACTCCGCGTGGCTCTAAAAGCGCCCGTCCGAGGGAAGGCAGCCTCTGGCTCCCGTAGACAGAGAGCAGACACCTTTTCCAGCTCCTAACCAGTGTGTTGGACAGAGCGCCACTCCGGCCTGGTCATCGCCCACACTTCCCCCTTCTCACCACTGCCCTTCCTCCTCCTCCTGCCCCCAGACCCTCCCCCTCCATCGGCCTCCGGTCCCAGGCCATCTTCCGGAATCCTGGTGACCCCAGAGCTCCTCATCCCACAGGCTCCCCATGGACCCTCCCAGGCACAACCCTCACCTCGACGTGACTGCCAGCTTCTTAGGGAGCCAGGTCCCCACGGGTCCCCCGGCCACCGGGACAGGAATGTGGCCATGGGAGACGCCACGGGTGGCTGCGGATTAGTTGCCACGACCAGGAAATGCAATGCCAAGTCCACATCAGCTGTCGCCCGCCCGGGTGCGGACGCTTTTGCACGGGCTTTCTAGAATGTCACGGCGAGAAAACGCTTTCCAAGACCCAGGAGGTGTGTGCGCGGAAGGCTGAGAGCCAGCGGGGCCGCACTGCAGCCTGACATTTCCAAAACAGTGACCCATAAAAGCTGCGTTTGCGGCGTGCCCTCCTGGCGACACTACTCCATCTTTGGCTGCACTGTTCGGGGAAGGTCACGGGCCGAAGGCAGTGAGAATTGGAGCCGTGTCTAAACTGGAATTTTATCTGGCACCGTTTGGCTTAAGCTGGATCGCTAATCCTTCAGTTTTACTCAGACTGGAATTATTCAATGGAGGGCTCAGTGCTGTGGGGCACTTTTTAAAAGTGTATATGGGGGGAAAAAAAGGCAGGAAGGAAAACTCGGGCATGCTGCCCACACATGTATTTTGTTTGGAAAGAGCCGCTCTCCCAAGGTGGGGAATGAGAAAGGTATGTCACTCATCAGCGTTTCCAAAATTGTTGCGGCCGCAGGGTGGGTAAACAGGGCGATCCGGATTAATCAGGATGGCAAAGGCTCACTTTGTCTATTAGGTTCCTACCCGGGCCAGGCTACGTTTTGTGTAATTGTTGAGAGCTTTTTTTTTTTCATTTTTTTTTCTTTTTCCCCCTCCCTCCCCTTCGGAAGTGACAGAGAAAAATCTATTTCTTGGCTGGAGTAATCTCAGATAAATTAATATCATTTTTCATATACATTTGTTTGGGGAAACTTGAAACTGTGGCAGAACCTATTGATTTCATTATTTGAATTCAGTTGGAGAAGTCCTACAGCTGTTTGCTGTCAACGTCTCACCCTCCTGTCCCTTTCCGCGGGGCCCTCCTGTCCCTTTCCACGGGGCCCTTCGTACACCTTTCGTGGGGGGCTCAGCGTTTTCCCATACAAGTGCGTGACCGCGAGAGGTGGGCAGGCCCCTCCGAAGGCCGTGGGGCCCGGAGGGGGGACAATTAGTGTCGCGTTCCGGCGCTTGCGAGCTTTTTCCTGGGCCGCTTCCAAGAACCCGGCTCCTCGTGTTTGACCTTTGCGGAGCCCGAGAGCCACGAACCACATTGCCTTCCCCGAAGAGTGTCAAGCGCAGAATAAAAAATCGCATCACATCATTTTTCATCGAGGCCAGATGAGGCCTGAGTGGAGGAACAAGGAACAGGAAAGAGAAAACATCTGAGAAATTGGCTCTGCGAGCTGGAATGCGATTTCGCTCGCAGGGGCCACTTTCTTCCCCCCCCCCTCTTTCCAGAGCAGCAGACTGTAGACAGATCTGGGTCTGAGCCTGCCACCCCGAGGGCCCCCATGTCAGGAAACAGTGATAGAACGCCGTTCATTTATGCGATATCTGTAACACACACAGCAAATTATTAATAGCTCAATATGCCACTCTGCTACTGTGCGTTCCTGACAGAGCGGGGCCAGGAGCGCGGAAGTGTGCAGCTCGGAGAGGAAGCGGTGCTCCCGTGAAAATTAAACGCAGGTGCTCTGAGTGTGCAGCTTGGAAAGTGAACATCCCTGGCTGTTTTTTTTTTTTTTGGGGGGGGGGAATGAGCGGGGAGGGCTGGGGACCAGAAGTGGCAAAGCCTCCAGCCCAGCTAAGAGGCCAGCAGAGCTAACCTGCTGTGGCCACAGGCCTCAGTGCCGTTCATATCAGGGCGGGGCGCCACTTCATGCTCACGCTGGGGACGCTGGCGGCAGGTTCGAGGGCGGGTTCCGCCACCGGCAGCCGCAGAGGGTGCAGTGAGGACCAGGCCGGGGAGGACTTTCGCTTACAAAGAAAACAGAACCAGAGCCACAGCTCAGATCAAAGCCACAGGCCTTTCCCCTAATAATTAGCCCCCAGCTCAGGATGTCTCAAAGGCACTGACCTCTCCAGGAGCTGGGACGCTGAGGGCAGCGAGTGTCAAAAATTAACCCACAGGGGCCTCGCGTGTCTCAGGCCCCATGCTCTGCCTCCCGTGGTCTGGCAGCGGGAGCTTCAGGGATGAACCCATCACCTGCTGGGAAACCATTGCTCTGCAGGGCGGGGAGAAATGCGGAGAGCAGGCCGGCACGTCTCCTAACCCCAGGCCCTCCCAGGCTTCTTTGTCCGGGGGCTTCTGGTTACGGTTGGGCAATAGGGGGCCTCAGCTGGACATTGGGGAGAGGGTGCGTATACTCAGCACAGATCCCCCCATTCCTCCTGCAGCTCGCTGCTCCCTCTCTTCATGTCCCGGGCTGGGAGGCAGGGCACCCTGCCCTGGAGGGCGGTGACATCCCTGCGTGCCCCTCGCTGGCCATCCACAAAGCTCCCCCCCTGCTGCTGGGACGGGCTGAGGAACTTCCCCTTCTTCAGAAACCATCACCAGACACATCTTTCTCTAAAACAATGGAAAAACAGATCCTAAGTCCTTTCCCCCAAAGATACGTTATTCCTCCATTTCTTCTCTGACTCTCAGTTCCTTTTCTTACCCTCTCGGCCCCCGATGAGGCCCTGGGGATGACTCATTTCCCCCTCTCCCAGCCCCCCACTCACTCTGAGGGCTGCCGGGTAACATATTACCTTATTTGGAGACTAGAGGCCCGATGCACGAAACGCGTGCAAAAGTAGGCCTTCCTTCCCCCGGCTGCCGGCACCGGCTTCCCTCCGGCACCTGGGACCCAGGCTTCCCTCGCAGGCCCAGCTTTGTCCAGAAGGTCGTCCGGTCTAATTAGCATATTATGCTTTTATTATTATAGATGACTATTAGCATTTCCTTTGCACCATGGCTTCTCTGTGTTAAGAAGCTCGTGGCCTGCGGACAGCCCGCCATCCTCGCCCAGAGTCAGGCCGCGTCTGGCAGTGGCTTCCCCCTCATCCTTCCCTGTCCCGGGTCCTTGTTCAGATGCACTCATTTGAACACAACGTTTTGAAAATTTACAGTGGAAACCATCGGTTGGGCTCGGGGACAGGAGTACTGCTGTTCATAGCATCCTGGGAAGCCACCCAGACTGCTGGTCTCGCCAGCCACGCCGGTCCATTGCTTACTCTCTCAATTTTTAACGGCCAAGTTAGAACGTCCAATGTCACCATCTATTGCTGAGTCCTCAGGGTTTGCGGTCTAAACATCGGCTTGTCTGTGGCCCGGAACTTATGGAGGAGGCTCTGCCTACAGAGCAGGGTTGCATGGCCAGGGCTTGGTGTACAGTTTCCTCAACAGCTAGAAGCCAGTTTCCTCAACAGCTAGAAGCCAGACCATCTCTGAATTGGGATAACACGGGGCCCGTTCTTAGCCCGTCGTTTGGTTGTTCCCGATACCAAACAATCAATTTCGTTTTTCAATGCTAAAGTCAAGTATCAGGAAAGATCAGTTCCCAGTGAACACTGCGTTGGGGCCACCATTTAATCCTAAAAACATCACCACCATGTGCACTTGCTCATGAGAAATCTATTTCAACCCTGAAACGCCAGGTCCGGGTGCTGGACTGCCACGCCCACGTAGAACATACCTGAGTGTGACGGACACCAGGGGACGCCGATGGCGTGGGGCAGGGGAGCTGCGTCGAGTGGACGTTGTGCAGACAGACTCTGTTTTAAGGCAAGGGGGTGGCCATGAGACCCCAATTCTCCCTCCAGCTCCCATTTGTGCAATGGACACAGAATTGGGTGGTTGCTCTTTTTTCTTCTGAAATGAGTTTGGTAACTGCCGGGAACCACCTGGGCATCTCAGGTCCACGGGGTAGGAGGCACACAGGCTGTGCTGACCACAGTGCCCCCTTCGGCCACCCGTGACCCAGTCCTGTCTCTCGGGCCGGGGCCAGCACAGGGCAGCCAGGGAGTCAGGAAGCCACACCCCACCTGGATGTCCCAAGGCCCAGAGACCAGCCGGCTGCTCCGCCTCCGCCCACCGGGAAGCCAGATGAGGCTACCTTCCCAGGCAATCAAAGGTGACTCTCTGAGTGCTTCCTCCTGCACTGAATTCCTATAGTGTCACTTCTCAGGCAGACTTTGTGACGGTCACCCCGGAGTCTCACTAAGGGTGTCTGAGGCTTTTCCTGAAAAGTCTAGTTCCCTGGTTGAGTTCAGAGCAAAAACTACAAAAGGTTTGGTTCTTAATACATATCGGCATGTATTCCAATAGCATGGTCCCTCTGTGGATGGGAAAGTTGCAGCATTTTTATACAAAAACCATATTTGCCTCAATGCCTTGGAGGAGTCCTCCATGGCATACAGAGTCTTAGGTTTCTCCATTTGGATTTCAGATAAAAATGGAAACCTGTTTTTCATGTTAAACATTTCCAGAAGGAACTAAAAAAACAACAACAAAAAACTCAAGTTCTCTTGTGAATCTCAAGCCACGGGATTTGCCAGGGTCGTTAGAACAACCTAATGGCTTTCCCAATGCCCTTCTCTTCTTGCTTCCCCAGTTCTCCAGAACCCTCGTCCTCAACCCTGACCCTCCTGTGGCCAAGGCCACCGGAGATGGGTCCCTGGGGATGCCTGCCACCCAGGCTCGGGGCTGGAAGGAGCTGGAAAGCCCTGTGTGGATGAGGTCATGGGACCACTGTGACATCAGCTGCAGAAGAGGAAGAGGAGGGAGAGGTGCTGAAGGAGGGGTGGAGGGGAGGGCACTTGGAAGCCGGCCAGGCCACGGGAGGTTCCCAGGCTGGCCCGCGTCCCTGCAGCCCCCCCCCCCCCCCCCGAGACCCGGCTGGACGCCCGAAAGGGAACTTGAGGAGGGCGTTCTGGTCCAGGCCTCCTGGGTCCCGCCTCAGCTTTTCTTGACACGTTAGCTGTTTTGTCAGAAAAACATGTTTTATTCCATGAGAAAGAAAAACTTTGGCTGGATTGTTTGAATTATTAAGGCCCAGTCCAGCAGTTTCCAAGGGCTTTTGAACTCAGATTCCTTTACGGTTTTATAATCTCGTCTTTTGGAAGCCCGTCTGAGTTCCCGGCCGGCACAGAAGAATAATGGATTACATTCCAAGATGTTTTTATGACAAGGTGATTTCCTCCCGGAGTTGGAGGTAAATTATGAGGCTGGAAATCGTGTTGCCTCCTGAAAGCTCTAATATTTCATATTCATATGGAGTGCTTCACCGTTTTCAAACTCCATTTCGTACTTTTTCTCATTTCACACCCCCCCCCAAACACAGGAGGTGCGCCAGGAAACAGAGTAGGTCTTGGCTCTGTAGATAAGCCACTGAGACTCAAGGCCCCCAAGTGCCAGGATCCCTCAGGTAAAAGGTTCTTGTTTTGGGGTCACTGCTCTGCCCACTGGCCCCTCCATGTCCCAGGATGTGTCCCCATAATTCTCAGCGGGGACTCAAGTGTAAAGACCTTCATCTTAGGTCACAGACGAGGACACTGTGGGTCAGACGGCACTGGAGCCTGCCACCCGGCGGGGACCCCTGGCTATGGTCACTGATGATGCAGACACTGCTTTGAGCCCATGTGCTGGCCTGAACCCCACCTTGGGGCTGCACCCTCACCCCGATGGCTTGCCCCCAGAACACACACATCTGCAGTCATTTGTCTCATTCTGGCTGGAGACCCATGTCGAGCCTGGGGATCATCTTCTCTCTCCCCGTCTTGGCTCCAAGGCCCTCACACACTTATGTTATGACTTTAGTTGTGAAGATGCCACGCCTCCTTGGTGTGTGTGTGTGTGGGGGGGGAGAGATGCTCAGTTAAAATACTTTTGCCTATTTCACCCAAAACTTGTAAACAAAATGCCTCCCTCAGGGCCTGGTTGGGGACGTGGTTGGGGTTGTGTGACGGGGGTGCTGGCAGCTCTGGGCGGCGGTGGCTTTAGGCATCATGGAGGGGGCACTGCTGTGAGATGGGGCTGGTCCTCGGGCTGTTGGGAAGTGGGTGCCTGTGCCCTTCCCCTTGGGCCACCTCCCCTTGTCACAGAGTGACAGTTAGCAGAGTGTCTGCAGAAGCCACGCTTGTGCGCGGTGCAGAGGACAGGCAGGACAGTGAGCCGCTCTAACCAGTCCCATTACTTTGGACTCTGGGAGAAATGCAGGGACATAAGACTGAATTAGAGGAAAAGATGTAATGTTCTATTACTGGGTTTATAGCTACAGATAAAACCCAAGTGCACTGCTCCCAGGAACTCACCCTCCTCCATTCGAACCACTAATAAAGGCGAATTCCTTTAGTTTAAGGATTGTGACTCTCGCCTTTAAGCTTTCACAACTGTGTGGATGGAGAAAATGAAAGCTACATTACCGTCACCATTATTTTTCAAAGGAAAGGAAGTGTAAGGACTTTGACGGTTGTGCAAAGACGGGCAGGCCCGTACACACTTGCTCTCCAACAGTTAACAAGGGCCTTCTGGTGGAGAGGGCCGAGGAGAGGGCACGCGGGGGCTGTGCATGGGGTGGGCAGAGTGGGGAAAGGTGCAGGCCAGGGGCCGCCCACCCTGGAGGCAGGGGCCTGGGCCGAGGAGACCAGCCCACTTGCTTGTTGCAAATAAGGCCCTGCAGCCGTCCCCAAACAAAGCAGACCGCCGAGAATTTTTTCCTTATTCCTAACTTTCCCATAAAAAGATTCAGGTAAATGTAGCATGACGAGCCAATTTAAGCCAATTTCAAAGTTATTTGAGTAATTGGTTATTAAGATAACAGTCTCAAATTTCAATTCAGCAATTATTGTCTTAAAGACACAGGCCCGGGCATCAGGAGAAAAGTAGTTATTTTAAAGTGGAAGAGTCCCAGTTTCCTGGGGAGAAAGGTGTTCCCAGGAGCAGGGATGGGGCCTCAGATTGCCCGCACTGAGGAAGTTTCCAGAACACAGAGAACTGTGCTTCCAAACACAGAGATGGACACGGCCCTGCTGCCTGGTTATTAGGAAGATCCGAAGGATAGCAATCTCTCCAGGTCCGCTGTCTCTCTGTCTCACACACGCGTGCACACACATGCACATGGTGGGCAAGTCCTCACCCCACATTGAGACTCACAAGGGGACTTCTTGCTGTGCCCCCAGGAGACGGCAGACTGCCTTGTGCAGAGTCCCCGATGGGAGAGATGGCGCTGGCAGAGATGCTGGTGGAAAGCCAAGTCGGCCTCTCCTAGGATGGGTGGGATCCCCCGGAAAGCCTATAGGGAGGAAGCGCAAGTGCGCAGCCCATTCCCCGCTAATCAATCCCCAGGACGACGGCGTGACCAGAGATGACGAGCTACCAGATACTGAGCTCAGGCTTCCAGAGACTGACTCCGGCTTTGGCTGCTCCCGAGTTTTCATTGCGTGTCTTTGTTTTGTTAAATAGAAATCCTTGATCCTGGACAGGCTAGGGAAGCTCCTCATCCAGGAAGCAAGTGACCCTTTGGAGAACGTGAAGGGAGCGTGAGAAGCTCCCTGCCTGTCAGCGGATTGAGCACCTCCTGGGTGCCAGGCACGGTGTGTCTTCCCTGAACCAGCTCATTACCTTCCCAGGGAGGTGCTGCAGGGAAAGGAATTCTGAGCTGGGGAAACGGAGGTGTAGGGAGCTTATGTGGCTGCCATAGGTCCTACAGGGAGTAGGGTGTACGGGGGTTGGAAGCCAGCCCCTGGTCCAAACACCAAGCTCAAAGTCACTAGACCAGATTGTCACTAGAATATAGACAGGAGGCCCAATGCCCCATTGTCTCCAAGAAGCCAATCTGAACGGCCAGTTGTGGGGCTCAAGCAGGCAGAGGTTTGCACACACTCATCCATTCACTGGGTTTGCACACATTCACCAGCTCACTAGGTTTGCACACATTCACCAGCTCAGTAGGTTTGCACACATTCATCCATTCACTGGGTGTGCAAACAGCATTGAGTGCCTGCATTGGCAGGCAAGGCTACTTTGAATTAGTCATGAAGGCCCACAGAAAGCAGACATAACTCAAAAATAAACAATATGTCTATACTAATAAAAGGCCTGTGGCTGTGATGCCATAACGCCATCATGACCAAACGAGCAGCGGCTCTCATGGCAGGGAGAGCTACTAGTGGCAGAGAGCTATGAGCGGCGGAGGGCAGAGAGCTATGAGCGGCGGAAGGCGGGGCGGCCAGCTGAGACAAGTGGAAGCGAGCGCACTGAGCCTCTAGTTGTTTAATGAAAAGCTATAATTTACATACTTCTGCTATTTTCCTGTTAGTGTTAGGGACTAGGTCAGCCGTGGGCAAACTACAGCCCGCGGGCCAGATCCGGTCCATTTGAAATGAATAAAACTATTGAAAAAAAGACCATACCCTTTTATGTAATGATGTTTACTTTGAATTTATATTAGTTCACACAAACCCTCCATCCATGCTTTTGTTCCGGCCCTCGGTCCAGTTTAAGATCCCATTGTGGCCCTCGAGTCAAAAAGTTTGCCCACCCCTGGACTAGGTTGTTGGCCAACAAGTTGTATTTATTGAATGGATGCATTTTGGAATAAAAATGGATAGCAACCAGAAAAAAAATGGCAAGGAGTCCATTCTATTTGGAAAGTCACAGCCAGTCTCTGAGGACAGGTGGGAAGAGGTCCCCATCACAGTGGGTCTCAGCTCCTGGGAAACTGGCCATGGCCACACTGCCCCCGGCCCAGGTCTCACAGTGCGGGTTCCGGCCCTCAGGGGCAGGGTGGGCTCCTCTGAAGAAGAGGGGCCAGGGTCTCGGCCGAAACACACAGGCTGACCCAGGTCCATCTGCTCACAGGTGGCTCCTCCGTTGCCCTGAGCACAGCAGCGGTCAGCGCTGAGACCCGGGGTGGGAAAAGCAGGGAAGAGCCAGCAGGAAGTCTGTGCGCCCCAGGAGGTGGCGGTGCTACATTTTCATCAGAGAACTCCGCCCAGGGGGGCAGTTGAACAAGCGAAGGCTCCCAGCAAATCTGAACCTTGCAAACAGATGTACCTGCGGGCTACGCTCACTGAATTCACGTCTTTGGAGTTGCTTCTCTGGTGTGAGGGTCCCCGCCGGGGATCCCATGGAATGAATTATGGGACAGACATTTCCTGAGGAAGGGAAATGGATGGCTAGGCGGGTGGTGGAGGCCCAATCTCTGGTCAACTGGTCCAAAGGCTACAAGAGTTAGGCGTTCTGAAGAGAGCATTTGGTCTTTACAATGTTCATCTTCTTTAAATAAAAAAAAAATCTTTGTAGGATATGAGGACCAAAATGCCCCTCAGCTGTCACCCATTTACACTATTTATGTCTAGGCTTGGTGACCAGGAAATCCTTTTGTGCACAGCCTTGTGGAGAAGAAGGCTAACCAAGTAACGTACACACACACACACACACACACACATACATGCACGCACACACATGCACACACACGCATACGTGCACACACATGCACACATGCACACACATACACACAGGCACACACATGCGCACACATACACACATGTATGTACATGCACACAGGCACACGTACACGTGCATACACATGCACACACATACACACACATGCACATACACACAGGCACACACGCACGTGCACACACGCGCGCGCACACACACATACGTGCATGCACATACACACATGCACACACAGGCACACACATATGTGCACATACATACACACATACATGTACATGCACACACATACACACATGTACACATACACAGGCACACACGCACGTACACACATACGTGCACACACATGCATACACATGCGCACACTCACACACATACACACACATATACACATACACACAGGCCCACACACACACGCACAGTGACTCCAATGGCCTGCGTGTCCACCCCAAGGTGAAGACCCAGCACATTGCCATCCCTTCCTAGGGTCCCTCCTGCTGCCTCTCCCCTCCCACCTACGTCCAACCACAGATCAGCTCCTCTTTCTGGAATTTGCTATGCCAAGAATGTTACATATCTAACAACAAATACCAGCATAAGTAACATGCCATGAGGAGTAGCACGTCTGGAAATTAACTGCACAATATCTAACCTTCGAGGTTCGCTTTTCTCTCTCTCGCTAATTCCTCAGAGGACAGCCACGCTGCTGCCTTCGGGAGTTTGTTCCTTGTTTATTTCTGAGTAATATTCCTGCATGGATAGATCACAGTCGGTTTAACCATCTGCTCCTTGAAGAACATAGACATTCTTAAGGTTTACACAGAAAGTACCATTTTCCAGCAGAGTGGAGCTCGGACAGATGCCTGGCCTGCCCCCCAAACCCCCACACCTGGGGCGCCAGCCCCTGGTCCAGGGCTCCGTCTGATCAGCACCCTGGACAGCGGAGTCGCCAGGCAGCAGCCACACTGGGCAGTGTTTGCACTAGGAGGCTGGCATGACCTCAGTTTCCTATACATATGAATTGTCGTCAGGGCTCAGGCTGCAAGAAAAGAAAACCCACATGGAACGCATCAGGTCACAGGACCGGAAGGTTTAAAGTGCGGAGAAAGTGGATTATCAGCTTTTTACTAAAAACTTTTACTGTCTCCATGGAGACATTTAAAAAACAACAACACTGGGACAAAGGAAGGACCGGTGATCGAAGGTTTGGTAAAAAGCAGTTAGTATCCTGTAAATGAGAGCTCCTGGAATATTCTAATTATGAGACGAGGAGGTGATCCCGCCAGCCTATTCCAATCTGGGCCTTTGAATGATCAAGTCCTAAAATCCATCCCCTTCCCCAGTCTCTCCTGTGCTTTAGACTAATTCCCGGCGTTGGTGTGTTTGGCTCTAAGTGGGCGTGTGCTCGGCCCGATGGCGTGTGAAAGTGCCGAGGTGCCCAGGCATCAAACCTGCAGCCCCGCAGAGGGGCTCCGTGGGTCCGTCATGCATCCAAAGTGAGACGGTCTCCTTTGACTTGGGTTCGGTGACGGGCGGTTTACAGTCTTTATGGGAAGACGACAGGCCGGGCACCAGCAGCAGAGGCCCAGGAGGCTGCGGCTTCTGAGCAGCAGGAGGGCCCCGCTGAACCCCACCTGGTCCAGGCACCGGCTCCCCCCACCCCGGGGGCACTGATGGGATCCAGTAGGAAGGTGACCGATGGGATCCAAATGCTGCTGGTACACTGAGCCCGACTGTGACCATGGAGCAGAGCACGGGCCTTGGTCAGGCCCTGGGTGGGACGGGGTTAAGGGCAGCAGCACGGCACTCGGCCAATCACCCCCCACCCCAAGGACTTGCAGCTGGACCAGACCCTCCCCTCCTTTCAGCAAAGATGGCTCCTCCCTCCCAATTCAGGTGCAGCCACAGGGTCCTGGGCAGCCCAGACCCTCCATTCTCACCTAGAAATCCTTTCTTTAACCCTTTGAGTGCCAACCAATATCCTAGGGACTATGCTAAAATTGCCAAGGCATTTTTGCTGATTTTACGGCAGTTTAGGAAAAAAATTATGAATCGCAAGTAAATGAAGTTACATGTTCAAAAACTTAAGGAAACCTTTACTACATTGACATATTTAGCAATATCATCATCACTAATAAAAGCAGACTTAGAACTGGACGCCATTTCGAAGCTTTGATAGCGCTCCCGGCACTTTTGGCGAAAGACAGGAGGAGCGCGATCTCACTCCCCAGCACTCTAGGGGTTAATGTTAAAATGAATGCGAAAATATTTAATGTTTAAAGTGTTGAGATGCCCGGTGTCCCCCAGCAGCCAGACCCAATTGCTTCCTGCTTTACATTTGTTCCACAAGGATGCAGGCGGTGTGGACCGATACCTTCTGCACGGACAGCAGGCCTGGAGCCCAGCCCGGGCCCCCCACTCTCACGCCTGCAGGGAGCTGAGGTGAACTGCCAGTGTCCCCGGGAAGCAAAACCTGGGCCGAGGGAGACAAGCAGATGCAGGGTCGCCTCCGGTGCACAGGGCTGGGCTGCTGCTAGAGGCCAGTGAGTCCCCAGGTGGTCCGAGGAGTCAGCACTGCCCTGAGCTGGCCAGGCCCGGGGAGCCAGGCTGACTCCAGCGCCTGCCAGCAGTCCCAGGTGTGTGGGGCCCAGGTGACAGCCCCAGGGAAAAGAGAAAATTGCAAAATTGTTGCTGCTAAATCAATCCATTAAAAATGGCAATTATTCATGCTTCCAGGGTGGGCAACAACCCAGCGGGCTGGTTAGTGAGAAAACCTCTCTATTCTTGGCCTCTTCTTACCCAAGGAGCCCTTGGCTGTCAGGACTCCCAGGGGTCAGCCGTGGACCCAGGTGCAGGAGGACGTCATGGGAGAGGCTGCACCCTGTGACCCACACAGGTTTACAGACAACCCCCTCCCCTGCAGGACTTCCTGTGGGCCCCAGGGCGTCTCTATGGGCACCACGGCTGCTCCAGGATTAACAGTTGGTTCCTGAGGCCTGGCAAACGTGTACAGCATGACTGGGGGGCCAGCTGAGTGAGCAGGGGCTCAGTCTTCTCCCCTGTGGAATGGGGTCATCGCAGAGCTGACCGGTGAGAACACAGGAGATGTTCTTTATTCCCCACATAAGATACGGAGAAAGCCATGTGCTGTCATAGACAGGAACACACGGCCATGTGGTGATGGAGGCAGAGGGTGGAGTGATGTGTCCACCAGCCAAGGACTGTGGCCAAACCCAGGCTAGAGGGGCAAGAAGGATCTCCCCTCAGAGGGAGCGAGGCTTCAGTGGGAGCGAGGCTCTGCCAGCACCTTGATTTCAGACTCCCGGCATCCAGTACGGAGGGAGCAAAACGTCTGTTGTTTTATGCCTCCAGTCTGGGGTGCTTGTTGCAGCAGCTTTAGGAAACCGATACAGACTCTGAATCTCATATTCTCTGTCTCTAAAGAAGAACACACTATTTTTCTTTATAATGTAAGTGAGTCTTTGGGCCTTTTGTCCCTGAACTAAATGGCTTTGGCCTGGAGAAAGACCTCTGCCAGGAAGGCTCTGCAGGACCCAGAGGGCACAGGGGAAGCTCATACTCACATGTACGGAGCCGCAGGCACAGTCTTTTCAACCCTTGCTCACACGTCCCATTAGAAAACTCATTCCCTTAACCACCTGGAGCAGGGCCCCCTCGCTGGCGTACACATTCATGGGGGCTGTGAAGAAACTAGGAGAACTTCTATTTGTACTTCCTAAAAGTTCGTTCATTTTTTTTTAAAACAATAGATTTGAATTTCAGAACAGCGGTGGAGTCAGGAAATTGAGCAGATACTACAGTTCCCTGTGCCCGGACACCAGGTCCTGGCAGCAGCATCTTCCATAGGTCGGGCGGGCTTGTCACAGCCTGTGATCAGCACTGAGTCACCACGGTCACCTGAAGCCCATTCTCCAGTCCCCCTTCCTTCAATATTGTGCAAGGTCCTTTTTCCGTCCCAGGAGTCCACCCGGGGTCCCTCGGGACATTTCTTTCTTTTGTAAAAATATATTTTGATTGATGTCAGAGAGGAAGGGAGAGGGAGAGAGATAGAAACATCAATGATGAGAGGGAATCATGGATCGGCTGCCTCCTGCACGCCCCCTACTGAGGATCAGTCAATCGAGCCCACAACCCAGGCATGTGCCCCAACTGGAAATTGAACCATGACCTCCTGGTTCATAGGTCAATGTTCAACCCACTGAACCACACTCCCCCCATGACATTTTGTTGTCATGGCTCCCAAGGCTCCTCCTGGCTGGGCTGTGACAGCATCTCAGACTCTCCTTGTGTTTGATGAACTGGAGGGTTTTGAAGAGGACCAGGCGGGTGTTTGATGGCCTGTCCCTCAATTGGGATTCGTGTGATGTTTGTTAAAAACACGGAAGTTCTCATCACATCGTACCAGAGGCAGGGACTGTCAACAGGACCTGTCACCACCGACGCTGACGCTGGTCACCTGGCCAAGGCCCTGTTTGTCCTGGGTCCCTGCTGCCAGGTCACTCTGCCCCGCCCACCCTGCTCTCCTGTGGGTCCTTCGTCCCCACCCCCGAGGGGCCCTGCCTGAGCCCATGGATGATGAAACAGAACCACGCCCAGTGTCAGGGAGGCACAGGGGCAGCGAGGCACGCCGTGTACTCAGTGAAGGGCCCACACGTGGGATCCAGATCAGCCAGGCTCACATGCTGAGGGTATGGGGGGCCTTCAGACAACCAATCCCAAGGGGACACCCCGTGGCTCAGAGTGCTGCCCCTGGGGGACAGGCAGGCTGACCCAAAATTTCCCACTCCTTGTCAGGCCTGGCAAGGAAGTCCCCACCCGCGTGAGCCCCACTGTCCCAGGCGGGGCTTTGGTCCTCCGGTGGGCGTCACTATTTACAGCCGTGTCCCAGCCGCCTTTGCCTCCCCGCCCTCTCTAAACCCCACGTAAGAGCCCGAGCAGACACCCAGGTCTGGCCCGGGCACCTTCCTGTTTTCCCAGGAAGCTGGACACCCGCGAAGGGGGCTGCAGGGAGGTGGACCCGCTCGACAGACGCCACGCGTGCCCCTTAATTAAAATACCTGGTCCCGACAAGGCGTCTGGACACATTCCTTAAACTGTACTTTTTATTTAGCCGGCGTGGACCCATCCATGCCGCCCACGCGGACTCCGGGTGCCTGTCAGGAGGAGTAAATTGAACTCCTGACGGGCAGAGCGATGGGTCAGCGGGCGGACTTCTCCGCCGTCACCCACTTTCCTGGAAGCTGGCGGGCGAGGGCAGCCGTCAATCAGGCTCCCGGGCGATCATTACGGGGCTGCAGTGAAGCAGAAAAGCACCGTAATAAACAGGCCCGCTGCCTCCCGCCACTCCATTCATCCCCCCCTCCCCACGCCAGCCTGCTGGCCTTGCTGAGCGTTAAATCCCCGTCCAGCTGTTTGACCCTATTACGGGAACATGATAGGCACCCTGTCACTGGAAATGCCTGCAACAGTCGGATGCACCGAATCTATCTTCCCGACAGGTAAACCTATGGATAATTTATTTTTATGCGCTTCTCGAGGATGTTGACAGCAGTCGGCACGTCCACCACGCACGCCCCGTGTTCGGGGGAGCGGGGTCCTCGGCTCCCACGGTCACCGGTAATGAACTCGAGGGGTGGGTGCTATGGGCGCCCAGCACCTCGCCTCCAGGCCCGGGGCCGCGGCACCACCAGGGTCCAATTCGGAACATGATTATGGATCTGACCTTGAATCAGACAGGGCTCCCCTTAGTCCCCTTCGGCCAAGAAGCCGCCTAGCAGGCACGGCCGGCGGGGGGCAGGGGTGATGGGGCGCCTCTTCACGCATCGGGACAAAGCCTGTTCTTAGGGCCCCGCTTGACTACCACAGGTGGGCGCCGTGAAATACAATCCTGGCCGGACCTCTGCCTCCTGGCCCCTCCTGCACCGTCAGACTGGTACCCACAAGAATTGGCCATCAATTAGAGCGGGGAGGGTTAGGAGCCGGCAGGAGAGTTTTAAGTGCTATTAAGACTTCTGGCACAAAAAAGTGACCACACACTTTGACTCCCACCTTGGCTCACAGGGTCTGTGCCATGTTGCATGCGGGCCGCCCGGAGAGAGAATGACTTCCACGTCGCCCTCCGGCCCGCCTTTGACCGCGCGCCTCCACAGTGGGTGCCATTTAAGCCGACAGAATCCAATCAACGTGTCAGTTAAATTGCCGCTCATCCGTCGAGATTAAGCCTCCGACTATTACCTCAGATTTAGTGGAAGTCGGGGATGCTGGCACATTTCGCGGAGCCATTAGTAACACCTGGAATCATCCGCATTCGTTTAAGATCTGGCCCCATAAATTCCCGGCCATTAATGATTATTCTGACTCCTCGGGATAAATGGCTTCACGTTTTTGATAATGAAAATATACATCCCGCAGCAGTGTCTTCTTAGGCCCACATTACCTTGGTAATGTACTTCATGGCTGATTGTGGCGGACGGCGCCATAACTCTCCCCAGGATTTTTAGTGCTGCAAAGGGTTCGGGATATCTGTCGTACGATTCATTGAAAAAATAAAAAAAATTAGCCCGATATTTATTTCGCTGTTTGCAATCGGAAATGTAATTGAATGTCGTCATGGGCGTGCTTGTGGGGGAGTTTAGGTAAAAGCGTCTGGACCCTTCAGGGTTGGCATCCCGGCGGCCCCAGCCCGCGCCCACGCGCCCACCCACCGACGCGTCCACGTGCCCCTGCGCCCACGTGCCCACGCCCATGTGCCCACGCCCCATACCCACGCGCCCACACAGGAGATGCCCTCCACACAAAGGCAGGGCGGGCGCCCAACTTCTGTGGGAGATGATCAAAACATAACAGGCGCGTTTCACTGTGAGAGCCCAGCGTGTCCGCTTAGTTAGAGCCGAGAGAGATTATTTAAATATCTCAAATAAATCTTTTCATTCCCAGCACATTCATCTCTTTTAAGTGCTCATTAAGGTGGGGTGTGACAGTCCTGGAAAATGAAACACTAATTCTTCGGCTCTGCGGCCGAGGGGACCGCTCCCAAGGGCAGCCAAGTTTAGGGGATTACAGGGCCGCCGCGGAGCAGGCGCCCCTTCTGCATCTCATTCCAAAAAGTGACGGGGGGGCGGGGGGGGCGGTGTTTGTTTGATGCCGCGGCTCATCTCGCTCATCGCGTGTGATCTATTAGATCTGAAGGAAGCCGTGTCAGTGTGCGGTGTTTGATAAACGCTCCCCGGCGCGGGGCTGTGCGACCTCCCCTCCCCGCCGCTCCGCATAATTTGCAGCCAGCTTGTCTCTGGGTGATTTAGACCAAGTTTTCCAAAGACAGAAGCTGAAGGATGGGGCCGCAGCCTTATGCTCTTCCCTTCCAATGGCAGGACTGGTTTTTTCTTTCTTTAGTGATAAAGAAACTGTGTCTGAATAAATGTCCTCCCGCCTCAGTCTGCCGCTGAACTCCAACAAATGCGTGCGTTTGGGCCGCTGCGTGGGAGACGCGGTGCTCCCGGCGCACTCGTGGAGCGGCACTAGGATCCTCTTGAACAATAAAGGTCCCTAAAAGGGCGCCTTGTACTCCCTAGTGAGCCCGGGATGGTTACTGATGCCTGATGGGCGGAAATCCAACTTGGAAATTTGCAGGTAACATCAGAAAGCAGTGCCTGGGTGCCAGAGGGGCAAGAGGGTGTCCGGAGGCAGGTCAGAGCCCTTCTCCGTGGAGATGGCACTGTCCTGGGGGGGCTGCCCTGAGCTCCACTCTCGACCCAGCCCCCCAAAGCCTCTTCCCATTCCCAGCTCATTGTACAGATGGGGGGCAGCTCGGCCAGGCTCCGGACGAGGCCAGCGTGCCCAGCACCCCGCACGGGCCCAACACGGGAAGTCCGAAGAGGAATCGGAGACACGTTTTCAGCAGCACGTCTACCTGGAGTGGGAGTGGGACTCGGAATTGGACCTGCCGGCAGGGAACATGCAGAGGACAAAAGGAAAAAGGGGGAAACCGAAAAGAAGGAAAAGACCAGAACGCTTGGCGTTGTAGGAAAGGCTCAAAAGACCATCCCGGCCTTGCAGGAGAAGAATAAAGAGAGAGGAACAGAGGGCCCAGGAAGGTTCAAGGCAAGAATCTAACAGCCACGAAAGCCCCGCACGGAGGTGACGTGGACGAGGACTGGAACTCGGGGCCCTGGCAGGAGCTGTGCAAACAAGGTCTTGTTGGGGCACGAAACCCGGGGCGCGCGAGGGCCGCCGGTGGGCGCGGTAAACAGTGATTGATAGCGACAATGATACTCAAATCTAATCCCGCGTCTGTGGGGGCTCCACGGGGCTCTGCTGGGAGCATCCGCGCACAGGTCTCTGCTCCCGCCAGCCGTGGGGAGTGTGCGTGTCTGCCCCATCCGCACACCACAGCTGCCCCGCTGGGGGCTTGGGGAAGGGGACTGCAGGGCCGAGGCTTGGTGGCATGGTGGACTGTCCGTGGTGAGTGGACAGGGGACAGGAGACCACACCTCTCAGGGAGAGGAGGCCACACCGAGACCCAGGCAGAGGCCGGGGCAAGAGCCGCAGAGCGGGGGCCATTCTAGGGGGTGCAGTGAAGGATGCGAACCCCCAGATGCCCAGGCCCACGGGGAAGGGGGGGCATCCCTCTACCTCGCCAGTCTCCTGAGCTTTAACGGGACGGGAGCAGGCCATGCCGGGCCACCCCGAGGAGAAGGGTCAGCATTGGAACCTGGACCTCAATTGGGTGATGGTCCCCGGGCCTCTGAGGTGAGCCAGGTGTCCACAGAGGGAGAGCTGAAGATGGGGGAAGTGAAGAAGGAAGGAAGCCCTGGCCGGGGCCTCAGTGGTTAGAGCATCACCCCAATACACCAGACTTCCGTTCTATCCCTGGTTAGGGCACATCCACGAAGCAACCAATGAATAAAACTAAGTGGAACAACTTAATATATTCCCTTTCTCTCCTGCTCTCTCTCTGCCTCTGCATTCCCCTCTTTCTCTTTCTAAAACTCAATAAATAAAAATTTTAACAAATAAGAAAAGAAAGGAAACTGTAAATACCGAGGGTTTGGGGCGGGGTATCGCCACTCTGGGTGCCGCCCCCATTTGAGGACAAGAGCTGACCCCGACTGCCCAGCTGACACAGGAATTTCTAAACAGCAGGAAACGGACTGATTATAAAAGCCAGGGCGTTAGCACAGAGCAGCCGAGCCGACTCCAAACCCTACGATTTGTCTGCTTCGCCGCTGAGCTATTTGAGTACAGAATGTTCATTAGGAGGAAAACGTAAACACGCCACACGCAGCAAGGTTCCCGGCCTCACCGGCGCGGTGTTTAAAACACATCTGTGTATATGCACATACGCACAGGTGCAGATACACACACCTGTGCACACGCAGGCACCTGCATATGTGTACATCTATGCTTCCTCGTGTTTTGTGGCGCACCGCACACACCGACACACGTATATTTTATATGTTGAGTGTGCGTCACACACATAATTTGTTAGATTTCAAGTATGCACCATCCCCGCCCCGCACACACACACACATGCGACTAAGTGGGTGCCCATTTTAGCAACCTATGGAATGGCTCCCCCCCCCCGCGCTCTTCGGAACGTACCGAGGAGGCAGCCATTAGGATGCGGAGCTGCATTAACCCCAATGAATAATGCATCCGGCAGAGGCGACTTTGTAGACAGCGCGCCCTAGAATTTTTGGAAGGTGCAGAGGGTTTGTAGAGATAATGATTATGAGGGAGGAGGTGATGGGGGGGATGGTTCCATTCCGGCTAATAAGTGCTTCCTAATAGCTCAAAAAATCTCTGTCAGGCCCGCGCCTCCTTCGAAATGCAAATGGGTGAGCAGCGGCTGCAAAGCTCGCTGCGCGCGATACACAGACAGGGCCTCCCCACTCCGTGTCATTCCAAATGACGGGGCAACAACGGGCGTCCTGGCTGCGGATAATTACGGGGGAATGACAGGCTGGTAATAAGTTCTCATTTAGAGGCTTGCAAACGCGGGGGTGTGGGTGTGGCATGTGAGCTGTGGTCCCGAGTCCCAGGGCCATCTGCCTGAGAGGCAGGGCGCAGAAGGGACCTGGGCCGTGGCTCCCATGCGGGGCGGGGACCAAGCGGGAAGCTGTCACACTCACACCCCTAATCCTCTTAACCTTGAAGAAGAGCCATCGGGACGCGAGGTTGGGGCTGTCCACCATGGCCCGATCCAGCCAGGCACCACGGCGAGGAACCGGCCCTTAGCTGACGCGACGCCCGCACAGGGCCTGCCACCGTGCCCCTGCCCTGCGAGGGGCTGTCCGCCGGACCCCCGATGTGTTTAAAGGTGAAAACAAACCCAACAGAGAGGCTGTGGGAGTCTGTCAAGTTTGTGGGAGACTCAGGTTGGAAGCCTGGCATTATTGATGCAAATTATTAATTATCAGAAACGAGGAGGAGGAATATTTCAAGGCGGCGGTGACAAGCTGGGTGGCTGTGCCGAGCAGGCTGGGCGAGCTGTCATTCACTCTCGAGGGCTGTGCTACAGGGCCCTGTGGCTTCTGAGGGAGCCCCCTGCCATGGTCACCCCCTCCCTGGGGGCACCCCCGTCCACAGGGCTGTTCTCCCAAAGCCTCAGCAGAGTCCCTCGGAGCCGCTGGCTGCAGGGTGACCCTGAACCCCAGACCCCCCAACAGCAGCCCGGCCAACACCGTGCGAGCCCCCTCCTTTCCAGAACCTTCCGGTTCTGCAACCTGCCGCCCTGAACACCTGCCCCCAGGTATGCCTGGAGCGTGAGCCGGGTCTTCCAGCCTCACCTCTCCTGCAGGGCCTGGCTCCCGGGCGCGGGCACAGGGGCCCTCCTTGGGCATCGTTCTAGTGCCGGGCTGTGTGTCAGGGTATTTGCCAATCCCATGCCGCCTGGCTCTCCTTGGGCTATTTCGCTCGGTCTGCCTTGTTTAACGTCATGATGGAGAGAAGTTGCGTGCAGCCTTGTTCCCACCGTCTCCTGGACACCCATCATCAACGGAGGGAGACCCAGACATCACACTGAGGCTGGGAGGAAACAGGGCGGGGGGCGGGATGGGGAGCAGGGGTGGGGGGAGAGAGGGACACGCCATTCACACAGACCAGGCACACGACAGGCTCCTGTCCCTGCCCGTGTGTGTTGTTTGGCTCGTCATTACAATGTGCAGAGACGGCGGCCAAGCAAGGGGCTCCCATGAACGCCCCTGGATCCTGGCTGGGCTCGCAGGTAAACACATCCACGCAGTGTTCATGTCACAATAAGGAAACCGTTACCGGCAGAACACGGAGCCCGGCCCACACTTGTTTTTAGACGTTTCTACACGGCGCTAATCAAACACTGACTAACCTTTCTCCTGTTGGAATCCATTAGCTGCCGTGGGTGGGGGTCGACGGGCCCTGGGAGGGGTCTGCGGAGGGCAGGCCGCCCCCGGCGGGCACCTGGCCACCCGCCTGGGACTGTGGAAGAAAGGCAGCGGGTCCCTGACCCCACCTTCCCCTCGCTGGGCAGTTGGTGAAAAGCGGTCTGTTTCTCCTCAGATTTCTGGGCTCCGCTGACTGCCGGAGCCCGTCCAGGCGAACCGGTGCCCGTCCAGGCGAACCGGTGCGCTGGGCTAACCGAGTCGGTGCCGCCCCTTCCCGCCGGCCCTCTGCGTCCTCAGGCTCATGCTCTGGCGTCCACATTTATTCATTTTGAGCAATTGTTGTTTGGACGGCCTGTCCGCACCAGCCCTGCCCAGAATGTCTTTTTTAATCAAAATTCTGCTCCCAACAGCCCGGCTGATCAAGCGCAGTGGCCTTTCCACAGCTATTGACGATCTGTCTCCGGCATTAGCTCCTACGTTTCCCTTTATTTTCTCTCCCAACCCACACGGTCTCTGCTTTGAACCGTCGCTCCCGGACGTGTATGGATTGGATGCGCCCGCACACGCTCTCTCTACCTCCCGGCCCTTGCTGCATTTTGCAAAAGCAACATAAAAACTTAAAGCCCGGGAAGAAGGACAAGTATTGAGATGACTCACCTCTTTCCCCCGGGCGGCTGCGGGAGGGGGTGTGAGGTCCGTGGGGAGAGGTGATGTGATTCCTCCAGGCGGCTGGCCTTGCGACGAAGGTGCCCAGAGCCGATCCTGGAGCAGGAGGAACGGGAAAGTGTCATGTTAGGGGCCGGGCAGCCCTGGGTGAAACTTTATGGACACAGACATGGCCTGCAAACCTAGGGGAAGGAAAACTCAGTCCGCGGAAGCAGGCGTTGGTGAGCAGGCTGTGAAATGACCCCCTCGGCCCCCACCCGGCTGGTGCTAGGCAGTGCCTCTCGGAGGCCTTGGAGCTGGTCTCAGCATGAGGGGCACCCCAGCAAATGCTCACGGAGGAATCAATGGGCCGAGAGTTTTTTCTCCTGAAAAATGCAGAAGCTTCCAGCTGGTCTCAAATGGCCCTGCAGGTGGGAAACCCCAGATGCTAATCTGCACAGAGGAGGTGAGCAGGGCACTGGGCCTGGGCCGCTAGCCAGGGCCAGAGGCAAAGTCCTCCTGCTCCCCCGATGGCGGCCTGACCTCGCCCAGGCCTGCAGCCTGGCGCCCTCAGGGAACAGCATGAGGAACAGAGCCTGTGAGGCTCAGAAACCACCGGAGATGGACGTCAGAGAGGCAGCAGAGAGGACTGGAAGCAAGCGCCACCAAACCCTGCAGGGGCCACGCGGACAATGGGGACATCGGTGGTCGGGGTCCCAGTGAGTCCCAGGGTGTCAGCATGCCTCCCTGCATGCGTTTCCTAAGTGAAGAGTCAGCCACATGGCACTGGGGGTGGTTCCCATCTCCGCCACATGCGCCGAGGCGAAAGGGAGATCGGAATGTGGACGTCAACGGTGTAGGATGGACCAGTTCAAGGATAAGAGCTACACCTCTGTGTTGCCCACACAGGCACGTGACCAGGAGGCTGTGGGTCCGCGGTGGCTGGCGTCCCCATGGGACGGGAGCTGGGGGGTCTGCTAGGCTGCGACCGCGTCTGTTCATTTGTCCCCCCTCTTCCACGGAGGAATCCGAGAAGCACGCTCACAGGGCTGGGCGCAGAGCACGCGGTTATCCAGGCGAGACCCCCGTGGCCAGGCAGCCCCGATCGGAAATGTCCGCTCCCCTGCCCGCACCTCTGGGTGGAGGGACATGGATTTCACTTTGGATAAGTTGAGCAGCGTTTCTGTAATAAATGTAACCGGTCCACTGATAAGTGGACGGTCACCTGGGCCGCTTACTAACTCTCTCCGCGTCGGACACGCAGAGCGATGCACCCGGGAGCTACGCGAGGCGCACACGGCTGAGGTAACACTTACCCTCCGGCTATGAGGAGGCTCTGCACATTTTCCCCGACGGGCACCCTAGCGTGTGCGTCTCCAAAGCCGGGGGGAGGGGGGAGAGCACCTCAGTGGAGTGGGGGGCGATAAGAGCGAAGCGCTCCACTCACTCCTCTAACACAGTGTCTGTGGGCCTCCACCCACGCGGGGTGGGGCGGGGGGGCATTAAAAAGTTTACTCTGAGCCTCGTTGGTGTGGCTCAGTGGATAGAGCATCAGCCGGCAGACTGAGGTGTCCCAGGTTCGATTCTGGTCAAGGGCACGTACTTTGGTTGCAGGCTCCACCCCAGCCCTGGTCCAGTCATATGTGGGAAGCAACCAATCAATCTGTCTCTCTCACATAGGTGTTTCTCTCTCCCCTTTCCTTCCACGTTCTCTAAAAAAATCAGCGGGAAAGGTTACTGTGAAAGGGAGAAGAAAGACCAATCTTAAAGGCGAGGTGCTGAGAGCATGGGAAGTGTCAGAGGGTTTCCAGGGTCTCTCTAGGCTGCTGAGACCCAGGGCCGCCGTGCCCCCCACGGGGAGTGTCACTGAGGAAAAGGAGGCGGAGTTACATGTCACCCCAAACCCAGACCACGGCGCCTGGTCACACGTGGCACCGAGACACAGAGACAGCCGATAGCGGGGCAGCCGCTGATTAATA
This sequence comes from Myotis davidii, assembly GCF_000327345.1. Classification (NCBI taxonomy): domain Eukaryota; kingdom Metazoa; phylum Chordata; class Mammalia; order Chiroptera; family Vespertilionidae; genus Myotis; species Myotis davidii. The sequence goes on along the minus strand of NW_006284618.1, from coordinate 4,274,258 downwards.
TTCTTACAGTGACACCATCTGTCATTGGCGACACCCCTTGTGGGGAAACCCTTCAGAAACGCAAGGGTGGAATCACAGAGGAAAGTTTACTGCATCCTTCACCAATAAGGTGAGGTCGGTGCAGACACTGTTTGCATGTAAACATATTGAGGTGGGGGCATTGTTTGCATGTAAGCATGTTGAGGCATGGGCACTGTTTGCATGTAAGCATGTTGAGGCGTGGGCATTGCTTGCATGTAAGCATGTTGAGGTGCGGACAGTATTTGCATGTAAGCATGTTGAGGTGGGGGCATTGTTTGCATGTAAGCATGTTGAGGTGCAGGCACTATTTGCATGTAAGCATGTTGAGGCGTGGGTACTGTTTGCATGTAAGCATGTTGAGGTGCAGGCACTATTTGCATGTAAGCATGTTGAAGTGGGGGCATTGTTTGCATGTAAGCATGTTGAGGAGAAGGCTTTTCTTTGCACCTCTCCCTTTTTCCTGCTTTTGGATGTTGTGCTTGGTATGTAGGGCCGATGCTAAAACACAGGCGTGGACGCTGAGGATCCCAGTGGAGAGCTCAGGAGATGGTCTATCAGTCACCTTCCCTTGCATGTAGCATGTCAGGGAGGCAGAGCCATCACCCCGGTTTCGGGAGGTCCTCCCCCGAGTGGGCTCCACCCGCCCATCCACCTGCGCAGGCCTTGCCCCGGGCAGAGGCTGCTGGACAAGCGTTTCTCCTGCGCCGAGGTGCCTCCTGCGGGTTTGTACGCCAACCACAATGTTATGCTAATGGATCCGTTTCCAACCAAGATCCTCCTTTAGATGTAAATTTATGCTAGAACTGTGTGTTTAAAAGTGAGTGTCTATGAGTGATGGGCGTCTGGTTTGGCTGGGCTGTTCTGGTTTTTCCCTCCTGGGTTTATAAAATCGAGCCTGGAGCTCCGAGCCCAGGGAGAGGGTGGGAAACAGGCCAGGGCGGCGGCTTCTGAGGAAGCAGTTCATTCCTGGGGACGCACTCAGGACACCGTGCAGCCGGGACTCCCACTCACAGGACCAGGGAGGGGTCCAGGGAGGGGCTGCCGGAGCACAGGCGATCTGGGCTCTGGGAGAGACGGTGGCTGCCTCCTGCCACCTCCGCTCCTCATCCCCACCGGCCTTCATTCGGCGGACACTTCCCCAGCCCTTGCGGCTGCTGGGCATCAGGACAGACGTCCGAATGTAGGTCTTCCTCACGCCCAGCCTCACCGGCTCTCTGGGGACACGTGACCGAATGGGAGGCCTGAAGAACAGTTCTCTGAGCAGCACGTGGGGGCTGGTCCTGCTGGTTTCCGGGAGGTCCCTGGGCACGGGAGAGAGGACGTGCACCCCGCACCCAGGCAGGCTGAGCCACCCAGGGCCCCGACCCCAGACCACTGCTCCTGCCGTGAACTTGCAGGAGGCCTGCTCAAGGGTAGGTCTCTGCCATTCTCCACCAAAACCCGCGATGACTCCCCCTTAGTGCCGAGTTATGGATGGTCTCGAACCCGGGGTTCCCCGCGTGGAAGGATGACCACCGTCACCATGCCCTTTGCAAGGGCTGCTGTGACGCTCGGGGGTCCCCTCCTCCTTCCGCTTCCTTTCCGGTGAACTTCAGCCCGTGGGGATGGGGAGCAGGGAGAACACAGCTCGGGGTGTGAGTAATCAGTAAATATCTCCAGGCTTTTAGGGGGAGGCAACCCATCCCAGTGAAAACTAAATAGCTACAAGGAAGGCAGAAAGCGCGTCTACAGAGAGGGCACTGCCTCACCGGCTGCGTTATTTGGCTCCACTGTTTTCCTTTGGCTAGACTGTAAGAGAAGGGGGGGGGGCTGGGGCGTGGACCAGGTGGGTGCATGAATATGGATGAGCACGTCGGTGCCTCATTAGCATCTGATGACACGTTCCGTGGGCCCCGCCACTTCCCCAGATTAGGAAAATCCTGTCCCTGCCCACACACGACGGATCTTCTCTCCGAACTTTGTTTGCATCCGAGAAATGTGGGCAGACGGGCTTTGAAAACCAGCCTTTTCTTCACATCTTCAGCTTCCCCCCTGTCAGCAGTGCCCCCGACTTCAGAAGGGATCCGAGCACAGAGAGATGCCAGGATTGGAGCGGATGAAATTCAAGGGCAGGGAAATGCACTGGTTTCTTATGTGAAATCTTCTCATCTGCACCTAATTATCCACGTTCAGGATTACCCTGTGAAGGGAATTGTTCAAAAACAACTGCCCTTCAAAATCAAAGCCTTACAAAAACGTTCCTTCTCCACCAACATCACCCAGGCACGCCTTAGAGGAGACCTTCTGAGTGGGGGCGGGGTGTCTGGACTGGGGCAGTCAGCGCTGTCTGTCTGTCTGTCCTTCCGCCTCCTCGGCGACCATTCCCGACGTCAGGGCTGACAGAGCCCAGCCTCGCCTTGACAGGCAGCTGTTGAAACTGTTGGTGACAACCCGAGTTCTCGTGATGGAAGAGCTGTGTGGGGAGGCGGCCACCCCAGAAACGGAGAGGGAGGAGGCCCGGACATCGCCCGCCCATCACACCTGGAAAGGCCTTGGTGCCGGAACACCATCGGGTGTAGGAAGCCGGGCTGGTGTCAGCGGAACCAGCAGGACTGAAGCCAGCCTTGGTGGCTCTCACTCCCTCTGTCCCCCGACCCATGTGGCCCCTGGCGGCGCACGCTGAAGGAATCACTCAGAGAACAAGTGTTCATCATGTGACCTGCTACGTACCTACATGGACGTTAGATTTATTTAAGTCAACGCGCCTGGCTTGCATTCCACAGGAAAACAAAGCTGAATAACGTCAAACAGTATGTAAGGAGGTCACAGTTCTCAGCTCCTGAGCCGTACTGACGGATGGATGTGATGGGCACTTCTTCTGGTGGCCAACCAACTGCTACTGAGCGCTGGTCCCTGGCAGGTCGGCTGGGCGGGCCAGGGGCCTGGGTCTGAGCCCCCCGGACGCGGTGCGCACAATTCTGTGCCACTGTCACATGAGGAAAATGCCAGCAACCAACCACCCAGGGGGCGATGAAGTGCTTTTGAACAATGAGAAGAGTTTCACAACAGCTTCCGTTCACACAGTCGGAAAGCTCCCGGGGGCCACGCCTTCTTGGCTTTTCTGGCGCATCATTGATTTTCCTGTCCCTTCAAGAGGAGTCATGTGACCACTGTGGGAAGAATGGCAAAACTCCACCGGACGGTTGGGCAGACGCCCACCGCCTCTCCGAGGAGCGGGTGCGCCGGCTGAGACGTCACCTCCTGGTGGCAGACAGGGTCCATGGTGCTAGAGGTTTCCATTGGCAAAAGTTGACTTTCGCTCAAGACCCAATGCCTGTGACATCGATTTGCTTCAATAAATGATTATCTTAAATAACCTATATTGTCTATATCGTATCTGAGGGAGATTATCGCAAAAGTGATTTTTTGGGTCAGTATTTCCATCCTTTGCTTGTTGTAGATTTAAAGCTGGCAATAGAATTTCATCTCCTACCAATTTTCCCCATTTATGCTCAGAAAATATTGATTTTTTTTAAAAAAACTGGAGTTTTAATGGACCTTGAAATTAACATGGCTTTTATTTCTTTGCTATGACCTCGTCTTTCTCGATGATGTCACCATGTCTCCCAGAAAAACCAGTGACCGGTGTTGGGAATCCAGGCACGAGGGAGAAATCGACATGGTCCTATCTGCTCGCATAGTGACCCTTCTGCCTGAAGGAAATGGCCCTCTTGCAGAGAAGTGGCGGACTTTTAACAACGGGAACTTGATCCACACTCCTTAGCTTGACCTTCTCAAAAATGAGGCAGCCAGCCTGGGGCCTCCCAACCAGAGAAGATGGAGCCGAGGCCAGGCAGGGACAGGGCAGTCTGAGGGCAGAGGTGTGTCCGGAGCGGAAGCAGAGTTTGGTTGAGAACACCTGAGTGCAGAGCCTGTCCCACCAATGACAGTGGTGACAGGCCTGCATCGCTACATGGATCTTTGAGAGACCCACTCGGTGCTCAGCTCCACCCTCTGAGGGCTGAGACTCCCCGGGGCTGGGACCATGCAGACGCGGGTCTGAGGAAGGCCGCCCAGCTGCAGGGGTGGCTTGAGGGGAGCGGCGGCGAGTGGAGAGGTGGCCTGAGCAAGGGGTGGAGCCTGCCTGCCAAGCCAAGGCCTGGGACTGGATCTGACCAGGCAGGTCCCTAGGGACATGAGCCTTGGCCAGCCCCCCGGGGCTCCCAGAGGGACTGAACCACGTGCCAGGGCCACAGTATGGGGGGCGGTGAGGGGCAGGGGAGGGGAGAGAATTCAGAGCCAGGAAGAGGCAGCTCCTGGGCCAAAGGGCCTCATCTGGTGCATCGGCCATGCAGATGGGTTTGCGAGCACATGGGGATTCGGGGAGGGCCGCATCTTGCATTAATCACGGAGACGTGAAGTTGTGGGGTCCCCTCTCCAAGGACAGCCCAAATCTAGGGAAATGCCTCCCAGCATGTAACAATGTCAAGGGCAATTAAATCCAGAACCAAAGCCACCACCCAGGTTGCTCCCATGGTCACGCATCATGGGGGGCTGGGGGCACAGAGCCAGCATCCACTGGGAGGGGGGTGCAGGCTTCTGTCAGGCAGGTCCTGGGACTCCCAGCCCCAAATGCTGCCCTCCTCCCTCTCCCACCCCCCAGCACAACAGCCGATCCCTCCCCTCCAGCCACTTCAGCCACCCCTGCACCCATCCCACCAGGACTGGGCAGGGGCGTGGCACCCAAGGCTGCCTGGGTGTGGTGCCTGGCCCAGGGTAAAGGGCGGGACGGCCAAGTTCAGCTTCTTTTGTCAGAGGGAGAATCTCTGGGCATAAGGCAGGGCCCCTTGCTAGGTCACAGAGTGACCATTATCACCCCGTGAGCCCAGTGCTGTGCTGACTCATGCCCAGGCCCAGGAAGGCCTGGTTCCCGCTGTGTGGGTGAGGAAATGGAGGCCTGGTGCCCGTCTGAATCCCAGTAGCTGTGCCTGTCACCTGGCCCCGTCCCCAGTCACTAGTGGTAGAGCTGGGAGAAGCCCATCTATTTGGAGGCGCGGGGAAAGCAGCCCCCCAGAGAGCATGCGGCTTTCCCGGGGACCTGGGAGACTCCACGGGAAGGATGGGGAGTCATGGGAACGTCTGGCTTCAGGGTGGTGCCCCTCCCGCATGTGTCCCATGGCTACTCCCAGCACCCCCACCTTCTCCATGTCCTTGGGAACCATATTCCCTTGGGCCTCAGTTTCCCTAATTGCTATCCGGACAGATACATATAAGGAGCAATGCCCAGGAAGCACCTAGCTCCCAGACGACCTTCTGCTGGGCAGCCGGGCCTGTGGAGAGGTGACAGCGTGCCTCCACCAGCCCCAGCCCGTCTGCACGGGCCTGTGCCCGGCACTGCTCAGGGCTGGGCCCTGCCTCCAGGAAAGATGGCAGCCCTGGCATTTCCCTGGCCTGGAAGGGCACCTCGCCTTTCTGCCGAGCCTGGGCCCAGGGATCCAGGGATCGGCCCCTGCACTCAGCCGCAGGTGAAGACAGGTGTGTGTGTGTGTGCGCGCGCGTGCATGTATGTGTGCGCATGCATGTGTGGCTCCAGCATCTCACGCGGGGCATGGATCGGCGATCAGGATCGCTCACTGGAGAGATTGCGGAGTTCTCGGCCACAGCTTGTTAAGTTTGCAAACACCCCTGGGAACCGGTCTGGGGAACGCGCCATCAAGGTGATGTCCAGGTGACGAGGGGAGTAATGGCCACTATTCCACTCCCTTTGTACCTGCTAACCTCTGACTGGCAAGCCCGGTCACCGCGTGAAGTTCGGGAAGGGGGAGGGCAGGCCTGTGGGCAGGTGGCCTTGACTGGACTGCGGCTCCTGATGCTGGGGAGGGGGGTCCCACAAGGTGTCCACCCGGGGCCTCGACGGCCCTGAGTAACTCCACACGTGGAGGGAGGAGAGGGTTGGGTGGGCAGAGGGCTGACGGGGGAGCTGAGCGTAGCGCGGCAGGAATCCCGGGCCCTGAGAGAGTGTCCCCGAAGGGCCGCACACCTGCACACACTCAGGAATTCATCCATGCGCATCTCTGGTGAGCGCGGATGCCGCCCTCCCTCTCTGAGGTCGCTTTACCCCAGTGGTGAGGGGACACTGAGGCCAACTTCCCTGTGGGAGGAAATGTGCTTAAAGGGCCCTTGCTGCTCAGTCCCAGGAGGTCATGGTTCGATTCCCAGTCAGGGCACAGTTG
>NW_006284618.1:4264846-4267885 GCF_000327345.1 Myotis davidii | reverse complement strand
CTGTCCCCCTCCCTTCCTCTCTGTTGAAAATCAATAAAAAATATATTTAAAAAATAAATAAATAAATGAAAAGAGCCCTTGTTGGGGGTCCAACTGCACACCCGCTGGTCCAGAGGGGCGGCCAGACTGTGCCCAGAACAGGCTTCCAGGCCACACGGATGGCCCTGCTGGGAGGCCCCTGGGAAATCCCCTGAGGCTTCACCCACAGCTCCCACTGCGCCCACCGCTCACCCGTGAGAAGTAGGAACAGCCCAGGTCCTAGGTGAGCGCTTTCCCAACTCAGCAGAAAATTGAGTGCCCCGCGAACGTCCTTGACTGCCCAGCTCTCACATAAAATATGCAGCTGGCCGCGGAGTTTTCCCTAACAAGGCCCTGGGAAATTACGCCCAATTTCCTACTGACCCTGCTTTCCGCGACGCCCCGGAGACGGTGCCCGCAGCGCCATTACAGAGAGGGAAGCGCCCCGGCCACCGGAGCCGGGGATCAAACATTTTTTCACGGTTTTATGGGGATAGTTTCATGAAAATGGATCAGGTCTAAAAAGTCACCGTCCAAATGAAGCTGAGGGTAAAGATAATTTACACATGATATTCCTAATTCTACTCCGAGCCCTTTTATGGCTAGGTGGGCCTTTATGGCTTTAAAGAAAATGTCAGTGGCAGCAAATGACATTGTACTGAATAATCTCCTTACGGGGGGAAGACGTTTAACACGGCTCCGCGGCCGTCGCGGGCTTCTGCTGAGCGCACGCTTTTCCTCCCGCCGCCACCCCATCTCCAGCTGCGGCTCTGCACCCTCCCGAGCTGTGCCCCCTGGGCAGGCGGCGTCCCTGGGCCCAAGCACCCTCGCCCTCAGCAGGAAACAGAAACTCAAAGGTGTTGGGACATCTGATTCCAAACACAGTGTGAGTCCTGCGGGCGACAGACTGACGGACACGTCCATGGGGGCCCCCAAGTGTCAGCGAGGTCACTCCGCACAGGCCCTGCTGGCCTCTCAGGACCCCGTTTAGGGTCCACCCATCCCTAAACTCACTGGTTCTGCCCTGCCCACCTCACTCTACTCTCCTCCAATAGCGGGGGCCCTGCAGCTGATGGACAGGGGAACCTGGCCAGTGGCTGAAGGTTGCGCTGACTACAGCTGAGACCCCTTGGCACCTGCCTCAGTCTCAGCCCCTTCGGGCACAATGGGTGTCAGGCCTGGCAGCCCCTCGGGCTACTGACCCTGGAACAGAAATGACATCCACGTCCGGGGGTCTGAGGCTGCTGTCCTGGGTGGTCCTGGTCCCCAGTTAGCACTGGTGGGTTAAGGGGGGAGCACCCTGGGCAGCCCCATAGCACCTTCTCCTACCGCTGCCGTGCCCCCCTCCCCTCCCCATGTGCGCCGTGCTGCCTGCATAAAGCCACATGGGAATGCGGCCACCGGGTCGGGTCCTGTGGGCTCACACTTTCCTTCGTCCAGATCCCTAGACACCATCCCAAAGGCCCAAGCACCGCCAACTCCCAGGCCCAACGCAGGTCACGTCATGTCAGCTGACCATGCACACAGGGGTTCACGCATGTGACGGGGGAGGCAGGAAGGGCTCGGTCAGGGCTGTCGGTGCCAAAGCTTGAATCCGAGCCTGTAGCTTTGGCCACCTCACTGGCCGAAGTTTCCTTGGGGCACACCACACTGGGGACACTATGCTGGGTGGGGGTCGAGTCCCCTCTCCACAGCTGGCCCAGCACCCTGAGGAAGAGGACGAGAGAGAACGGGGTGCTCCTGGCCCCGGGGCGTGCCCGCAGGTGCCCGGGTGTGTATTTGGACGTTAGTCTGTAAATGTCAGCATCTGTCCGGCTGAGGGGAGGCCCGGGCCCGCCGATCTGAGCACCTGGCTCCCGGGGGGGAAGCCTCAGGTTTTCTTAGGAAAACCACACGCTGGATGTTCGTTTCCGTTTCCTCGAACAAACAGAGGACCAACCGGAGGCGGAATGTGCCGCTACCTGAGCCCCTTCCAGGATTTGTTCTGGAAGCTGCCCTCTCCCGGCCCATCTGGCTCGGTCAGAAACCAGCTGTGGAGTCCCCACTAGATCATCGATCGCCTCGGTGAGGCCGAGCCCCCAGCGCCCACAGACCGGGCTAGCGCAGAGCCAAATAGAAAGAGGAGGAAAGGAACCAGGGCCTCGGAAGCGGACGGGACACTTGGATTTCAAGTCCGGTCTGGAGTGGGCCCTTGGAGCAGGTCCTGAAAGCCGCCCTGGCCCTGCTGGCTTCTCCTTGTGCCCTGAGCCTGCCTGGCTCCCCCCAGGGCACCCCGAGAAACGGCTCTCCTGACTCAGCCTGTCCCTCATTCCTGCAGGAGCCCACAGGAGCCGCTCCTGCTGGCCCTGGGCCACCCTGGTGCTCCAGGTCCTCCGTGAGGCTGAGCAGCGACAGGAGGGGCTGGCTCTCCACCCAGGCCCCACCTTCTACCCTTTCCCCATGGAGAAGGGGGGTCCCCAAACCATCTTGGGAGTGGGGTGCAATCAGGAACTGAGACTGGCAACATGCCACCTACGAGAAGGAAGGGAGAAGGCGCTCAGCCCACGTGGACACAGGGCTTCTGGGAGTCACGGCGTGTGGGTCCATTTGGTGGGAAGGCAGTGGACCGGCCGGTCTCCCCGTCTCTGCAATGAGGAGTCCCAGGCCAGGCTGGTGCATGGTGGGCGGACGTCAGGGGCCTCAGTGGCACAGGGGGGAGCCTGCTCTCAGGGTCATGGCCCCCCCCCAGACCCTGCCTTTCCTTCTAGCTGCACTCCCTCCGGGACACCCCAGTACTGGTGTCTGACAGCCCGGGATGGGGGTGCCTCTCCGGCCTTCCCTTCCCGCTGGTCCACGCTGAGGTGGGCACTGGCACGCATGGGGTTTGACTGTGAAAGTGCAGGGACCTGGCCTTGGTGACACGAGCCCTTGGGAGACCCCGCGAGTCCCGTGGAGCTCTGCACCCTCCAGCCTCACGCCCTCACCCTCCCTCCTCCAAGAGCGCGCTGTGCGCCCTGGATTTTCCATAGACGCCCCCCCCCC
>NW_006284618.1:4261576-4263446 GCF_000327345.1 Myotis davidii | reverse complement strand
CCCCCCCCCATAATGTCATCAAATACTTCCTCTTCGAAGGCAAGCTTATCCTTTGGCCTCATCTACACACCTGACTAATGGGGAAGCGACGTCTCTATTAAATGCTCTCGGCTTTTTAAAGATTAAAAAGAAGAAGAAGAAACTTTCTCTCCCTCTGAACGCAGGCCTGCCCGGAACACCGCCTCATCTCCTGCAGCTAATTAATCCGCCGCCACTGATGAGATGCTGCCGCGCCCGCTCGCTGCTTGTATACAATTATTGTAGCCGCGGTGAATAAATCAATATTCCCAATCCAACTGTAAAAAACAATCAAGAAAAGCAGTGCTTCTCGGGGAAGGAAAAAACAACACAGCACCAAATAATATTTATTAACTCTGCCTCAATTCACCGCGGAAGCAAACAGCGCGGGCGGTTCTGCAAGTGTAATAAGCAGACGCGGATACATGATGGAGGTGGCACGTGTCGATAATCTCACCGTTTTACACTGCAGAGTAATTGAAGGATTTAATGAGAAACAAACCAATAAAAATAAATAGACCATGTTAGAGGAGGAGAGACGGATCGGAGATGGAAGTTGCTCCGTTGTGAGTTTTGGGGGTTTTTTGCTATTTTTTTTTTTTTTTTTTTGCGTGGCTTGACCAAGGGAAAAATAATGGTATTGGGACAACTAGCTCTTCCCACTTTTCCGAAGAGGAAGGAATGATATTTTGTGTCTCCCGATGAAGATCGGGACATTGGTAACTATTCGTTGTTAGTTACAACCAGTTATAGTCATGTGCCCCTTCTGAGATGTCCAGGGGGACAGTCCCCCCCCCCTGGGCTAGGTGGCCGCACCCCACCAGTGAGCTCCAGACCACGGGGAGCCTGGCACAGCTGGCTGCCACCTGGGCACCGGTTAGAAAGCACTGCCCAGCCAGGATGTCCTTGGCTGCATCCAAGACATGGGAGGCTCCCTGAAGGGAAAATGGGTGCTCCACAAAGCCCCCTGAGCACCTGCCGCTGGGCAAACACAGGAGGAGGAGGAGGAGGGGAGAAGGAGGAAGAGGAGGAGGAAGAGGAGGGGAGGAGGAGCAGGAAGGGGAGGGGAGGGAGAAGAGTAGGAGGAGGAGGATGAAGGGGAGGAAGAGGAGGGTGAGGAGGGGGAAGGGGAGGTGGGGGAAGGAGGAGAAGAAGAAGGAGAAGGATGAGGATGAGGATGAGGATGAGGAGGAGGAACAGGAGGAGGAGGAAGGAACATCAGACAAACACTGATGCTCTGCTCACGTCACAGCAGTAAAGGCTACTCTAAAGCAGCAGCTCACATCCTTTGCTTTTCTGATAAAACAGGAACAAACTGCTTCTGAGACGCCAAGGCGGGAAGTGACCTCCAAGGTCACAGGGCTGCGTGGAGCGGGAGCGCTGTCTCCATGCTCGGCTCCTGCTTGGTGGTACGGGGGCCCCCACTCACCCCAAGTTCCTGCAGAGGGTGGGGACTGGGAGGCAGGAGGCAGGGACAAGGGGTCTGGTGTGCACCACTTCCACAGGCCCCCCTCGGGGCCACTGGTCCTCACTGGCCGGGGGAGCTGCCTCCCTGTGCCCTGGGCTCCCAGGTGGGGCCGTGCCTTCCAGAAGGAGCAGCGCGGGTCCTGGTCGGCGTCTCAAGTCCAGACGCTGAGACCCGGGCAGCTCTTGCCACCTCACCCCTCCCCACAGCAGTTTGGGTGCCTCTGTGACAGCATCAGGGACATCCCCGCCACAGCCTTGAGGAGGAAAAGGGTGTGGGGAGGGAGGCTCTGCCAGGCTCACGTAGCTGCTTAGAGGGGCAGCTGCTTCAAGTCCAAGGGTCAGTCTGCTAAGCCCCCCTGACCCACTGCCCACTGCGCGCCCCCCC
>NW_006284618.1:4238702-4261498 GCF_000327345.1 Myotis davidii | reverse complement strand
TAGGAGCCCACGTGCCCGCCCTGAGCAGTCACATCCTCGGCTGGCTGCCGACCTTGTCCTGCGGTCAGAGGAGCCCACTGAGGCGAGCACATCGATGACCTTGAGCAGCCGTGTGTCAGACTCCGTCCGGGGAAATGGCTGTCCCCACACTACCCTCCCCGCACGTTCACGGTCATGGATACTGTCACACAGGATCAATCGGGGGTAAGTTTTATGGGCAGGAAAATTGTTATTATTATCGTCAAAAAGTTCTACTCTTCTCATCACACCAGAATTGAATTTCCCGTTTAATGATGTGTTCGCCATTGTTCTTGCCCCCACGCCTCGGCAGCACCCAGCACCTGCCGCACCTGCCGGTGACTCGCTTAGGCAGGGAGGCCGGCTGCTAATGAAGTGGTTATAGCTCCTCACGTGCTGGGCCTCCGTAATAGAATGTAAGTGAAAGCAATTCCAAGTGCAATCATAGTTTACATATTAGTTATTGTATAAAGCAAAAAAAAAAAAATGAGCGCCTCAGGTAGGGCCCGTGCAATTAACATCGAGGCCCTTGTGTGGGCCTCCTGGGAAGGGGACCGGCTCTGCGGTTATTGCTCAGGTTTCGCCGGGAGGGAGGGGAGGTTTGACTGAATGCCTGCCTGGGCCATAGAGCCGTCACCCAGAGCTCAGGACAGAGCCACACTAAGTGGGCGCTGCACTTTAAACTGCTTCTCAGAAGTGGGGTTGCACGGGAAGCGTCAATGCAGGACTAACCGCAGGGGCACGTGCCTGAGTTGGGGGCCCTGGGGGAGTGCAGGGCTGGAGGGGGTGTGTCCGGAGGGCGGAGGGGGCTCACCCAGATGGAGGAAGCGGGTGGGAGGATGGGTACCCTGGAGCCGCAGCAGTGAGGGGACATAGGCTCACAGACACACCCGGCACAGGCACAAGCGTGCACACTTGTGCACACAGGGAGAATGAGCAGACCGGCGGCAACCATTTGGGTTATGGTGGTACAGCGGGGATGGGAACCCCATTCAACAGGAAGGGAGGGGACGGAAGATGAGTAAGGAGAGCACAGGCATTGGCTGGCAGAGGAGGCGGGAGGACGCAAGGCTCTTTTGGGGCTAGGAAGAGACTTAACGAGATGGTTCCTGCATCAGGAGGGAGGCTGGGTGAAGGCCAGGGTCCAGTCCTTGAATACAGGGTCTCTGACCCTGAGCTGTCGGAAGAGTGGGAGGAACAGATGGAGCCAAGAGAATAGCAAGGAAGACCCAGCCGGAACAGGGCCGACGTGGATGACAGAGCCCCGCTCCGGTTCACGTGATTGGGTGACGGCATTGACTGGCACGGGAAGATGACGCAGCCATAGAAAAGGGGGTGAGTGGGAGGGCAGAGGAACTGGATAACCAGAGCCACCACCTCGTCCGCACGGCCCCCGTTTCTCAGATGAGAAGATCTGTGTGGATCCAAACTCAGGGAGTGTTCTGAGTCCTCAGAGCACAGGATGATGGCTCCAATCCTGAGGCCTGTGGAACACTTGGAAGCACAGTGTGTTTCAAGGGCGCTCACAACATCGCGTACAGGGTCCCCCACTGCCAGGCCCTCCACTGAGTGACAGCACACACCCCAGTGTGTGTCTCCACACATCACCTGCCAGGTTGCCAAGCACCCTCACTGCAGTTCGCCCTACTTAGGTTCCTCGGGTGTAGTTGTGGACCTTTTGTGGTCAAAGCTGGACACCACCAGGGGCAGCAGCTCAACCAGAATAAGCCTCCCGTGTCCGGAGCTAATGCGCGCAGTGATCCAACTGAGTGTCAGCTGCCAGGGGTCTTGGATGCCGGAAGTTGCAGTTAGACAAGCAATGTAGGTCATCACCCCTGAGAAATCTCAAATCCATCCTTTCAAGCCTAATCTATTGCCAGCCTGTTTGTACGGAAGAGTTCCCCTCCTTCTGTCTTCGTGCTAAATCTCAGATACAAGGCAATCCTAGGGCAGAGCAATGAAGTCCGCTGCATCACAGGGAACAGGGCAAGGTCATTAGGCATAAAACAGATGGAGGCCATGGATCACAACCAAAAGACGATGTGGGGCAAAAATGCGTGGATCTGGGAGCCAGCGTGGGCAGGCGTCCCCGGCTTCCGGGAGCAATCTCGCGCCTGGCAGTGGTGCACTCAGATCCCTGCACAGTGGATTTGGCTGATGGCTACACCAGATAGAGGGCGCGTCTAGCCCAGCAAGAACAGGAGAGCAGATATGTGCTGGCCATCAAATGAGAGCCTATTCTTATCACCGGAAAACAGGGCTATCTCCAGGTTGCATTTCAAAGACCTGCGCGTCTAAGTATAATTTTAATACGGAGCTCCAGAGCCTTTCGCCTTAAGGTCCGCAGTCCCCACGCCGACACTGAGCTCAACAGTGTAGGCTTGTTAGCAAACGCTCAGTTCTTAAGCATCCAAAGAAACACTCCCCCGGAAGCCGGAAGCCGGGGCAGGCACTTCTCCAGCGAGGGCCCCGTGGGCGGAGTGTTTCCCTTCTGCCGGGCTCTTGTCTTTCCTTCGGGGGGCCATTCCTAGCTGACTTCCCTGGCATGGCGCCCTGGCCCAGCCTCTCAGGACTCCCTGGAGAAAATGCCACTGGAGTTAGGGTCAAAGCGGGTAAAGAGGGCCAGCAAACGAATGAGACTTCTTGGTCAAGGGCGACTTTCCTCGGACCGGAGGGGAGTGGTCAAGCCCCGCCCCTTGGTTGGGACTCCGTGGAACAGGTGGGTCCCTCCGAGGAGCCACCCCTTTGCGTAGGGAAAACCCTTGTCCATCCAGAGTCTCTGATGATGGCACCCAGGCTCAAAGGCAGTCTCCCGAGGTCTGAGGCGGACTTTGTGAATCTGCAATGCGGTCATGGCATCTACACCGGCCTTCCTACCACATTGGCTCAGAACTCTGCCTCTCCCCTTTTCATGAGCCTGATCTCATTTTACCTGAATGCCATGCTCCAGAGAGGAGATGACCAGGTAGATGGCTGGATGCCCACCAACTCTCTCTCAACCAGCCATGCGTGAACCCAGGTCCCTGTCACTCCCGCCTTCCATCTCACGATCGGGAGGCCTGTGTGCTCACGCCAGATCCTCCACCTTTGGGGTCACTTGGTCCAGGGTCATTGGTCACCTCTGTGGCGCTCACAGCTCCACGTGGTTGCCTTGGCTGATGGTTGCATTAAAAATATGCAATTACTGTTACAATCATATTTTTCAAAACGAATGGTCCTTAGAAGTTCCATTTCCCTATCATTTGATCTGATTTAAGCTTATTTTCAGATATCCTCATTTCCATGTATTTGAATATTTTTATTTTTTAAATAATTGGAGATTTGCTTATTCATTCTATGATATTTTGAGAGACAGTCATTGATTGCAGTGCTTTCCTGGGTGACTCAGGAGTGGGGTTCTCATTGTGTGACTCCGAACCCAATCAGTCCTCGTGGCTAGTATCGACCACCGTAGGCATAATTAATTCCACTAACATGAAGTCTCTATATTTTTCTTGCTGAACCAGCAACTTTACAATTTTCAATTAATTTAAAGGCACAAAATCTGTACATATTTATTTTCATTATGTAATTAAAGGATGACAAAGATGTGTAACTTTTAAAAGAATTTTAGCAGTTACTAACTCTTTATCTAGTGCAGTGGTTCTCAACCTCTGGCCCTTTAAATACAGTTCCTCATGTTGTGACCCAACCATAAAATTATTTTCGTTGCTACTTCATAACTGTCATGTTGCTACTGTTATGAATCGTCATGTAAATATCTGATCTGCAGGATGGTCTTAGGCGACCCCTGTGAAAGGGTCATTCGACTGCCAAAGGGGTCACGACCCACAGGTTGAGAACCACTGATCTAGTGGGTATCCTAAACCCGCTCACCAAACTGTCACAGTTCAGGATTTGCAGTATCTCTGAGATTTTCATTATTTTACAAATAATTATCCTGAGAAGATTCCGGAAAACCAAAGCCATGTCCCCCAAAGGACAAAGTCTCTGGCCCAAGCATTGCCCACGCGGTGGGGAAAACAGCCCGCTCAGCAGCTCGAGAGCGTGCCCAGTTATCAATCATCTAACATGGCAGATCTGACAGATGCCGCGGGAGGCCCCTGAAGCCAGGCATGGGCTCCCGGTGGGAAACCTGTTTTGCATATCGCATTCATGCTCATCACCTGAACCTCCATGGCGATGCACGCAGTGAGGTTTGACCTCAGAGGAGATCCCGGAAGGGGGGTGAGGCAGAGAACCAAAGGACTGTCATGACCCGACAGGAAATGGTGAGCATCAGACCTCCTGATGCAACCAGCCGCGTCAGAAGCAGGGACCCTCCACCCTCCGTGGGGCGGACATGCCTTTCTGTTTGCCTTCTTTATGACATACACAGGAGGGGAGGGGGGGTGGAAACTTAAAAACCTAAGTGAAAACTTAAAAGTTTTAGAAGGAAAAGAGACTCCAACCCTCTCTGTGGGCTGTTCTCCTCACAGCAAACCTAGAGACACCCAGGGCTGAGAAATAGGCGACAGCGTCAGACTTGAGTGGACGATGGGAGACCCAGGCGGTAGGAGGAATGAGTGTGACCTAGAGCTGCGTCTAGCTTAAAACTTCTTGGACGGGGACAAGGACGTCCCTCTCCCCACATCCCACGGCACAGGTGGCGAGCAGCAAACAGGCTGGCCTGAAAGTGTTGTACACAAACCTTCCTGAATCGCAACATGTATCAGATCATCTTTATAATCTGCATCACAACATCACGCTACATTCTGAGCCCCATGATCTCCTAGGACAGCGGTTCTCAACCTGTGGGTCGCGACCCCTTTGGTGGTCGAATGACCCTTTCACAGGGGTCGCCTAAGACAATCCTGCATATCAGATATTTACATTACGATTCATAACAGTACAACATTGCAGTTATGAAGTAGTAACGAAAATAATTTTATGGTTGGGGATCACCACAACATGAGGAACTGTATTAAAGGGCCAGAAGTTTGAGAACCACTGTCCCAGGAGAATCCTGATCCTCAGGTCAATGCAACTGTGAGCCACCCAGAGCAGGATCCTCCTCTACCCTGTTATGGGGAATCTGCACAGGAGCACTGAGCTCAAGTCTCCCCAGCTCAGCCCCTGATCAAAACTGACGCTAGCATTTCCCATTTCGGGGGGTTAATATATTAGGTCTCCAATTTGGAATGCCCGACAGAGTCTCCCAAAGTGAACAGTTTCATGACAGTATAGCTTAGATTTTCTTTCGTTCATAACTGCAAGTCAACAATAGTGATGATGCTGCACCAATAAAGAGATTATTAAAAAAGGATTGGGGGTTTCTGATTCAAAAGGGTAGCATTTGCATTTTTCTCCCACCTGAGAAGGAATTCGATTTTTTTAAATTAATGCTCACAGTAAAAAGGCATATTGAGAGACCATCAGCAATAAGAGATTTCATCAGATTTCTAGAAATCAAAAACTGGATCAAGAAGTAGTGGCTGGGCAAGCATGGACAAACCAAAGCTCAGGACGTACAGGATGAGTGAATAAGCCACAAAGGGACCAACGTTCCAGCAGAGCTATAATCAGCTTAGAGACAACATGGATGGTAGAAGGCATGGGTGACCTTTGGGCCTGAAAAACAAAGGGTTAGTTTCAGACAAACACCTACCTCTAAAAGCAGAAAACCAAGCAACCAGGCATATATCTACTAACATCTGAGACCATGTCTCTAAAGAATGAAAATAAATAATCTGGGAAAAACATGGCAATTGTGCAGATATTAGTGACCCCAAATATGCCCTTACAATTTTGGCCTGGGTTCTTCCAGTCAACAACTGACCTCTCACCCAATGAATATAAAGCAAGCTTGCATGGGGTAGAATGGAAACACACACACACACAACAAAGAACAAGAAGGATTTCTAGAAAGTTAAAAAGAATATATTTTGAAATGTAAAACTGAGAATATTTCTAAGAAAAATAATTTTTCAAAGAACAAGAATGGTATAAAATTAGTCCAATTTCCAACTAGTAAGATTTGCAGGAAAAAAGAATAGAGAAAACAGGAAAGGAACACAATAATCAAAGAAAATTTTCCAAAATTGAAGAAAATGTCTTAAGATTGAAAGTGTCAAAACCACAATCATTGTTATAAGATACAAAGCCATCACTGTGCAATCGGGACACTAATAAAAGAAAAACATCAACTGTTATAAAAAAAATAAAGTTTGCCTGCAAAAGAAAAGGAACCAGATGGACACCAACTTCTCAACAGCAACAACACTCACTGGAAGTTAATAGAACAATGCCTTCCAAGCTGGGAAGCTCTATTTTCAACCTTCAGTTCTATACCCAGTCAAACTATCCTTCAAGCAGAATAAGGACTTTTGGGGACACAAAAATGGTATGAAAGCACAGCTTCAATAAGAGAAAACAGAGATCCATAGATTAACCGAGGGGAGCAAAAAGCATAATTCAAACATGATAGCTACACGGTGGGTCAAGAAATCAAGCCATATAGATTAGAACTTTAGGAATTGTGAGGTACCCATGGGGGGAGGAGGGAGCTATAGGTAACATTATGTATGAGAGCTTGAATAAAATTTGAGTTTATCAAAGGTAAATGAGGAGACTCAATTTTAACTCAGTGTCAGAAACATTTCATACAGCAATCACACCCAATTGGGCACTTTGGAAAGGAGAGGTAATTTTAGCAAAGCATTTATTTCTGCAGAGAACACTGTTTCCAGAATCATAGCAATATAAATGGTGTTCATTGGTTTTGAAATCTTGAAATCCACTTTAAGTTAAAATTTGCTGAAGACTACCTGAATCCATATCAGGATACAAAGCTATAACCTTGATAATATAAAGGAATAGGACAGCTGACAAAATTGAGAAGTGGGAGGAAAGAGAGGCAGAGAAAAGGATGAGTGGGTACTCAAGAAATACTTTCTACGGGAAAATGTTCATTATGCTGTTGGAATTTTCAAAAATTACCATTTGGTGAACTTAAACTTGTGAATTAATCAAATTGGGAGGAGAAGAGAAGTGGGATAAAATTTAAGTAAATCCTCTTCTTTCATAGCAGTCATTTTTAAGCTACATTGAAAGTTAAAAAATCAAGAAACAAAAATAAATCTATGCAGCTCATAGATTTGAAGAAAAAACAAAATTTACAAAAAATTAAGAGTGATGGCTCACAGAATATTGACCTGGTGGTAAAAGGAGTGTAGCAGGAGGATTTATGTTCATTATGAACCTTTCGGAACTGTTTTCGTCCCTGTTACATTAGTATTATTTTTTCCAAGCTGAATGCTGTCATGTATGAAAGCAAATAAGCTCTACTCTGAAGGTCCCATTTTAATGATGTCTCCAAGACTGAACTTTGAATGACTGCCTATACACATTCTCTTCCCTCCACGGTGCATATGGTCTTTCCTGTCTATTTTTCTTTTCTTTTTAAAAAAAGTATATTTTTATTGCTTTCAGAGAGGAAGGGAGAGGGAGAGAGAGATAGAAACATCCACGATGACAGAGAATCATTGATTTGCTGCCTCCAGCACACCCTACACTGGGGATTCAGCCCACAACCCAGACATGTGCCCCGATCAGGAATTGAACCCTGACCTTCTGGTTCATAGGTCGACACTCAACCATTGAGCCACACCAACCGGGCTCTATTTTTTCTTTATGACTCATAGGAATGCTCCTGAACTAGAATAAACTAAGAAATGGATATAAAGAATGGATATATCCACGCCCAAACCCAGACCAAGTGAATCAGACTCTCTGGGACTGGTAATCTCATTTCAACCATCCTCCCAAGTGATTGCCACTAACCTGCAACATGGTTATGGCCACGCTAACCAAGTTGGGTAAGAGCAGGCCGGGCTGTGCTAACAAGTAGACCCAAAATATATTATGGTTCAAACACAACAGATGTTGGTTCTCACCCACCTTTCAGTGTGAAGTAGATGTTCCCACAGGGCTGGCAGCACGCCTCCCCCCATCCCCGCCGCCATGGTGATTGAAAGTTCAGGCTCCTCCATCTGTGTCCTCCCTCAGCCTTGGCAATGGAAGGCAGTGGTGGCTTTGGTGCGGAAACTGGCACATGCCACTCTTCTCAAATTCTCCCAAGTAGGAAGCAGCCACTCTAACTGCAGGGGATGGAGAGGTAGGCAAATGCAGTGTGTGCCCAGGAAGGAGAAACAGATTCAGGCGCTTGGCTACCAGCTTCCATCAGACCTGTAGCACAGGCCTCAGGAAATTCTCTCTCAATCAACCAAGATGATCCTCAATGGTCACAACTTGCAGAAAAAGGCCTCCCTCAGGCCAGAAGGGAAGGCCTGTCTGGGCCCAGACACAGCGATGGTCTGATGCTTGCACTGCAGGTCCCTTTCTGGAGGTCTATGTGCACACTCCTTCATTCTTTAGTTGCCATCAACCAAATTGCTGATGTCTACACTCAACGAAGCATGACCATCTGAGAACATGATTCCAAATCCCTAAGTTACCCCAAGTAAGCAGGTTCCAGGCTCTTTCCGAATGGGACCCCTCCGAGGTGCTCACACACAACACACAATAGAGAACACAGGAGTATTCGCCGTGACCCACCAATGCTGACCTGGCCACGCGTCCGTGGTATTTTACAAACAGCATTTTAGAAAATATTTAAACAGGACACACTTACCTCGTGGTTTCCTCCAGTTCAAATGGATCTAATGGAAAGCAAAATGGAAAAATGGGAAACGTTACTTTGATATTTAGTGTCAAATTGACAAACGCCAAACCTTTCACATTTATCATCAATGCTATTCAATTTTGTGACATTTAGGGTAAATATTTTTACTAGTCCCTGGTGTGAATTCTCTAGGATATTTTCCAAATACCAGTTCAAGCTTTCTTAAAGTTAATCTACCACAAGGGATTTTTAAAAAACTGTATTTCTACCTGTAGCTAGTCCAAGGACAAATCCTTCCTTTTATTCCAAACACAGAGAAGCATACACAGACAATGTATCATTTTCTCAATTTTACATTTATTTGGCCCATGTTAGCCTTTGAGTTTGACATGCGTGTCCTAGAGTGTATACCAGGGGTCCTCAAACTGCAGCCCGCGGGCCACATGCAAATACAAATATTGTATTTGTTCCCGTTTTGTTTTTTTTTTACTTCAAAATAAGATATGTGCAGTGTGCATAGGAATTTGTTCATAGTTTTTTTTAAACTATAGTCCGGCCCTCCAATGGTCTGAGGGACAGTGAACTGGCCCCCTGTTTAAAAAGTTTGAGGACCCCTGGTGTACACCATAGTATGTATAGGGGACCATCATAATAATTAAATATCTATGAATCAAAGATAGCAATGAGGTGGCAAGTCTCCATGTAAGGCTAGATCCAGTGTGGGGGAAAATGGATTGTATCTAAGTATACATTCAAAAAAGTGTTTACCTATTCTTTCTTGGAACCCGGGACCTTTCAGTCCACAGGCTGATGCTCTATCCACTGAGCCAAACCAGCGAGGGCAAAAAGTGTCCTCCTCTAAAAAGGCATTTTGTAGGTGGGAAATGGAGAGTTGGCAGGGAGGAAGGTGAAAAATTAATACCAGGATTTTGTGTAGTTTATTCAAATGTATTCTCTTCTTGGGCACGAGAGGCCCTGAAGTGACGCCTGGCCCTCCGGCCCCCCTGGCAGCGCCCGCTCCCCACAGACCAGGGGTGTGCAGCGCTGAGCCGCTGGGACTCACAAGGCTGGAATCCCAAACCCCCAAAGATGGTGCTATTTGGGATGTGCTTAGGCCATGGGGGTAGGGCCCTCATGAGAGGGATGAGTGCTTTAAAAATAAAGAGACCCCACAGAGCAGAGTGCCATTGGTTCCTGTTGAGGACACAGGGAGAAGGTGCCACCTATGAACCAGAAGAGGGGCCAGCAGAAGCCAACCACGCGGGCCCCTTGGTCTCAGACTTCTCGGCCTCCAGAGCCGTGAGAAATAAGCCCCCTTCCATTAGCTCCCCGGTCTGTGATGCTCTGTTACAGCAGCCACGGCCGGAACAGACTGGTTTCTAGTATTCATTACAATGTCAGCGGCCCTGTGGGCCTGACGGAGGATGCTCAGGAAAGGGGAGACTTGTGCCTCCTCTGGGCCACAGTGAGAATATCCACAACAGGAATCGAAGGCATTCTGGGAGGAAAGACAAGATTTGAGGCAACCGGAAGAGAACTGAATTGGCCGACAGCAATTCCAGGTCAAGTCCTCGCTCTGTTTGGCCTTATTCGCCAAGTGCTTCTTGGTCCACTGCAATCCTAGCGTCTCTAACTAAGACCTGACCACACGTGGGAGAGCTGCTCTAAGGATAAATGAGGGCATTGACTCATCAACCAACTGCACACAGATGTGGCTAATTCCCACGGGAGGCTTCCCGCGGGCATAGGCACGGGGCGTTGGTCCACTGCTGCCCTCCCTGTGGCTTTGTGGTGTTGGCTTGTCTTTGCTTTATTATTGATTGCTGTGTTGACGCTCAGCCTGGATGGAAGTGGGTACAGACCTAATATGGGTCCAGGGAGAAGCAGTCAGGCTTCACATAAATTTAATCATATGTGGCAGGGAGGAGGTGTTTCCCTCAGGAATTAGCTAATTTCAAGTATAGAGCCCCCATTTAAGGTGAGCAAAGGCAGTAGATTTGTAAGGCTCCATCCCTGGGAAATTGTGAAAGAATAGCTCACACCCTCTCCCTGTCCATCTCTCAGGATAAACTGTTTTCCGTTCGGGTCTATCCTCACGTGTCCCTGTTGCTGCAGGCCTCATGTCCCCTCGGGCTACATCCCAAAGAAAGCGGAGGGAGCTGCCTGCCATGACCTGCCTCCAGTCTCACACAGAACTCGAACCCAGAGGGAAGAGGGACCCAGCCCAGCAAATCCTACCTGCATCCATGGAGGTGGTGTAATCTGATCAGCCAGCCCAAGAACATGGGGTAACCTGATTGGCTGGCTAAAGAACATGGAAGAAACTGATTGTCCAGTTCAAAGAATAAGGGGTAATCTGATTGGCTGGCTCAAAGAACAAGGGGTAATTTAATTGGCTGACTCAAAGAACAAGGGGTAATCTGATTGGCTGACTCACAGAACAAGGGGTAATTTGATTGGCTGACTCAAAGAACAAGGGGTAATTTGATTGGCTGGCTCAAGAACATGGAGTAAACTGATTGGCCAGCCTATTGGAGAGAAGGTGGGTCATGGGCTTTAAAGCCTCTCCAGAAACACAGGGTGTTGGAGAAAACCTGACAAGTGTCCCTATTGGGCCACCGGCCTTCCATGACTCCAGTTTCACTGTTGGGGTCAAGAACCAGACGGGCACCAAAGGCTCAGCCCGGTGAGAATCCTGTCACTTCCCACGGGCTCATGCTCAGACAGACGGGCGTGGAGAACTGCAGAGACCCTGGAAAAGCGCCCTGCCTGGTTGAGTTTCACAAAAACCCGGAGAAGGGACTCTTGGTGACCTCTGATCTGAGGCAGATGGACACTGACCAGACACACTGTCCAGAGCCACAGGCCGCTCTCCTGGCCTCTACCCCTCACCCCTGCACTGGCACCACCGAGCCCAGCTCCCCTACAGCCCAGGCCGCACCCTCAGGGGACACAGCCCTCCCTGCACACTTTAGATGCCTGTTTTATTCGGTTTCCCATCAGCAACTCAAGCAACGTCAAGGTCAGCTGGGTGTCGCCTCAAACTCTGCCACAGTCGCCATAGTTCTCCCACTCCAGCCACGTCCATCCCACCACACGCCCATCTGTGGTCTGGAGAATTCAGGGTAAAATTCTCCAGGTGAGATGTACGAATTCCAAAGCAAGCCGTACAGAGACGGACAGGGTATTCGGTTTCCCATCAGCAACTCAAGCAACGTCAAGGTCAGCTGGGTGTCGCCTCAAACTCTGCCACAGTCGCCATAGTTCTCCCACTCCAGCCACGTCCATCCCACCACACGCCCATCTGTGGTCTGGAGAATTCAGGGTAAAATTCTCCAGGTGAGATGTACGAATTCCAAAGCAAGCCGTACAGTGACGGACAGGGAGACGGACAGGAAGACGTGGTGAGTCCTGGCACAGCCCCTGCCCAGGACATTTCTGTCCTTAAAGTGAGAGCAGGGAGCCCAGCTGCCTCAGCTGCTCCTGGTTGGGCACCGCCCCGCGGCCCCTCCTGTATGTGGGCACCTGCCTGGTCCCTTCCCTCGTGGAGCCAGTGGAATCTGCTCTCGCATAAAACCCTTCTGGCAGCCAGCTCCCCTCAGACTGAGAAGACAACGTGAAATCCCATGTATTTTTGCTTCTATATTTTCAGGGGAAATGACGATCTTTTTTTCCCACCAATAGTTCAATAAGTATCCGAATTGCATTTTTAAAAACCGTTCTGTGTTCATCCTTAACAACAAATCACATATGCAACTGTGTAGTGTGTGATTCCCACCTAAACATGGGACCCGGGATGTGAAAGTCGAGGGCCGCCTGGAAGTAAGATGTAATTTGAAGACAAGTCTCTTTTTTATTTATCAGAAGCGCAAAGAGTGAGGAACCTCATCCCTGGGCATCGATTTAGTCCAAGCACCGCTGCTTAAAACATACGCAGGGCCCCCGATGGATTTCCTAGTCCCCCAGACCTGCTCCTCAGTAACAGGGCAGAGCTGCTCAGGGGGCCCCGGACAAAGAGACCCCAGGCCTCAGGGGCGTGAAGGGGGGCTCAGTGCCTGGGTCTCCGAAGCTGCCCACGGTGGGCGGGATGGCTGAGCGCTCCCTGCGGCCAAGCGGCATCTTGTAATTCCATTAGGGTGTTAGATTCAAACGCAGAATTAGCTGTTGCCTACGCAGAATTATGTTAAACACGGGCCCGACTGAAAATCAATATTCTGCTTAAGTAACTGGCCCTGCAGTAATTTAATGAAGCTAAATTGCATTACACGGAGGCTGGGTGGTGGTGGTGGTGGGGAGGGGAGCGCTTCTGTCCCAACCCCACCATTATAGGGCCGTGCGGCGAGCGCCTAGAGAAATGGGGTGCACACCTACTCCTCTCCCCCTGAAGTTGGACGGTGCTTTTGACGCTGGTTTCCTTATTGGTTTCTTTAATTTAAAACTGGAGTAAATAATCCGCAGCCCCATCATTAGGACAGAACTAGAGAGGAGTAATAAGAGAGAGGGAGCCGGTGGGATAGAGGGAAACGTGCTTTTTCTTCAATCCGAATGTGGGGGGAGTGTGTGGGAGGAGGGGGGGGTCGTTAGTTTTAACAAGTATATTACCATTACATTCTCAAGGCTTTAAGTTAACAACGTACCTTCTCAGGTTCACAGTTTGAATAAAGACCACGAAGCAATGGTGGAGATAATCGTCCGTGAAAATGTTATATATATATATAACTACATGTAAAATAAAAATTATTCCAAGCATCTTTTCACTATATTGGTCATTCCTGTGTTTTATATTTTGTGCTTTGTACTCACTTTTCTTCTTACCGTTGGTGTGGTATGTGTATGAGGGTGTGTGTGTGTGTGTGTGCGTGCACGTGCCCTCACACCTAATGACTACTATAAGCTTGCTAAGTCCAGAGCCTTCACTATAACACCCGCAATGGCCACCTCCTCATTTGAGATTCCACTCTGAGAACTTCAAGCCTTCCACGCGGTCGGAATGTACTCATTATGACACTCCAACCACAGAAGTTTGTGCTAAAAATGATTGACAATAGAAAGGAGGTGTCGTCGCACCGTTTCGAAGTTATTGGCAACTCATTTATTTATTATTCAGCTGCAAACTTCATCTGCACGCAACACTTCACAGGCTTGTGTCCAAAACCCCAAATTAAAATGACATGACGTGCGTGTTGCTTGGGATGGGGTAATATGGAAACTGGATGTCTTCCCTTTACGGATGCCAGTTTGGATCTTCTGAGGCCCAACAAGACTTATTAACCACACGAGTCCCTCTGTTTGAGAAATGTAAGATGTTTGGGGGAGAGGGGCACCCAGTTAATTGGCATTTATCACTAGCTTTCCCCACTCCCATTTTCCTTCTGGTCTCCGCCTGGGAGGAATACAGGTGCCAGCAAAGAGAGGCCAAGTCAAAGCGGATCCCCGAGCACAGGGCACCCTGGGGTACCGCCCTTCACATCCCCGTTTCATTCCGTGTCCCTGCGGCAACTACAGCAACGTCAAGGTCAGCTGGGGGCGTCTCCTGAGCTCTGCAACAGCCACAGAACTAACGGTTATTTGTGTTCTCAGTTCAAACATCATTACAGCTCATTCCTCACTTAGATATCTTGGTCCCAGAAAACAGTGGATCCGGAGGATGCATCGTAACTCAGGTGTTCTCACCAACAAGCTGACACATGTCCTCTGAGACCCGGGTCCACCGCTGGGCGGAGACTGGAGAGGAACTTTTAAAAACTCTTTAGTTCCACCTCGAAAACACATTTTGCCTCATTGAGCACCAAACATACTTGTTGTTCAGTTGAGGTTTCAGAGGTCGCTGTAACCGGTACTAGGAACCCAGCAGGCAGGACAGCGCCGTGACTGCGTCTACCTGTGGCCCCGGGCAGGCCAGGGACCAAGGGGCCGCTCTCACCTTTATCTCTAAACGGCCTCCGAAGGGCCTCAGTTCTTCGAGTCGCCATCTTCACCGCTGACACTCGACATCCCGCCCCTACGTCACACCCTTTGGAGGGGAGAGAGAGCGCACGCGGTTTCATTGTTCAAAGGGCCCGAACCGTGATCTCAGGGGGGTGTCAGTGAAGGGGTTAATGGCTGCCCTGGAAATGGTGACCATGAGGTCCTCCCATCCCTCCCTGGGGAGGTGGGGGGATCTGTCTGGGGAAACTGGGTGACACTCTTCCTCCTCCCTCTGCCTGCGGAGTCCTGGCCGCTGGAGCATCCTCCACGCTTTCTGCAAACGCTCAAGGCCTGGGAGCAGCTTAGTGGAAACAAAAGCTGGGGGAGAGGAAGAGTCTTTGCCTGGTTCTTGGCTTCTGCAGATGTTCCAAGGGGAAACTTGGCAAATCGAGTGGTGCCAGCTGGGCATCCGAATACTTGCTCCGGTGTCATTCACGAATCCCAGGCCTGTGCTGCCAATGCCTGGGCTGGCTAAGTGGTCC
This sequence comes from Myotis davidii, assembly GCF_000327345.1. NCBI lineage: Eukaryota > Metazoa > Chordata > Mammalia > Chiroptera > Vespertilionidae > Myotis > Myotis davidii. The sequence goes on along the minus strand of NW_006284618.1, from coordinate 4,246,369 downwards.
CTTCCTCTAACGTCGAGCAGGCAAAGGGTCCAAGGTTGCAGGAAAATTGTCTGAGGCCACAGCCACCACGGAGACTCCAAGTCAAACCATGAATGTTATTTGCAAGTACCTGCTTTTTTTCAAAATCCTCACCCAAAGAGGGAGGGTATTTTTCCCCTTGATTTTTAGAAAGAGTGAAACGGGGGTGGGGGGGGGGAGGAAAAGAGAGAGAAAGGAGAGAGAGCGAAAGAGAAACATCATGTGAGAGAGACACATGGACTGGCTGCCTCCTACATGCATCCCGACTGGGGGCATGGATCCAACCTGCAACCCTGCAACCAGGTGCGTGCCCTTGACCTGAATCAAACCCGCATCCCTCCAGGGTGCGGGTCGACGTTCTGACCAGGAGCCACGCCCGTCACGCAGAACCTGCTATTTTTGACAGGTGAGGGGAACCAAGACAGTGATCCACTGGGCACAAGCGTGAACCCAGCAAACTATTCTGGAGGCAAGACTACCAAATCCTCTCCTTCAGAAATAATACTTTTGGAAATCTGCCCCAAAGAAACAGTCATGCGCGTGGGGCAAACTTTGTACCCAAAGATGCTCAACATGGATTGTATCTAACCACAAAGGAACAAAAACCCCATTTCCCACTAATGAAGAATGATGTTGAATCTGTATGTTAAGTGTAAGTTGTGTAAATTATGTTAAATTCACCTGCCAATCACCTGCCTTTATGGTGGATGTTCATAAAGATTGATGGGTGGAGAAAACAGGAGATGGTTATAACAGAACATTAAGTGGAAGGGACCATATACACAATGGTATGCACAGAACAACATTAATATATGAAACTATAGAAAAAAAAGGCTAAATCACCAAAATGTTCACACAAGGAATGAATTCATGGCCAATTACAATTTTTAAAGGAATCTACATTTCAAAAAAATGCCACCGTGGGACTCTCCTACTCTTGTAATATGATTTCTTTTAAAAATAAGCAATTTTGTGATGTCCCAGGGAAAAGAGAAAGCTCCGTTAGCGCGGATGTTTCTAAGGTGATAGCAAACACTGTGTCTTCTGCCATCAGGGATGTGTGAATCAGACCCTCTCAACCTGAGAGGCCCGTCTTAGTTATCAATCTCCCGTTAACAGGCGGGGAGGAAACTGAGGCCCGGGGTGGGGGTACCTGTGCTTCACAACTGGCCAGTGTGAGCTGGAGTGGTCCCCCGTGCAGGGGACCCCAGGACGCTTGCCCCCTGCCCCCCAAGATGCTATCTGGCTGCTCTGAGCCCTTGTGTGTCCGTCCTGTCCTCAAACCCGGCGCAGGGGACCCTGATGGCACTGGGACCAGCCTCCTCAAACACCTGTGAGTGGCACCCCATCCATTCTCATGAGAGAGACTCGTGTGCAACATCAAAGAACACCCTCGCCCCCAACTCCCACCCCCCATGGGATGGTAGATGCCTCAGAACATGCATAACTGCAGTTTTTTTTCAGCAGAAGTTCACTCAGCAACTGATATGGGACAAAAATAATGTGCAGGGCCTTGGGCTGGCCTTCCAGGAGGTCCCAGCCTCGCGGGGACACAGAGCAGGGAAGGGGTCACCACTCCCCTCCTCCTTCCTCCCCCAACCCCTCCCCCCTTCAGGAGCCTAAGCCCAGGTGAGACTGGGCAGGTGTGTGGCCTCAGGGACGCTTCCTGGGCAGCAGTCAAAGCACCCGTCTTAGAGGCAGAATGTTGGAGAAGTCTCTGCCATTTATGAATTCCGTGTCGGTGGAAAAGTCCCCTGGCTCCTCCAATTTCATAGCAAAGAAAACAAATACCTTTTTCTTTTTCGGGACACTTTGGGGGGCCAGGCACCTCCCCTCAAGGAAAGGAGAAGGGGCCCAGGTGGAGGTCCTGGCAGGTCCCCCACGAGGCCCCAGGCAGCTCTGGCGGGGTGACCCCCCCCCCCCGACGTATTCTTACATATAGAACTTGGGCTGTTTTATAACTTATGTCACTGAGTTCATATCCTATCGCATTTCACGTTCTATCAGGTTTCATAGAGTTCTCAGAAATGTTTCTGGACATCTGGATGCGATGTGGTAATTGTGTGGGTGGGGAGGTCAGGCAGGCTGGGCCTCGGGAGGAAGGGGGAAAGGAGGGAGGGCAGGGAGGGGAGGGAGGGGAGGAAAGGAGGGGTTGCTCTCCTCCACCCCCAGCTCCTCTCCCATGGTGGAGCCCCAGATGCCGGCCAAGGCTGCAGTGCAGGATGGAAAGCGCTGCACCAGTTGTGAGTGCGGGCATTTCATCCCCGGCAAATGTCTGCCCAGCACCTTCGTGCAGAGACCGTGCCCCTGGCCCCGACCAGGAGGCCCGAAGCCCCAGCGCATTACACCCTATAATAAACATTTATATGCATTTGCTGTAGTGCGTTGTCGCCTTCATCACACAGGAACGGGTCATGTCCCAGGACTTTTCATTAAAATTTAGTTTGAGCACAGCCGGCTTGGCTCGGGGGTTGAGCGTCAGCCTATGAACCAGGAGGTCACAGTTCGATTCCCGGTCAGGGCACAGGCCCGGGCTTCCAGCTTGATCCCCAGTGTGGGGCGTGCAGGAGGCGGCTGAGCAGTGATTCTCTCTCATCATTGATGTTTCTCTCTCTCTCCCTCTTTCTCTCCCTCTCAAAATTCATTAAAAATATATTTTAAAAATGTTGGTTTTAAAGAATGCTGTTTCTCACCGAGGTCTGCCCGGCTGACGAGTGCATCTCATTCTTGGAGGTCATTTTCGCAGAACGTGAGCGCTCTGGGCCCCGCCGCCAGCCCCTGGCTTCCTGCACGGCGTCTCCCGGAGGGTGGCTGTCAGGGCCCAGCGCCGGGGCTGCAGCTGAGCCGGCCCAGCTGGACCAACTCCCGCCTCTCCAGTAACTCACACCAGCAATGACTTCACCGCGAAAATCTCTGAGTGGCGCGGGCCAGAGCCTGCAAAAGGACCAGGGCCGGGGCTCCCGGGGAGGTTCAGGGTGGTGCCAAGTGTCAGCCACACCCTGCAGCGGAGATGAGGATCAGGGGGCACATCGGAAAAGTTAAAGTCTCTAGCAGACCTGTCCCAAATGCTGCAAGCTTTCTTGTGCAATGGAATCCTCTCCTGCTGATCTAAACAATAAACAGAGCCCCCCTTAGCTGCCCAGCATTAGATATGCCATATACGTGTGTGTGTGTGTGTGTGTGTGTGTGTGTGTGTGTGTGTAAAATATGTTCTTACTGATTTCAGAGAGGAAGGGTGAGGGAGAGAGAGATAGAAACATCAATGATGTGAGAGAATGTGGATTGGCAGCCTCCTGTACACACACCAAGTAGGGATTGAAGCCGTAACCTGGGCCTGTGCCCTGACTGGGAATTGAACTGTGACCTCCTGGTTCATAGGTCGACGTTCAACCACTGAGCCACGCCGGCTGGGCAGATACATCATATATTAATTAATATGTTTCATAAAAGCATGAAAAAGAGAAAAACAAAGAAAAATATATGACAAATTATACACACACACACACACACACACACATGACTTAAATGAACTGAGCCAAAGACATTTTTAATTTATTTATGTGTAATTTTTATTCACATACTAAGTAAAATCTACTTTCTCAACAGGGAAGGAACCAGTAATCACACGTTGTTATTAAAGAAGAATAGATGCTTTTTCTCTCATTTTCCTTCATTTCTGCTGGCACAGCTCTCACTCCGGGTCAGGAAAGAGCCGGGCGCGTGAGAGGAAAGGAGAATGTGAAGGCACCAGTGGAAGGGGCCGTCCTGCAGCGACTACAGGCTGTGCGTAATGTTCTCCCAGGTGAGTGACGGGGCTGGCTGAGGAGTCAGCCCGGGGCTGGAGAAGCGGGTGAGACGGGGCCGGGCCTGCAGGCACTTGGCTTCTCGAGCCTCCTGAGCAGCTGTGGGGGCCCCTGGCCCCGCCCAGACATTCTCTCCTGAAACCCTCCCCCCAGGAGTCCCTGGGGACCCCGAGCTGCAATCTGCCCCCTTAAACAGGTCCCGGCCGCAGGCAGAGCCGGCAGGTCTCGCCGTTGACGGCCACACCGTCGTGGCAGAATGCCCTGGCCCAGGGGCAGGCAGAGGGTGTTAAAACATTAGAACAAACATCTGTTCCAGTTTCAGAACACAAAACTTTATCCTAGGCTTAATCAAAACCACATCAGAAAAAATATTTGCTCTGGGACAGGCCGCCCAGGTCCAGTTACATGAGTGGGACCCCGGCCCTGGGGTGTCCCCTGAAGGCCCCTCCCTGAGCCTTCTCATTCCCGCCCTGCCCCTCACTGGCTCCGACGGCTCACCTGGGACCCCCAGCCCCGGGCCTATGTCACTCTCTCCACCCCATCTCCCTTCAAGCCCTACTTCCCTGCCTGGCTTTCCTGGGCTGCAGGAGGCGGATCTGGTGGTGGCACAGCCTCAGGCCCACGGAGCACCGAGGACCCGCTGGTGGTCCTTCCTGCCTCCGGGTGGGGGGGGGGGCTATGCAGGAGGCAGCAGCCTTGGAGCTGGGCTCCCCAGGCTGAGGCAGGCTTGGGCCTGCTGCTGGGGGGCGGGGGTGGTTTGTGGGGAAGCAAGTGGACCTCTGAGCAGAGCTGGAAGGAACTAGAAACAACCACTTACCATCTATTTAGAGCCTGCAAGCATCCGTGGAATCCATCCCCATTACTGCTGGAAAGATGCAAATCTGGTGAAATGATCAGCTGTATGGCTGCGGGCTGTTTCCCGCGCACCCTGATTCTTAACAGGCGTGCAGCGTTCGCGTCAGACACCGCAAGGCCAAGTTCATGTTGCTCAGAGGTAGCCCCTAACCAAACTCCACCAAGGGCTGCAAAAGGAGATTTGTTATCTCGGGAAGACAGTTAATTCATCCAAGGAAGAAGAAGAAGAAAAAAAAGTCACACGTGCACACACACGCACAGAGGCACACACATGCACACAGCGCGTGCACAGAGTCCTTAGGGCTGGTGTTGGGGGCACGGCCGAGCCCCCCTCCTCCTGCGGGGTGTGGGGAGCCTGCAGAGCCTGGGCTGTGCTCCGGTTCCCGCCGCCTCGGCCAAGTGGCTCCCATCGCTGCAGAGTGAGCGGCAATTAAGGCGAAGCTGCTTTTCCAGCCCTGTTTTAAGTTCTACATCAAATATTCTTTCAGACGCTCAAGAATACACTTAGCTACAAACGAGGGGCATCAGCTCCGCTACTGCTTCTGCACGAAGCCGGCCTTTCTGGAGAGCAGATCTCAGGCAGCCCCGGGGAGCCTGCGGCCCTCCCTCCGTTAGGGACAGCCCGGCCCGTGGCTTCCTGCCAAGAGGCAACCCATCTGGCTCCGTGGGCTTCCCTGACCTCTCACCCCCATTCCAGTTGGCAAAAACCGGGGGACACAGGCACAGACCGGTTAAGCGCCGCAGTGGATTGAGCGCAGGAAATTCTCCTCCGTGCCTGCAGCGCGGCGAGGACTTTCAAGGGACGCGGTTACAATGGACCTAAAATGCCACAGCCTCTCAAGGAAATATCATCAATTTGCCGAGTGTAAATTACGTCTCCCACGGCCAGGGCTTGGGGCTCAGCGCGTGGAGTGGCCTCTCAGGCAAGGCTCTGAGCCGTGGGACAGGAGGCGTCTGTAGGAGAGAGACTGTGTTTTCAGGGACAGAGGATTGGAAATACGTTTAACGGGAAAACAAAAACACACAGGGGTTAGGAGCCGCTCCTGACTCCTTCCTTTCATCCCCTGGTCATGCTGGCTTGTTGCGGCCTTTTCCTTTTTTTTTTTTTTTTAAGAATTGAAAAAGAAGGTACTTGGTATTGTGGAGAGTGGCATTTAGGTTGCCACCACATGGCATTGTTTATTTGGCTTATACCTTGGTAAGAAATTGATCTTAAATAGGGTCTGTCCATGTGCGTGTGTGTGTGTGCGTGTGTGTGTGTCCATGTGCATGTGTGTGCTGCAGAGGAGGCACGTATAAAGCAGGAGGCGAGAGGAGCGTGGACAGGATGCAGCTATTGCATTTTGTGTCCTTAGCTTTCTTTCGTTTTCCCCTCAGAGGATGGAGAGGGTGCTGTAATCTCAGAAATGCTGCAAGGAAACATTCCCGCCACTCGCTTGGCTTGGCTGCCTCGATGCATTGAGCAGCACAGAATAAGTGGTGGGGGAGGCGGGGGTCCTTCGATGCAAAACGCCTTTTTCTCTTTTTTTCTTTTGCATTTTCCGTAACAACATAAAAGCTGCTGCTATGACAAGAAGTCTGGTAGTTCACTCTTTCATTTATAATTTAACCACAGCCTATATAACATAATCCAAAAAATATGGGGCATGATTAGTATAAAAATCGAATACAGTCGAGGCTTTTTGAATACTCCAAGAACAAAACAAAACCGAGAGAGAGAAAGGAGCGAGGGAGACAACAGGGCAGCCTCAGAATCTGGGCCGTATTTCTTTAATACTTCATTTTAAACTACCTAATTGTGTTTTTAAGCTTCGGTTCCTGTAATTTTGCAAGACGAGGCATTCCGGTGAGAAAACATATGGTGAGGGATTTTTAAACCACACAGCGCGAGTGTATCATAGACTTCTCTGCTGTTTCAGTGCCGCAGAAACCCACCACTGAATTTACCCAGTCACCCATTAAAGAGAGAAAAGAATTAAAGGCAAAGGAGGCCTTAAATCCCCTAATGCGACAAGACCCAGTGAAAGATGGTATCGGGTTCCCGTCGCAGTGCGGGGAGAGCTCCGTGACTCTGTACAAGACCAGCGAGGAGCAATTAGCAACCCGAGGCCGAGGAGCCAGCCCAGGGGCGCGGGGCCAGCCGGCCTCTGAGAGCCGCCGGCCAAGTGCGGCTCAGCTCCGTCCCCCTTAGCTTTGCGAGGTGGCCCTTCTCAGGGGGCTTGCTCCTGACAAATAGATGGGGAGCAAAAATAGGAGGGAGGGAGAGATTGCTAAAAATGTTTCTTTCCTCAATATAATCAAGGAAGGCTGAAATTAGGGAATTCTTGATTTTAAGAATGGTTGCTGATAGTCCCTGAATTACTAGCAGATTTTACTTTTTAAAAAAATGATAGGTTTGGAATTCATTCTGACAAAGGGGAGATACTGAGCCAGCAATTTGTGGGGGCATCGCCTTGACAAACTTTCACATTTGCAAGGAAGTCTGAGAAAGGGACTCCAAACACTTTACACTACTGTTGACTTTACAGATACCTGTTTGGCTCCCCACACACAATGAGTGTGTGTGTGCGCATGTGTGCGTGTGCGTGTGCGTGAGCGTGTGTGTGTGTGTGAGCCCTCCAGGCTCACGGGTGTGCAAGCAGGGAGGTGGGGGGGGGCGGACAGGAGGTGAGGGTGGGGGCAGAGGCATGGAGACAGGAAGCAATGCATATCATTATTCAAATTACAATCAGATCCATGCTTACATTACACCGGCGTCTCTTATCAGAAATTGTTTCCTATACTAGAATAGGCGGCCAGAGTGGACATTAATTAACGCTAAATTACGGTGGAATTACGTGTTATATCCACATGAATACCGAATGACTCCATTATGAATAATATTATTACAGTAAATATGAAAGCGCCTGCAAGTGGCTTGTCACTAATTACAGTGTTGATGACTGCGTACGATCTTAAGTAATACCAACTTTTACGTGGAGCAGCCGCCAA
>NW_006284618.1:4233708-4238637 GCF_000327345.1 Myotis davidii | reverse complement strand
CCCAGCCCCAGCCCTGGGAAGGAAGGGGAGACGCACAGCCCCCCACTCCTCCAGGCCCCGCTTCTCCGGGGACGGAGGCTCCGTTTAGTTTCCTGGCTTAGAATCCCATCCCAGCTTCTCCGCGGTGCAGGCACAGATGTGTGTGGCTCCTCCGCTCCGCGCAGCTCAGGCTGGAAACACATCCACGCACAACTTCGCCGCGTCTCTCCTTGCGGTGGGTGGTCATTTTCTCTTCGGCAAGAAAAATCCTTAACCCTTTCCCACTCCCCACTTGAAAGATTTCAAAATACCCCTGGGGCATTTCCCCCCTCTTTTTTTCTCTCTTTTTTTTTGCAAGGCGAAAGGAGGAGGGGCAAAGAGCAAGGTGTTAATCTGGATAATTAGTGCACAAAAGCAATTAGGGGTCTGAGGACCTGCAGGCAGGGAAAGCGATTTTTTTGTTTATTTGCTTACCGTATTAAGTGAAATATCTGTCTGAATTAATCGCTAATGAATGGGGAGAGGGCTCAATAGCAGCGGCTTAATGAACAGCCCTGCCAGTACCGTTTTACAGGGCCCCAAATCACGGAGGGTTGCGAGCCGGCGCGCTCTTCAAAATTACTTTTCTGCCCAATTTTCTGTTTGCAAAGCAGTAAATTATTTACATTTATTGTGCTTATTTAAGCCCTTAAATGACTATGAATGGAGTACAGGCACGTTTAAAAAATATAGAACCATTACACAACTCTACTGCTGGAAATCCCGGTTATTTCCCCCCGAAGGCTGCCTCCCTTACTGGCCTAATCTCTCTTTTACAACAATTCATGAAGAAGGCCATTATTACGTTGAACATGTTTTAATAAGTTATTTATTATTTAACATACTTTCCGAGGCGCTGCCGTGGAAGTCGCGGGGCACGCACGCAGAGCTGCCTCCTTCATACCTGCCCGGCGCCCGAGCCTCCCTCACACTGAAGTTTCCCCGAGTGAAACGGGCCGTCCTCCACTAGAAGCCAAGTACAGGGCGCTCACCACCACGACGCACATGGTAAACGCTGCATGTGGAGAGATCAATTATCCTAATTATTGTCTTTGAAAATTCTCACCTAATGTATTTACTTCCTTTAATGCTTATTCATTTGAAATCGGTGGCCGGGATTTTTTTTTTTTCCTAACATGCAGCTGCTCTTACGAACACATCACTGGCTTACGTTGCAGCCAAGTGCAGGGGAAGCTGGCGGGTCTGGAGCCTCTGAGGGTCTCTGCAGCCGCAGAGCGCCCGGCTGGGGCACCAGGCAGCCTCGTGCCCGCTGCTCAGCCCAGGACAGCCCAGGTCACACTGAGCTGAAGAGTGTGCAGTGGAAGGCACAAGAAGGGAGCAGGAGCAGAGAGGAGAGGGGAGAGGAGAGGCAGACCCGAGGCCAGAGAGGAAGGGAGGGACTCGGCGACTGCCTCTGGAGTGTGGCCTCTCCCATCTCGCACATGACTGCAGCGAAAACTTTCCTAGGCGTTCAGATGCAGCCAGGCGCTCTGCACCAAGTTCCTCTGCGGGCCACCTGCATTTGCATGTATGATACAGCGTGTGTGCAGGTGTGTGTGTGTGTGTGTGTGTGTGTGTGTGTGTGTGTGTTCGCTTGCACATTAGCCCATTGCCTAAGTGGCAAGAAATGGTGGTGTTTTTCAAAAGTGATTTTGATTGCAAACAGTGTGTGTGTGTGTGTGTGTGTGTGTGTGTGTGTGTGTGTGTGTGGAGCAGCCAGAGCTATTACTCAGGCTCAACTATTTCAGTATATTTTCCCCAAATGATATCGGGCGGCACAGCACCTCCTGTGAGAAAGCCCCACGCTCCTCCTCAGCGATTACACTGGAGGAAACAGCACGATCGCAGCCATGACCTCATTAAAAGAATCAGACCTGCTTAAGAAGAGTCCCTTCCTGGGGCGGGGGCGGGGGAGGAAAGTCGATGCGATCCGCAGTCCGGAGCGGGGAGCAGCCTTTCTGGCGGTCAGACGCGGCCGTGGGGCCGTATCTGAATCCTGGTCCTTGCTCCTGAATGTGAAGCTGGAGATCAAAGACGCCCGCGGTGCGTGTCCCAGGTCCGAGCGGAGTCGCTGTCACGGGTTAAGCCTTTTTTCTAAGTCGGCTCGCAGTCTCCCTCTCTCCCAGCCCTCGGTGCTCCTGTTCCCCTCAGCATTGCCTGGAACCTGGCAGGAACCGTGGGTGGGCTTTTCCTGAACAGCCAAAGGGAGACCTTGGCACACAGGTGCGCGTGCAGGTCTGCAGGGCCCAGAGCCCCAGTGGGCACCGCCCCCCCGTCCCACCATCCCCCCCATCAGGAGAAACACCCATATGGCTCGGTGCCTGCCTTGGGGACCAAGAGAGAAAGCAAGTGCACTCACTAAGGGCTAACTGCTTACGAGAGCTCGATGCATGGCCGCCTGTGTTTAGAGGACATTTGTTCCCCTTCCCCGTGACTGCCTTCGCCGCCGCTTACCGACCTCCCAGCACCGGAAGCCAGGCCTGCCACCCAGGCTTGACATGGGGCCGGGCAAAACCCACAGCAGCCAGCACCTAAGGGGAAGAAGGGAGAAGCCTGGCCAGTGTGCGGGGAAGCCATGTCCGCGGGAGGCCACAGGGGGGCGCTGTGGCTCTGCTCAGGGCTGCCAAAGCCAGCGGGGGGGAGGGGGGCTGAAGATATACTGTAGCCGAGCAGGGTGCAAGGGGAAAGGTAGGCTTTATAAGTTCCTGGATTTTATGACTGTGCTGCACCAGCGGAATGTCCACTCAATCTGTTGGGACGTTAGCACCGCAAACATGCAGTGGGCATATTAAGTACGGGATGAAATGCTGTCGTGAATATTTATTAGCCAAAATATAGGTTCTCAAAAACAGAAATAAAACAGGGTAATAGATGAAGGGGAGAATAGATTTAACACTGAAATAAATATCAAAGGTGCAAAGAAAAGGCAAAATATAGTGTTCAAACAAAGCTGTGAATTGGGTCCAGATTTAATGCCCCTCAAGGGAAGGGGGGGCTGGACGGACTTGGAATTGAGACACCACTTTTAGTGCACAGCCCCTGTAATGCTGTCAGCTTTATTTCCTTTGACGAATGTGAAATAAAATTTGTCAAAGTTAGGGCTCGGAAAGTTGGCTATTGAAAATGCAATTGGTAATAACTGGTATAGCCGAGCACTCGGGAGGTTTCTGTAGGAGAGGGATGTTTAAGATGCCGGGGGGCGGATTGGGGGGGGGGAACGCTCCTACATATTGCATTTCACTTTTTAAAAATTTAGCAGTTGACTTAGGCCCCTGGATGTCTGGGTTTCCTATGAGCTGGGTGCCCCGTTGCAAGGTGGTCATTTAAAACCGGTTTGGTTTCCGCGATGCCTACAATGACAGCGTCAGTTTGCAAATGTTTTGTTCTCTGTCGCAAGCAGGGCACCCCTCCTGGCCCCGGGTAGCCACACGTGAAGACACGGCCGTGTACACGCACCCTGAAGACATTGCTTCATCAAAAGCTATAAAAACCCAGGGGGCGACCGCGACAGGAAGGGGACTGTAATCCCATTCTCCCAGGCGCCTGCATTTGCTTCTTCTTAGACCGTGAATGCGATGCCTTCATAGGCACGCTGTGATGTACCGGAATGTTCATCACACACTCGCCTGTCTTCACAAGGCGCCTGTCTCCCGGCCTTAGCTCCCCCTTCCCTCCGTGCCCGGTGCTTTGCAAAGGGGGCACACAGGACCCACCTCCCTCTTGGGCTGCCACCAGCCTCCCCTCAGGCCACCCCGACCTCTACTCTACCTGCTGGCAAAGCCACGTGGAAGGACACAGCCCTCCTCTGCCTCCACATGGGCAGCCAAGGAGACCTACCGGCACGGATGCACTAAATGCAACAAAAGTGACAAGACAGGTGGCACCTCCTGCCTCCTGTGTGATTCAGAACCCATGCCCCCACACCTCCCCTGGTTTCAACAGGGGTGATGGGGCATTTTGTCCTGCTCCTCAAGAGTCAGAGGGCACCGGCCACGTCCTCCTGGTCCCGGCCGCAGCGTCTTTATTTAAGGACGCATCTAGGGACCTCGGGAGTCACCTTCTCACTCCCCGTGTCAGGCAGGCGGCTCTGTGGCTCAGGACTCGAGGAGGGAGGAGGGAGTGGGGGGGGCAGAGATTTAATTGACGGTTTCATTTTTTAAGCCTCGCACTCTTACCATGTGTCTTTACTTTATTTTCCCATTTCCAGCCCCTGTTCTCAGCAGCCCCGCGCGGGAACCGGGCAGTCAGCAAGAGCCCGGGAGTGGTGGCATGTATCATTACATTCTCAAGATGGCATATTTACTGCGGCTGCCAGCGGGGTCGCGCTTCTGTCCTAGTAGATGTAGTGGAGTATGAAAAAGGCAATTACATCTCACTGGGTGACCTTTTAACAGCCGTGACTACCTCCTATCTATACATAATTATTATAGGTGATGATTCCCAAGTATTACAATCTCCTCCAGCCGCCTCTAATTCGCATCACATTTAGGCACGTTTGTCACCGGGGCTAGGAATTTTAACCCCCGAGTACTGAAGGAGGAGGAAGAAACACACACACGCATACACACGCACGCACACACACACACACACAGGCACACACGCACACACACACAGAAGGGAAAAGTGATAGCCACGGATGTCAAGCTCTCGAGTCGTCCTAATAAAAACACAGCAAATAAGATGTCGCCCTGTTTGTATTCATTATCAGTTCTTACATGCTCCGGCTCTTGCATTAAACATTAGACAGCCTCTGATGCCTGCTTAACAGTTTAATTCCCTCCTCAGTATTCAGCCTGTCATAATAAAACCAGTGAAGCAGGCAAAGTCGAGTTAGAGCAAGAGGAGGCATTCAGCGCGTCGCGCGCGGCATTGTCACCGCTCACTGTGCGCTCGGCGGCACTCGCGGGCGCT
>NW_006284618.1:4226188-4233616 GCF_000327345.1 Myotis davidii | reverse complement strand
CGCCGGCGCAGGGCGAGGGTGGCACGCGTGCAAGGGCCCGATAGCAGCCCCTTCAAAAGGAGCCGGCGCCTGAGCCACGGGAGCTGGCACAATAGAAGGCACTTTTGTCAACAAAGGCTGCAGACTAAAGAGCTAGATACCCCCACTCCGGGAAGATTAACGGCGCGAAATCCGGTTAGGCCCTCTTCCCTCCTTTACAGGCGGCTGATCTTGAAGGCTGAATCAGAACAAGAGATTAGCTCTATTAAGTGCTGGCCATTTTTCTGAATTATGTTTTTTGAAGACTTGGACAATATGAATAAGGGCTCGTATTAACCACCGTGCAGAAGGCACACACTTCATTGCGGTGACAAAGCCTTCGGAAAACTGCTTGTCACTTGCAGTGATCCATTGCAAATACAGTTTAATATATAATTTATATCTACCAGCTGGTGGGAGCGGGAAGAGCGCGATCCCACTCTATCTCCCTCGGAAAGGAGGGAGCGGGAGGGAAGGCGAGAGAGGGAGAGAGAGAAAGGCTTGCAATTTAGGGTGTCACTAACGATAGTAAAATAGCTCGGCAAACAGTTCAATAAATGGTTCAATACCAGGGCTGCTATCCAAACAAAGACCGGGAGCCATTAATTTTAAAAAGTTCTGTGAATCTTCTGTGCACAGTAAATATTTAATCACCGCGATATGTAAGCTGCCCTCTCCTGTTTTAGCTCCTCGCCAGAAAGGCGTAGGGAACCCGGCCGTTCAGAACTCCGACAGGAGCAACATCTGGTCATTTCTCCCCTCCGGCCAAACTATCAGCGTGGTCACCGTGTGCTACCTAACGCGGTCCTGGGCGCCCTCAGACATGGCTCTGGACGAATTAGTTCGCTAAGTGTGGAAACTGATGCCGAAACCCCAGCGAAAACAGACGTAGATTTATGCAATTGCAGGTTTAAAACGATGTCCGTTTCCTAAGCCTATGAAATGCGTTGAAAGAAATGATATAACGGAGACATCCAGCTTCTGGGCGAAGATGCTCAGAGTGAAACAGGAAGGACCTCTCTCAGCGCCTTTTCCCAGGGACCCGCCGTGACGAGCTCAGCTCTGGCCGCGCTGAATTAAGTGATGAGGGCCCCGCCGGCCTCGGAAGCTTGTGCAACCAAACAACGCGCGTTTATTTATTTTATTCTATATTTTCCTTTAATTCAGGAAATGCCCGCAGAGATTACAATTCTAATTTGCAGGGAATCCTGGCGGCAGAAAAATCAAACAATTAGCAATTTACCTTCTAAACAGACTCTGGGAGCGGGCGCTTCGGAGGCAATGGGGAAGCAGGGCTCCCCCTCCCACCCAAGTGGGCTGGGTTCCGGGACAGCGCGTGGGGAAGGTTTGATGGGCAGCAGCAGCCGCAGCCCCGCTCCAGCTGCAGGCGCGGGCGGGATCGGGCCAGGGGGAGGAGAGCGAGAAGGGCACACCTGGGTGAGTTTCCCACCAGCAGCCTCTACTCTCAGGAACCTGTTTCCACAACCACAGTCATCAACACACACACACATACATACACACACACACACACAGAGACACACACCACACACACACACACAGGCACAGTCACATACACATACACACACACACACACCCCAAACACATACACAGGCACACAGAGAAACACACACATACACACAGAGACAGTCACAGACACATACAGACACACACAGAGAGACACACACCACACATATAAACACACAGAGACACACAGACACCTACACACATAGTCATATACATAGACATACAGAGACACACACATACACACACAGAGAGACACATACACACAGACACAGTCACATACACAGACACACACATATGGACAGACACACAGACACACACAGACACACACGGCTAATTAAATGCATTGTGAAATGGGAGTGCCTTCCCAGGGCATCTCTTCACAGCTATTCCACTGCCCTCTACGCCCCACGCATTTCCAACGCCGTGTTCCCCTAACACTCAGACCCACGTGGGCTGAGACGGGGCAGGTGGCCTGAAGGTCACCCTGCCCGCCCTCCGCTCTAGGGGAGACCAGCCAGGGGCCGGGCGGGAAAGGACTTCCCCACGAACAGGTGAGTGGACGGCAGGCTTCTCGGTGTGAACTCCGACCTGCCTCCACTCTGACCTCTGCCAATGGGCTTGTTTCGTGTCCTTCGCGTGGCCTACATGTGGGGGGACAAAGACACACGACACAGCGATGTCATTTTCCAAGGGCTTCTGGTCTTCGCCTGAGACCAAACCTCCAGGTCAGGCTAGGACCCGAGCCCTCACGTTCCAGGTGGAGAGGCGCGGACCCTGGGAAGCTGAGGGGCTGGGGGCTGTAGGGGCCCGGGACAAGGTCCCTCCACGTGACCTCCTCTGGTGGGGAGAACCTGCCTTCCGCGTGGGCGAGGGGCTGCTGCATGCCGCGGGTGGGAATGCTGGCAGCCTTTCTCCGAAACATAACATTCCTCTCCCTCGCTTGGTCTCCTCCGAGGAGCCAACAGATGGAGAAGGTAGAGATGCCAACCCAAGCTCGGAGCTCCCGGGAGAGGCAGGCACAGTGGCATCGCTACAGCAGCGCGGCCGTCTGCAGTTTCACCCGGACCACTGTCCTTCACCCCACTCCGCAAGGAAAGATGGCACCCCCCACTTGTAAGGTGGGGCAACCCGGATCCTCGGCCACTCATTCAAGAACAGGAAGAGGCAGAGATGCGAATCCCCTGACCACAGCACAGGGTCCCCTTAATGCAACCCCAGTGGGCACACTTGCAGGAAATTCTAATCAGACTCACTGTATCCGAGAGCCCACACCAACCCCGTGCAGTGAGCAAGGGCCCCCAAAATAAAGATACAGGGGGCAACAGGCATGAAGCTTGCAGCTTTGCCAGGAGGTGGCTGAGCCAACAGTTAACTTGCAGTATCTTATGTATATGTATATTGTATTTACATGTAGACCAGGTTTCATAGATGTGTCTGCATATGTGTGTGTGTCTATAGCATATATACATATATTATACATATAGTGGGGAGGAAGAAGTGTGTGTGTAGTAGGAGGGACCGTGGGAGGGGGCAGTAGCCATTGGAGATGGTGGGGGCCCACTTACCAAGCCACACATCCCTTACCTGGCAATGGGCACAGATATTCAAGGAACCTGGTCTGACCACAGTCAAGTGAAAAACAAGGTGATGGGTAGGTGAGAGCAGAACCATGAACCCCAGATGGAGAAGAGCAGAGGGAACCCCCCCATTTCCTGCCCATGAAAACCCCCTCCTGCTGCGGGTCTCACTCCAGACCCGCCTTCCCCACCTTCTCCAGCACCCACACACCTTTCCGTTACTGCCACAGGCTTCAGCTCCGTGCCTGGCACCATCGCTCCACGCGTGAACACCCCCATGGCGTCTCCACGTCTGGGGGCTCTGTTTCCACAGAGTGTGCTCAGGAGAACAGGCACTGCCCAGCCACGAGGTAGCCGGCCCCAGGCAAGGTCAGCGTGTCCGGCTGTGAACCTGAATGCCGGCCCTGCTGCCCGGTCACTTAGCTCATCTGTGAAATGGGTACAGAACAGGCTGGAGCTCACGGGCATGCTCGGCCGGCTGTCTAGCACGGAAAGAGCCCAGGGGGTGAGCCCTGGCAGGAAGCCTTTCGTAACCGTGGCTGTGGCAACGACTTGGTAACGTCCCAGAACTGACCCTCAGTTTCCCGGGCCGTGGAAGGGGCCCGCAGCATCCACTCTGCATGGGTTCCGTGCGCCTGAGGCTACTGCGCTCACTGAGCCTGGCACAGAGTAGGCGCTCACGTTATACTGCCTGCGAGCAACGGAGCTGCACGCTCACTCCCGGCCAGCCTTGCCCCCGGGACAGGCGCTCTGCGAAGTGTGCAGCGTGAGGCTCCAAAGGCCTCATTCTCGTTGCCATGGCATTTTGCCTCTTCCACCCGCGAAGCAATAAAATCTTCGAGTCTGAGAACGAGTCAGGAAAGTTCAAATGTCAACCAGGTTAACATTAAAATGGTTAGAGAACAGGAACGGTAACTGGGGGATTGAGGGAGGGGGTCTGCATGTTGCGAGAGGAAGTGATCTGGACAGAGATGTTTGTCTTGGCCGCGGTCGGGGAAGTGACGTCACGGTGCGGGTCTACTGGGATATCAGCCCTGCGTGTTTCCATCCAGATTTCGGCACTAAAGTTGGCAAAAGCGAGGCCATTTTGTTAAACTGATCTTCGAGGCGTCCACCTCCCCGGCCCATTACAACACACCTACCCCGTGACTGGAGAACAATGGGGAACACGCGCCATAAACCAGGGCCGGCCGGCCTCGCGTGAAGGGGTTTTATGGGGCAGGTGTACCCCGTTTATCGGTCTGTAAAGCGGTGTGTTCGTGCCGCTATAAAGCAGAGCATTTGTTTAAAAAGAGAGAAGGAGAAGAAGAAAAACATATCCACCTATTAATTTAAAAAAATCCAATCGCCAGGAATCCTGCAGCCAATGGGGCACTTTATAAAACCTTGGCCATTTTATCATCTGATGTTTTATGCGTTTTGCAAGGAGCTTTGCTGAGATCTGTGGAACAGAAAGGCAATTTTGGGGGCGGCGGGGAGAACACAGAAGAACAGCTTTGTTGAACGGTGAGGCAGTTTCCAGGCCCCGCTCAGGAAAAGCAGCCATGTCAGCGCCTGGGACCAGGGACGCGCTGGAAGGTCTTGGTGGCGGTGGGCTTGGCGGCCGGAGGGAGGGCGGGCGGGCCGCCCTTCGGGTGTGACTGGGAAACACTCTGATGGGAAGTCCTGCCTGAGTCTTTCTTGCCGGCTTCCTCTCGGGAAGGTGGCATTGTTTCTGCCCACAATGCCTGGGAAGGGGTAAGCGCGATGGCTGACGCATCCTTCCAAGCGCGCGCTGGCTGCCAGAGCGCGGCTCCCTACTTTTGTTCCTCGCCAAGCAGGTCTGGGCTATTTATAGGGGAGATCGTGCCGGGGCCGAGGTTCCACTTTCCCGGAAAGGCTTCTTGGCCTGGCGTTTTGATTAAGAAACCGTCTAAACACAATGCAAGAGGCACCTCCGGCCCGCAGCGCCCTGTGTGTAAAAGGCAGATGCCCCCCCCTCCCGCTGACAGCTGCTCCCAAAAGACTCCTCTGAGCAGACAGGCCCAGGCCCAGGGACACCCCACCTGGCCGGCCAGCACTTCCCGCCTTCTCCCCCACAGGCCCTTTACCGAAAGCCCCGCTCTCCAAGTCACTGCCCCCCCACGCCCCATACACAATAGAGTTCCCCCCGCAGGGTTAAAGGAGGGCCCGCATTGAGAGGGAGAACAAAACAAATGTTTGAAAAACCCGTTATGGGTTTCATTTCAGTGCTGTTCTCAGCTCTTCCTCGGCGCCAAATGCCGCCCGCATGCTCGGTGCAGATGTTCGCACAGCTGCCCGCGTGCAGAGCTGACGGTGCGCAGTGTGGCCGCCGCCGCGGGGGATCCCAGGAGAGTGACCCGAGGGGACAGAAAGCGGGGACAGCAGCCGCAGAGTCTCCAAACTGCTGCCAGGGGGCTCTCTGAAAGCCTGCTGTGGCTCCCCATCGCCTCTCTGCAGCACAACTTCCAAAATCCTTCCCCGGCGCCGAAGGGCCTGCTCCGCACACGCCTGTTTCACTCCTGAAGCCGCCCCCTCCCCTGCTGTGCCTCGACCACCAATCCTGTACCTTCTGATTAGCCCGCTGAGCTGCTAGCATAGGCCCCACAGCACGCAAACTGTTCCTGGCCCACGCTGTAGAATGCTGCTACTATCGTGTCGACCAGGCAAACTCCTCTTCATCCTTCAAAACCCTACTCAGCATCTGCTCTTCAAGGAAGCCGGCCCGGCCCTCTGGCATGTTCTGGTTATTGCAGTGTCCTATCCTAGTCCAGGTCCCTACCTACATGTCTGCCCTTGGGGACCCCCCAGTGCACGGGGGAGGCAGAGTCTGGGGTTTATTAAACCGTTTATCCTCAGCACCTGGCGTGGTGCCCGGCACAGATAGATGTGAAACAAAGAGAAACAGGGAAGGAGGAAGAGCATGGAGGGAAAGTGAGGGGGGAGGGCATGACCCCCAGCTGTGCCAGCTCCAGTGTGAAAACACATCCGTGCAGCTCAGCATGGAGGTTCCGAGCGACATCACGTGGGTTTGCTTCTTCTCCTGACCTGCAAGTCTGCAGAGGGTGAGAAGGTGGAGGCTGGCTGAGGAAAGCAGTCCCCCTGTGCAGCCCGCTAGTGGCCGCTGCTCCACGTGACACTGAGCACCTACTGGGTGTCAAGAACTCAAAACACGCTGCCTCACTCGGAACACAGGGGGTGGAGCCTCTTGCTCTGTGCACACACCACTGCCCTTCCCTCGCGTCTTCTTGTTGCCCCGATAGAGGTGACCTGACACCTAGTCACATCCCCACCACTTCTGCGTCTTGCTCTGTGCCTCCTGCCCCTCCATCATGCAACCCGGATGTGTGGTGGACTACAGACACAGTCACATGGCATGGAAATAACCCAAACGGGGGTGGGGGGGGCATGAGACCTCATCATTTATTTATAAACCAAAAGATACAGGATGCATGTAGCCATATAAACCTGGGTAGCATATCTAGCCAATGTCATTCCTCCATAAAAATGTCATTCCACCACTTCCAGTGCAGTCCAGACTTTCTGCCTCTGGTCCCGTTGCCTCTGGGTGTGTGGCCATCCTCTTAATTGGAAATGGACTTTTGTGAGAGGATTCCCGTGCCATGGAAATATCCTTGGACCCAGGGGAGGAGGTCTCCGTATGACATCACCAATGAGGGTCTGACCTCGTGCAGGTCCCTCCGCCTCTTCCAGTCTGTTTATCCCTAATGATACCACCAAAACATAGACGGACGCCTACAGGAAGATGCCCCCCTGCTCTTTAAACACATAGCTAGTGACTCCATGAGCTTATGGGATTATAATTAAAATGTTAATCAATATTGTGACAATAGCCTTCCAATAAAAAACAGTGACAGGAAAGGAACAACAACAGTTAATATTTGCACACTGGCCTGTACATTAACCGGCTGCCCACCTACAGCTCTGTGAGTGGTTCCAGACAGGTAAACACCCAATTCAACCTTTTATAAGCCAATGAGGGTGCTGCTAGCCTGCGGGGCACTGATTCAAGGGGACCAATCAGAATGTAGCTAAAATGTGGGGCACTGGATCAAGAGGACCAATCAGAGCATAGCTAGCATGCAGGGCACTGAACCAGAGACCAATCCGCATGCAGGTAGCACAGTGAGCGTGGTTCCAGGTCTGGGTACCACATCCCCAAGGCCAGCCCAGGACAGCCATCCTCTCTCCATCCCTCTTCCCACTGAGAGTCCCATTTGGGGGCAAAGCCAAGCCCTGAGGCCCCTGTGGGCCCTCTGCAGTCACAGTCCTTCCACGTTTGTCCAGA